>NW_027509180.1:4922500-5266738 GCF_051911475.1 Siphateles boraxobius
GAGGCCAGCAGGGGGCGCTCACCCTGTGCTCTGTGTGGGTCCTGACGCCCCAGTGTAGTGACGGGGACACTATACTGTCAAAGAGCACCGTCCTTCGGATGAGACGTTAAACCGAGTTCCTGACTCTCTGTGTTCATTAAAAATCCCATGGCACTTCTGGTAAAGAGTAGGGGTGTAACCCCGGTGTCCTGGACACATGCCCTCCAATGGCCCTCGCCAATCATGGCCTCCTAATAATCCCAATCTATCACTCTCTCTCCTCTGCACCTATAGCTGGTGTGTGTGTGTGTGTGTGTGTCTGTGTGTGTGTGTGTGTGTGTGTGTGTGTGTGTGTGTGTGTGTGTGTGTGTGTGTGTGTGTGTGTGTGTGTCGTTGTTTTGTGGCTGCCTTCACATCATCCCAGTGGATGCTCACTGGTGGTGTTGAGGAGAGATGAGAAAACAAAAACTTATTTTGTGTTCCACATAAGAGTGAGTGAATAATGACAGAACTTGCATTACTGTTAAAATCTGGTTTTAAAAGTAATAACTAACCTTTGCGTTTCACTGTTGATAGTGGGTGCTGGAGTTGGCCTATTTGTCCCTGTATTAGGAGATCCACTAGGCTTTCCAGAGACATATGTCATGACCCCTGTATGTATAAGACCAGAAGGTCCACTTCTAATGGATCCTGGCCGGGAAGGGGTGGGGGTGTTGGTGGCGTTGTGCCGCGCTTCCTCCACACAGTACAACACATTTTTAAGAGCATTTTGTAACCTATCTTGACAGGCCTGCTCCTGAAAAGTAATCCGAGTGGTATCTGCACTACTACAGTCCTCAACCTGCCTTCTGATTACCTCACGCATCCTCAACATAACAGCAGGATCTGGACAACTAACAATGCACACTTCCATAGGGAATATTGTTTTGGGATTGTTGGGATGAGCACTGCATGATATACTGAGAACCAGCTCAATCTGATGCAGAATAGTAGAATAAAAGAGCAATGGACACACTGGGTTTTAATTGTCAAAGATATGGTATAAATTCTTGTAATTATATAGTTTAGCATCAGCTCAAAGGTCTAAGCAGATTATATCGTCGCTGCCCGATGAAACTCACGTATGTCCAAAACGGTTACTTTTCAGGAAGTGAAAAAAACACAGTAATTTCAAAAGCAGTTGAACGTAGCGTTGCATACTTGGCACGGCATCTTTAAATGTAACCATATTCTTGCCAGTGTAATGATATAATCCACATTTGACCAAAATCGAGTTTAAATGGACATACGTGCATATTTTACATTAACGGTGGTCGATACGCGTTCTTCCGATCATTAATTAGAATGACCTAGTCGTGTTTCATAATGACAGATGAATAGGCTACGCTCAGTTTATTAAATAGCTTACGTCTCAGTTTATTAAATACGCTCAGTTTATTAAATGTCTCTTGCAAACTATGAAGGGACAATGAATCAATACACTGACATGGCAATGCTAGACTCATACTTTGTTTGCACAGTCCTACTGTAATTTTGTGAATATATAATAAACTTGTGAACAGTTGTCAAAAACAAACGTTTCCTGATACTTCACCTCACAGTGTTATTTGGCTATCCAATGCTGAGCTTCCAGAGACGCTTAAGATGAACTTCACGAGACCGGCGAGATGCCTCCACAGGGCGGGAGATACGCGGCGTGATTGACAGCTTTGACACCAAATGGATATACATGACAGAGATGGGGGACTCGAGTCACATGACTTGACTCGAGTCGCAAATTTAAGGACTTGAGACTTGCTTGACTAAATTAAGAAACTAACTTGACTTGACTTTGACTTGAGATCCATTGATTTGAGACTTGACTTGACTTGAACTGTATGACTCGAAAATGGCTTCATATACATATTTATATAAATCATCGCAATATTGATGACCAAAATGAAAGCAACGGAACCATTGACGCCAGTCATCAGATTCTGCGCGATTGCGTGACGCACAGAGCACAGAAAAAACATACAGCGCCGTGAGCGCGCTAAATACAAAAACATCTCCCAGCATCGTTTCTTTTTGGCTTTAAACACTAGAAATTGACTATATTCATACAAGATTTGCTGTACGCATAATAACTGGCAAGGGAAATCGGACACGACCATCACAACCTCGAACTTCATTCACCACGTCTAAAAGTAAGCTATATGGCTTGTTTAACCTGTTTGTTATAGTTAATTTGACTAACGTTAAATCTAGAAAGAATAGTGGTCAAAACAGCATGCCTCTTTATAGACCATTTCAAGGACGTAAACAATAACAAATGCGTTGGAACGCTACTGCGCATGTCTGGCCCTGAAGCACTTCCGGTGTCTCCATTTTTAAACCACGGAGCTGTCAAAACAAAATGACTAGCGCATACTTTTTAAGTCTAGCTAAACCAGAACAGTTAAGATATTTAAAAAAAATTCAAATAGACGATAGCGTGGAATTACCGGATCCTTTAAATCAGACGCTGAGGCGACAACTATTCACTCAGAACGTAAAACATTTACCTGAAGTGTCGTATCCAGACGTGTACCATTATCTGGTTGAGACCGAGTGTGTATACACTAGAGAAGCGGTCAAGGCATATCGTAGCCTAGATGCTTACAACTATTTCCTTAGTGGAAAAGTTGGAAACATTTGTTCCTACAATGTGGACGACATTTGTCTTGTATTTGGCGAAGTTGGAGCAAGTCAGACATTGTCAAAAACGTACTCTGCGTGGTTCGTTGCTAAGGTGACCGGGGAGGTTATTAGTGGGCATTGCACTTGCATGGCTGGGTAAATATGTCTATTCAAATAATAAATCACATTGCTAATCCTCTAGTAAACGAATTGTTGTATTATATTATTACCTATTGCCTATTGCATAGCCTAATTAATTATTTCATACGTTTGGAAATATTTGTGGTTAGGTTAGGTGAAGTGTGTAGCCATGTTGCTGCCATCCTGGTTGCTGTGGAACAGTGTGTTAGAGAAGGTTTGAATGCTCCATCTGTGACATCTGAGCCCTGCATGTGGTCACGAATAAACAAGAAGGTGCATGCAATTCAATTCTGGCTAACGAGTTTTTGTTGTTGTTCTTGGTCTAATTCATATTAAATTAAAAATTCTAATCACATCCCTTATGAAAATGAACTATGGTTTTACTGCAAATAGAAAACGTGGTTATTGTAGTTAAACCATGGTAACCACAAAATGAACCATAGTTTTGCAACACTAACCATAGTTTAACCATGGCATTTATAATAAAACTGTGGTTATACAAATGAGTATCAAAAAACGAAACAAAAACATGGTTACTAGACTTCTTTTTCACTTTGTTAATAACCATAGTTAATTTTCATAAGGGGTGTGTTGCTGCTTTTATATAAAAGTAGATACTCGCAGTAAATGTATAATCCCACTTTGTTTTAGATTGATCCAAAACCAGTAGCAGACATAGACTTTTCCAAGCCTGTCAGACAAAGAGCAATTCAGAGTAGGGAGCCCATCTTACACAGTGTAGTCACACCGGTCTCACCAAGCATGCTTTTTAAGTCATTGAAGGTAAGGAATTTGCAGAAACCTGATGACAATATATGCAAAACACATGTTCCTATATGGTTTGCATGGATATAGTCACATACATGAATACATATATGGATATAGTCACCATACAAGTATCTAACTATATCTGTGAAATAAATAAATACCGTAAGAACACATTTCATGTTTTTCCATACACATACAGTATATATGTGTGCATTTGTATAGATTGAATCGTCAAATAAGAACTTTTTAAGGACAAACCAGGTCATAGAAAAGTAGTTTTTATAAGCTACTAGATTGTTAATATTGTGTTACTCATTTGTTCCTGTGTAGGTATTCATTAACGAAGGAACCATATTCTAAAAAGTGTTATCAAATAATGTAAACCAATTGCAATACAGATATGCAAATACCGTCCTCAACATATACATTCACTCTTTTATGTTTTTTTTTGAAATTATCTGTATTGAGAGATGTACTACACAAATAAATTTGACTATGACTTAATGTGATTCTGATTTCAGAATGAAATCCCAGACTGTGCACTGTTTACCACTATAACTGTAGGTAGTGATACAGACACTGCATCTGAGGGAGAGCAGGAGAACACAGACAGGGTTGATGTTCTGACTACAGCTGAGGCAGATTCTAGGGAGGAATCACACACAGCAGTTCCGGGTGACGCACCTTGTACCGACAGCACTGTAGATGCAACAAACTTGCCAAAGCCCCTCACACAGTTTTTTGATGAGAAGCACAGTTTATTGTCACAAGATGAACTACAAAATGAGCTAGATAAAATCATGCAAACCATCCCTACTTACTTTAATGAACTGAATTGTAAGCACCTCCAAGAAAATACACTGGGGCAGTCCTCTTGTGAACAGTGGTTTGAGCAGAGACAGGGCAGAATCACCGCTAGCCACTTTAATGAAGTGTTAAGAAGCAAGACAAGTCAAGCTAGCGTGACATCTAAAATCATGGGCTACACATTCAGCAGAAATGTACCAGCCTTAGCTTGGGGAAAGAATAATGAAAAACTAGCTAGAGAAGCATTTACTTCAAACCAGATTATTTGTCATGACAGCTTGATAGTAGAAGAAATAGGGTTAGTAGTAAATCCAAAGTTTCCTCATTTAGGAGCCAGCCCAGATGGAATAGTCAATTGCAAGTGCTGCCCACGTGCAACACTTGAAATAAAATGCCCCTTTAAGTATGCAAATATGTCCATAACTGATGCTATCAAGAACAAAGATTTCTGTCTGGGAAAAAACTTTGAGCTTAAACATAACCATGCATACTATGCACAAGTTCAGGGGCAAATGGCAGTGTGTGAACTGGAAACATCTTTCTTTGTCATTTGGACAAAAGAGGACTGCCACATTCAGAAAGTAGAGTTCTCTAAAGAGTACTGGGCTCAGATCAGAACAAAACTGGACCTCTTCTACAGACAGCACATTCTCACAGAAATTTGCACACACAAACTGATGAAACAATTTCTGATCGCAGAGACTTCCTGTTTGTGTAAAAGGAGGTCTAAAACATGTGTCACACAGTGCTCTGTCTGTCACAAGGTGTTTCATCTGAGATGTGTAGGCTTAAAAAGGCACCCTGGTGAGCAATGGTTTTGTTCTGTGTGTTCACCATAATCTAAATAAATGTGAATCCATACACAACCTTCCAAGTAATTTGTTAGAATTGTTATTTTAATAATTGTAATACATTCAATCAATTGCAGGACAACAAATATTCTCATTAACAAAAAAATGTTTAATAATTGTAGATAGTAGAAAAAATAATAATATTTAAAGACCAAACATAAATCCAATAGAAATCTATATACAACAGATATACATAATTCTGTACACAATCATTTAATAACAAAATAAAAGGTTTTCAACCACTTGTATTTGAATTGTCTCATGTATTTTTTTTTACCGAATTAATGATTTGTCCAAATTAGATAATGCAGAACAAACCAAAAGAATTTTATCTACAGTTGCCACTGTGTCTTTTGATCTTCGCTTCACCAAGTTTATGGGGAGTGTTTGTCTTAAAATGCAGTACTTTTTAATTCGACCAATAGCTCTTTCCACGTGAATCCTCAACCTTGACATTTGACGTGACACAGACACTTCTTGTCCTGAAAGCTGCGTCTTTCCACGGGTTGAAGCTGGTATGAGTAGCTGGACTCCTTTCGGAGCAAAATACTCAGGGAAACTGAACCCTCTGTCAGCCATGACAATGTCTCCCTCTTCCAAAAGATCAATTAAACCAGATGATTTTGTGATTGTTTTGTCACTGGCTCTACCACCCCAAGACTGGGAAAGGAATGTGATTGACCCTGTTGGACTGATGCCAACCAGGAATTTGATGGTGTTGTGGGACTTATAGTTGGAGTATGTCATTGTTCTTGCACTGAGAGATGTTGGTCGGTCAATAAAAATCTCGCTGCAGTCTATGATACACCTCACTGAATTGAACGGAGGGCTTTTGAACAGGGCAGGAAGATTTTTTTTAATCTCTTCCCTAGAAGGCCAATGAATTAGAGAGCTGAAACGCTGTGTCATCACATTCAACCAGTCGTGAAATATTGCAGAGATTGTTGCACAACTGCAATGAAACCTGAAGGCAAGATCTTTATGAGTGAGGCCAAGTCTCAGTTTCATTAATACCAAGTAAAACTGGAGAGGTGTTGGAGGACTCTGTGTTCTCGGACTCCAAGCAGTGGTGAGATATGTCAAAAGGGCAAAAAACACTTTGGATGAGCGAAGGCCAGTGTAGAAGTGAATGATTTGATCATTGTTTAAATCCACATCAGATTTCAGTTGTTTCCTCTCACAGGTGAGAGTTTGTACCTTTGAATCTAGGCTTCTCACTTGCTCTTTGTAAGATGTGTTCAGTTTCTGCATATCTTCAATATCACTCATAGTGAGATCTGTTCCAACACACATATCATTGAAGGACTTAACTTGTGTTACATCTATGTCCATGTCCTGCACTTCCTCAGTAGGCTGAACTCCAATGCTCATCTCAGAGACCTCTGATGCTCGTCTCAGAGACCTCTGATATCGGTCCATTTTTCTGGAGGTGTCAGGTCTGTGAGGAAGCTTTGATGGTATGTAATCTGGATTTAGAGGATCATCTGATGGCTTTCCTAAAGACACAAGTAGAAAAACATTATTGGGACAGGTTATATATTTTGTACATCACTGGTTAAGGATAGATAAAGACCATGAGCACTTTTAATGTAATCATCAATAAACTAGCTAGCTAGCTATCAGTATGACCACTGCATACTGCACTGTAACACTTTAAAAAGGGTCTTGTATTAGTAATATTTTAGGTATCATGAACAAACAATTAACATTTTACAGCAAGTTTAATAACGTTACATGCAAAATTGTTCACAAGTTCATAATGTACAGCTTTGTTAGTGCCCTATGGCAAAATCGGGTTAAAGCTTTAAAACACAATAATTAAAAACAGATTTGTAATAAAAGTGTATTAGTTTAATACTTAATATAAGATGATTTGACTGCTTTTATTGCTCTCTTCATTTATAAGTCGCTTTGGATATAAGCATCTGCTAATGATTAAATGTAAATGTTTAAATTAACCAGGTTAATGAGCAATGAAAAAAATAACCATTAGTGCATGTTGGAATTAACATTAAACAAGCTTAATAAGTGATGAAAAATTATGTTTATCGTTATATTTTGTGAAATAATGCAGTTAGCTAATGTTACACAATAAAACATTATTTGTAAAGTGTTATACACTGCTGTCAGCTGAATGGATAGCTATAGAGAACTAATGTACGGCTAACGTTACTTTACTAATTATAGCCCACAGAACATTTAGAAATGAAACGGAAATAAAAATCTGGCTTTTTCACTGCAAACGTATCAAAACGCTAACGTTAGCTATTTAACGTTACATGCTATCTACGTTACATATGAAAACAATGACGGAGCCAAACTGCTAGCTCAATAATTATTCACCATAGTTAAATAGTTAACGTATAGAAATACAAATTATTTAGTGACACAAATGCCGTTTAAGTTACTTACCAGAGATAAAATGTGTGCTGCATATCCTAGAGTTGCTAGTTGGTATCCAGCCTTCTCTCTTCACTGCCGCAATCCAGGCGTCACGGTGGTTTTTGGTTTTCGGAAATCTAAACGCTTTGATTTCCGAAAGCAAGTTAGTTCCGGGCCTGAGAGAACAGCCAACAACCGAACAGCACGCCCCTAATTTAAATTTTGACATGTTTTATCAAATGAAAAAGAAAATAATCGAACAATTGCCATAAAAAACGCCTCCCGTCTGTTGTTTAGAATGTGCGCGGTAACTAACCGGAAACGTCTGAGGGCCAAACACGTCACTTCCTTCCATCTACAAATAGCCGTTGAAATGGTCTATACAATATTATGTTTTCAAATGTAGCTTTAAGGCTGTCAATAGATTCAAATGATAATTAATGGTGGCATATTTTTTGTATAACGTGCATAAATTCACGCAGACATTTGCCACTGTTTCTTTCAAATCATGCTTTAAAGCCAAATCTGTCGCTCTTTCCAATGACGAAAAACAGTATAGAAAACTGTTAATGATGTTTTGTCGTGTTTTATGTTTCTCTTGAAACAGGGTCAGATGTTATCAGGGGGTTGGGGGGCAATGTGAGAAGAATTAATATGCACCCAAAATTCAAGATGTAGAAAAAATGTCCGTAGTATGAGTTATTTTTATATTTATAACATATGATATCAAAAAAATATTTCCAGAATATTGGCGCGATTGCAAATGTGATGATAATGATTTTAAACAACGGTCCAGTAAACAAAGAGTGAATATTGTGGTGTGAAATTTTAGACGTAATATTGTAAATATTCTCTGTTTTTGCTCTATTTCTCCAATGACAATAGTTTCAAACAAGCCACAGAAAAAGAGTAAATCCGGGGTTTTTGTGTTTGAGTGACGTGGTTGCTTAGTTCCAGATTGAATCTGCAGCTTTTAACGAATCAGTTGAATGAATGCTTCTATGACTCTTACATTAAGACCTTGATTTGGCGCCACCTGTTGGCGGTTTTAAGTTCATAATTAAAAAAATAGAATTTATAATTTTTTAGCATCTAATTTTTTCTATATTAAAATGATTATATTTAAATAATTAATATCATAACATTATTTATGGTGTTTTAATTGCAATGTAAATGCATGGATAGAAAAAAAATGGTTATAACACAGTTAGAAAAAAATGCCCCTGGAAATCAATTTAAGGGGTCAAATATGGGCTATTAATGGGAAAGTTAATGTCTGGGTGATATTGCATAAACAAATATATAAGCAAAGTTAAAAATATGACATTTACTATAAAACAAATATAATTAATGCATCACACTTGTGAATTTACCTTCAAATGTTTTATCTTCAACATTTTTCATATAATTGTTATTATTATCATATAAATAAATACATGCTGTAATAAGTTATACGAATATTATTAATATTACGATGTATAAGAAAGGTAATCAAGGTCATCAAAAATAAATAAGGTTGAGGCCAATATAAACTTTTTTTCTGTTTGGTATTGTAACTTGACTTGGACTTGACTTGACCCTTAGCAGGACTCGACTTGACTTGCTTGAAGTGAACCATTGACTTGACTTGACTTGACTTGGTTGCGTGTACATGCGACTTAGACTTGCTTGAGACTTGATGGTATGGGACTTGAACATGTGTGACTCACTCCCACCTCTGATACATGGAAATCAGATGACATGATTTCACAACTTTTCACTGGTCATTTAGATAATGTGATGCATACTTTATACGTCATTTCAATGAAAATACCAAACCAATCGAATCTGTTTTTCTTACCGAACACCAGCTTGAGTATGTGATATGATGAATTCAGTATGAACACACGGGAGTCGGCTTAATGATACACAACTTATGAAGGATTTAAATATAGGCCTATTTTATATTTATCATTATATATTTGTGTGTGTACGTTAAAAGTTCCATTCCGGCGGCGAGGACGATGCTGAGACAAATCAGAAAGTCAGGAAGGATTGTCTTCTCTTCTGAGGCCTGGCACGTTTATTGAACCAATCAGATAAGAGTAAATCGAGAGTCAGCGAGAAGCTCATTTGATTGGCTGCATGAAGGTGGCCCCGCCCTCCTCTTCACGCTTGCAAACTCAATGAGTGAGAGAACCGTGACAACACTGTAAGCACAGCAAAAAGAAGACGCAATTGTACACACCGGGTTATTTCGGGAACTTTTTGCCTCATGTGCAACAAGTCATTTAGACATTAGCAACAGTTTATTTTTTTACACATACAGTTTGGTTTTACACTTTCAATCCGTTTTGCAGTTCTTTAAACTGTTGTTTTCGGTTGCAAATCACTGTTCACAGGCCTGCAATGATTGTGGCCGTATTTCTGCGAAATAAACGTGCAAAAACTGTAAACGTGGAAAAATGGAAGTCAGAAGAATACAGATCATATTTATTATGCGTTAGCGTGAAGCTGCAGTTTCACAATACATGAATTACACTTACGAAAAAACAGTAAAATGTTGCAGATTTTTTTTCTTACGCTTGAAACGCGATTAACACCTTTATAAATCTTCTCTTGCACATACAAATTTAATTTACGCTTGTAATCTTATGCACACTTTCACAAATCTTACCATGTGCATGCAATTCTTTATGGCATCATATTACCTTCATATAAGTTATCAAACGATCAAACTAGCTATATTTAGATTAATTTGGACATATTATGCTGCTGTAATTATTTATCTGTAGTGGTTGATGAAGATGAGGGACATTGGTGATTGTTTTTGTGTTATAGTGTGAGAAATCACAGTATTGTCTTTCAGTATAGCAGTTTTACAGGCTTTTATCATCTATCCTGACTCACATAATGTGTTTCTAACAGCAAACACTCAGAATAAAGTGAGATGATCTGCTGATGATCCTGAATGTCTTGTTGAATGAGTGTTGATAGTCTGAGGATCATCAATATTAACAGATCTGCTGAAAACACTCTTTATTTCATGACAATAGTTCCTGTTTTCTCCTCATTTATTATGCTGATGTCTTCAGATCTCCTGTAAATTGCCACTTAAAGCTCATTTCATTGGTGTCAGCAGACTGAGGGGATTTGTTGGCTACTATATGCATGTTTATTTCTGTTTGTGATTTTAACTGTTTTTCTTACCATTGTTTATATTTGGAAGAATTTAAATTATTTATTTTCTTTTCTATATTTCTAGTTACCTGTATTTTTATGAAGAAGCAGAATAATGTTAGGATTAGCAATACAAATAATAAAAAATAATTAAAGAATTTGAATCGGTTGCTGTACAATGAATTGATAGACACACATAAATGCTTAGAGGTGTAATTTATTATAAAACAAATTCAGTAATTTATATTTTTAATTTAGGCAGATCAGCTCCTCCCACGCTGGAATACATCATCAGTGAAGCTCCTCCCAAAGCAATCACATCATCAGTGAAGCTCCTCCCACTGTAATTCTCCAATAAATGCTGTAAATTCCCATCAGCTACAAGTGAAGACGAGCATGAAAGCATCAGGAAGAGCTGAAATCTGCAAAGACTGAGTTTATTAAAGAGGACAGTGAGAACACGAGTGATCCAGAACCAGCAGAATGAAACACACTGAAGATCCTGAAGAACAAAGAGGTTGGTGTTTATTCTTCATTCATTCATGATGCTGAAGAACATTCATGTTAGAAACATTTAAGCATTTAATCACATTTAGATAAACAGTTAAACTATGAAATGGTACAGAATGTTCTGAGTTTTCTTCAACAAATGGTCAGTAAAGGGAGGTTTGAGACATTTTTATATTGATTGTCAACATCAGATCAAGCTAAATACTATTTTAACTGTTTTATTTTACACTTATTTGATATCTGGTTCAAAATTTGCAACAATGTTATCAGAGATCTAGTCATTTTCTATTTTTTTAGGAATAATCAGTAAAAACAAAGTTACTGATAAAGTTGTATTTGTCAAATATCATAAGTTATTCATAGTTACAGAGATTCTTCTTACAGTAACTTTGGTAACAGGGTTGATTAATACAGTCAATGCTACAGTTTGTGTAAAACTGAGACAATGGATTGAAATTATTTTCTTGTCTTCCCATCATGCAGTAGAAAGAGCCCAGATGATGTCACTTCCTGAGTGTCACAGTTTTAAGAAATGCTGTTTTTGAAAGAAGGAAAATCATATCAGGAGTAACAGGGTTGAGTGAAACATGTAAGACACAGTTAATGCTGATAAAAATTGTTAATTTAAAACTAGTTAAAGTTAAGCCTTTTCTTAACAAGCATGATCTAGGAAAGGTGATTCATGCTTTTATTAGTTCGAGGTTGGACTACTGTAATGCTCTTTATGTTGGTTTAAATAAAAGCTCCATAGCACGACTTCAACTTGTGCAAAATGCTGCTGCTCGGCTTTTAACAAATACACAGAAGCGTGCACACATCACTCCCGTCCTCTACAATTTACATTGGCTTCCAGTGCAGTTTAGAATAGATTTTAAGATTTTGCTGTTCGTTTTTAAGGCCCTAAATGCCCTGACCCCGGAGTATTTGACTGAGATTTTAACTCTGCGTGAGCACAGCCGGTCGTTACGGTCTTCAAACCAGTTGGCTTTAGAAGTCCCAAGGGCAAAGTATAAGCGATGGGGTGATCAGGCGTTTGCAGTTGTTGCCCCGAGACTCTGGAACAAGTTACCCCCTGATATCCGTACAATTACGGATGAAACTGTTTTTAGGTCTAAACTTAAACCCACCTGTTTAGAATGGCTTTTAATACGCAGTAGTGGTGTGACAATTTCCCTGTTTTTGTTTCTTTTCAATTTTACTTTTCTTTTTTGACTTTCACTGTTATATGTATTTATTGTATGATACGTTTTATTTTTTATGATGTGAAGCACTTTGGATACCTGACGGTTGTGTAAAGCGCTATAGAAATAAAGTTGATTGATTGATTGATTGATTGATAAATGAGAGTTTTTCTTTCATGTCAGGCATGATGGAAGAGAGCGAGGAGAGTGAAGAACTGAGTGAAGTGAAGGAGGAGAGAGAAGAACTGAGGGAAGTGAAGGAGGAACATCATGTCCAACCTGGAGAAAAACCTTTGAGTCGCTCAAAGACTAAACAGACATTTTTAAAGAAAAGACGAGCCAAGAAATCTTTCACCTGCACTCAGTGTGGGAAAAGTTTCACAACCAAACAAAATCTTAATGTTCACATGAGGATCCACACCGGAGAGAAGCCGTTCTCATGTGGTCAATGTGGAAACAGTTTCACAACCAAACAACATCTTAAGAGTCACATGAGAGTCCACAATGGAGAGAAGCCATTCTCATGTGATCAGTGTGGGAAGAGTTTCACACAAATAACAAATCGTAATCAACACATGAGAGTCCACACCGGTGAGAAGCTGTTCAAATGTGATCAATGTGGTAAAACATTTCTTAGGGCGTCACACCTGAAGACACACCTGACAGTTCATATGAAGGAGAAGCCGCATTCATGTTCTGTGTGTGGAAAGAGTTTTTCACTGCTGCCATATTTACACGCACATCAGAAAATACATACTGGTGTGAGAGAGTACATGTGCTTTGAGTGTGAGAAGACTTTTACTACAGCAAACTGTTTAAAACAGCACCAGATAATTCACACTGGAGAAAAACCTTACAAGTGTTCACACTGCGACAAGAGATTCAGTCGGTCAGAACATCTGAAAAGACATCAGAGAATTCACACTGGAGAAAAACCTTACAAGTGTTCACACTGTGACAAGAGATTCAGTCAGTCATCATCTCTGAAAACACACGAGAGGATCCACACTGGAGAGAAGCCGCAAACGTGTGATCAGTGTGAAAAGAGTTTCTCTATTAAAAGTAACCTGAAGCGACACATGAAGATTCACACAGTGGAGAAACCACTTAAACAGTCTGAGATCACGGTAATTAGTTTATTTTCATGTGCTGAGCAACAAAGTCTCTTCTGTGTAAGTTAGCCACACATCACCCTATAGCCAAATCTCTCCTCTCCACCTATAGCCGGTGTGTGGTGAGCACAGGACACTTTGTTCATTGATTAATATCTATTAACTCGTGTTCAACCAACAGGAATGTCTAATTTGTAAGTTCAGATCTATGCAAAAAAGCCTTATAGCCATGATTTACTCACCCTCAAGTCGTCCTAGGTGTGTATGACCATCTTATTTCAGACGATTGAGATATATTACAAAATGTCATATTATTAAGTAAATTGGGCAATTATGAGAAAGTCCTTCGGCCCACACGACTGCAATCCTGCTTTAATGCCAGAAACAATCCCTGTAGCATCGCGAGAACTGGAACAGTCAATAAAGCAAATAAATCGATCCTTGATCTGAAGTCCCTCTGACGCATGTAAAGTAGGGTGATAATGACAATCTTAGATAGTCCATGATGTCACAAATATGTCATCGAGGGCGGCAGTGGCTCAGTGGTTCATGTAGGTTGTCTACAAACCGAAAGGTTGGAGGTTCAATCCCCGGTTCCACCTGACCAAGTGTGCTAACCCAGGCTGCTCCCGACGAGCTGGATCGCCTTGCATGGCTGACACTGCCGTCGGTGTATGAATGAGTGAGTGAATGGGTGAATGTTAGGCAATATGTAAAGCTCTATGGTGGCCATTGGGTCTGTTAAAGCGCTATATAAATGCAGTCCGTTATGATATATGTATTTTTTGTCCTTGTATTCTTTCTTGTGGCTCAGTAACACCTGTGTGAAAGGCTCATTATGCGGCTCATTATGCAGATAATTTGTCTTCTCAGGTGTGAATCAGAGCATTATTCATGATTCACGCCCCTTTCGCATATTGCCATTCCAAACCAAAAATGTTTTACAAAATTTAAATCAATGTATTGTTTTATGTGAATGATTAGGCAGGATGATTTTCAGATCATTTTGAAGCAAAAATTCAGTATGTGTTTTGTGGACTTATTTCATAAACTTTAAGTTTTAGTTTTTTCAATAACCATGCATAAACAATATTCTGTGCTTAATACAGTGTATTGACAACTTTGTCATTAATATGTTTATAAGCAACTGAAAAAAGCACAAATGTCAGGGCATGTCAGAACACCTCCAGGTGCCAGAAAACACCTTAGACCCCAGAGGGTTAAGGCAGCTGGCATCCAAAAAGTTGCATTACTGCCAGCTGTCTGATGCTAGGTAGGACAGCGCTAAAATAATCGCACATAGCTGTCTAGATTTGAGCCCTAGCGCCCTCTATTGGCCAGCCGCCCTGCTGAGCTGATAATTATATAATGTACTGATGATATTCAGTGGCTTTGAGTTCATTTCTGCTGTCGTTTTTCTCTCAACCCGGGGAATTACAGTTACAATTACATATGGACTAAATACGTGATGCGCATGTGCACGCCGTCTGCATTTCCGCGGGTTTGCGTTTTTGAGGTTTGCGCAGAGATAACCTTTTTTTTTCAACCTATTTCAGCATTTGCATTCTCAAGCACCAGGCACTGTTGTTGTGCATATTACTTCATGTAATTATTGATTAAACTCTTTACTCATTTTATCAACATCTCATTGCTATTGTCCATTTTCTTATTTTATGCTGATTCTGCTTTAATTAGTTATAATTTTAGTTCTGAATGTCATGAAGTAGCCTGATATGATTGCTTTTTGAGCTTTCCATGTTTTCATTTTCTTAATAGAGCTTTAAAATGCCTAATAAATTATATTTCACTGAACACATGACTGACACTGAATGAGATTACCGTCCGTCTACATTATTAACAATTTCACCCTTGATATCCAGTATCATATATACATTTCAAAGAGTTTGTTCTAGTCAGTTTGATGAGCACAAAAAACACACATTAAAATATAGCCTATTTGAGGTTCCTAGAATAATTAACATGCAACATGCCAAGCCTAGTCAAAGTTTAGAAGTAATATTAAATAGTCATTAAAATACAATACAGGATGTGCTATATCATCATAATTGTGTGATCATTGTTGGGTGTAACTACTCGCTGGTTACAAACAGGCCACGCTTCCGAAGTACTGATGTCCATTTTTTGTTTATTCAAGAGACACCGTGAAAACTAGACACAAAAGGAAAATAAACCATAATTTTACACACATCACCACTACAAGCACAAACATAATATACAAAATACTAATACTTTTACCGTATTCGCCTGGTAACCAACAGTAGATTAAGTCAGGAGCACTAGTATGGGTATCTGAGTTTCACACCTCACCATTCCGTTGACGCTAACACGTCCAGGTGAAATAATCAGCACGGGTCACATGACACTCAACTTAAGGAAACTGAACAATAATAATCAAATACAAATGGCCACCAAATTATGAAATTATCACAATACAAAAATAGACATTTAAACTATAAGGTCAAAAAATAAATAAACATTAACCACCGAAATCACCCAAATGTCATAACCCACAGCTGACCTTCACGTCAGCTACACTGGGTGTAATGCAGTACTAACTAATTAATTAATTAATTACTGTAATTTAATTACTTTTTATTCTAAAAGTAAAATAAGGAATTACTCTTAAAAATTAGTACATTTAGTACATAGTACATAGTACTGTTCTCGCGCGCACTCCAGTCTTTTAATGCGACTCGAATGTTTACGCGCACGCGCAGATTAAAACACTTCAATGGCACGCCGCACGCAGCATATAAATAAACATCTAGAATTAAAACATATAAAATAATTTAAAATATCATTAATATTAAATCATGGGTTTAGTTTAAGAATTTAACACCTCTTTATTTTATTTTAAAACGTGCTTGCAATATTTTCATATTATCTTTTACATAAAATAAAGATGTCCTGAAAGTGCTTTATGTTGTAAATATGAAAGTAGTATTGATTATATAATTAAAAAAAATATAAAGTAGCTTTAGAAATGGTAAACAGTGTAAAAATAAAAGTGTAGCATTGCAAAAACTCACTTGATTAAAACCTATACATTATTATATTTTCATGAATATATTTTCACATAGGTTTAAATAACTGAGCTGAGAACTAACTGGTGCTTAAATAGTTTTTTTTTGTTTTTGTTTTTTGTGTGTGTGACCCTTTAAAAATGTTCTGTTCCTGTTCAGAAGAGCAGGAAAAAAGTGAAGCATGGAGTGCTTTTGTGTGCATATTTATTTGTTGCTGCTGAAAAAACAAAAATCCACACTCATTATGCAACATCTGTCTAGCAAATGTTATGCGTTGCTTCATTTTTTTTTTTTACTTTTATTTTATTATTTTTTTTTTTTTAAAAAAACAACAACTAGTAATTAAGTATAGGTTCCCTTAAGGTTGTCACAAAAAAAATCTGTTTGACCAGCATCACCAGCAAGACCATGCTATGCTGGTCTATGCTGGGTTTTTTCGGCTGATGTGAATACTGTGAACAACAAAGAGACAATAGAACACGTCATGATACACCAACAAAAATTAGGGATGAAAGGAGGGAAATGATCAAAAATTTGAAAAAGGAAAGAGTACGGTTTGATTTAGTAGAAATTCTTAGGAAAAATTCTAAAGGAAAGTGTTATGGAATTGTTGTTCATTATTTTAGAATAATTAATATGATTGAGAGGATTTAATTTTTGTTATATTTTTTCCTTTGTAATAAAAGTAAGTAATAGTCATTCAGTTCCACGCCCCATACCAGTTGGTGGCAGTAATTAACTATTTTATTGTGTGCCAACCGCCAAAAAACTCTAATAGAAGAAGAAGAAGAATTCTTCAAATCAACTGAGGAGGGCAGAAATACGCCATAGTAGCGTCTCAGTCTGTCGCAAATATCAACAGAAGAAGAAGAAGAAGAAGCAGAAGGTGAGGAGAGCAGAGCAGAGCAGTTCACTGTTTTTCTCATATTTACACAACCATCAAACACACTTAAGTTTCTACAGTTTGATTAAGCGACAGACTCATTTCTGTATTGGTTTGGGGAGAGCGATGTGCGTCTTATCTGGTGTCTTCATACTGAATTTAGTGCAGCAGCAGCGAGCATGAGGAGAATATGTGGAGTTCATTCAGACCTGAGAGATTTTGAGTTCGTTTGTTTCGAGTTAGAACTGTTACTGAATGTCGAGACAAAAGTCAAAGTTTGAGATCTGTGAGAGCAATTGATGGGAAACGATCTCAAGGTTTGCTGTTGCCATTTTTTTCATTTTTCATTTTTAGTTCAGTGACAAACAAGATTTGTGAAGATGAGGAATTCGAAAATCTTGAAAAAACTTGTTTTAAAAGCATGCATCAGGTATGTTAATTTGCATAGTGTATTTATGTTGATTTTAAGTAATTAAAAATGGCATTTGCTCCATTTTCTACGAAAGTTAAGACTGAATGTGTCAAATGGTGTAACTGCCAAAGAATGAGAAATATTAAATATTTTATCCACCTGGATGGCATACAGTGTACATCTAGAAATAAATACTTAATTTTAATATATCACACGAAAATAGATTTTATTAGAGTTGTAGTTTTTAATGTGTTTTTGCAAGATTTAGCAGGACATATACTGAAAACACCTGTTTTCTAAATAATCTTTGACAAATTGTTAAAAACCATATTATTACACTAAACTAGATAATTACATTTTATTCCACATAAATTTTCCTGTATATAATTATACTTTCACGAAAAATACTGGTTACGCCAATTGACAAAAAAAGTCACAGCACATGACCATTTTGCTTCTAGAGTCAAAGGCCATTGTTTGTTGAACTAATTGTGACTGAAAATCAAGCATGAAAGTCAACAAGTTCACCAGAAGTGGTTTTATTTTTGTCAATCCTTAAAAAAAAAAATACTGAAAAGAACTAATGAGGTAAATTCACAAATTTGACAATTATCATGGACCTGTGTAATTGTGGCCTTGGTGGAAATATTTTAAATGTAATGTTTAAAGTTAATAATCATTTTTATAATAATGATGATGAATTATCCATGTATTCCTGGAGTCATACCAATTGACATATACTTAAGAATACCTGACCATACCCTGAAATTGTCAAATAATTTCACATTTTAAAATGAGTTAATAACATTTGCATGCAGCATTTAGTTTCACCGGGGGTCCGTCTTTGTGATACAATTTCCTGTCACATGATCTTTTTACACAATATTAAAAAAATGACTCCTTCAATGGTGGTTACACCACCTTGACACTTCAGGAATTTTACTTGACTCACATGATTCCCCAAATTAATTATAATATTCACAACAATGGTGTTTCATTTACTTTTATTTACTGATAGACAGTTATAATGTAAGTTATACATTATATGCCAAACTAGCGTATATTGTTTTTTATTTAGAATTTCACCTTTTTTAAACAAGATCAATTATTCGGTACAAAGTTTTGACGGTTACACCATATAGACATTTTTGCAATCTTGTCCCAAATATTCTCTCAAAATGTATTAAAACCAGAAATTTTAGACTTGGTCCCCAAAAAAGAGCATGTATGTAAGTGATTTGCCATTTTATTTTAAAATTTGAACCCTTTTAAATTTAATTGAACATTATGGACACAATAAAATCACGTCTTTGACCCTGTTACCCTTTATATTTATTTGTTGACATTTAATTACAGATTATTGTGTTAAAATTTAAATTTAGCAGATTATAAACAGTATATTGTCTATACCAGATAGCCTAAATATTAAGTTTGAAACTGGACATGTTAAATAATGCTGCTGCTCTTTATTTTTAAGTTTTATAGCCATTGTCAGTTTCTGTACAAAACTAAAATATGGATCTAATTACTTTATTGCAATTAATATCCCAGATACCTCACGTCTCCAAGACGTCTGTTAAAGAGCGGTTCAAGGTTTATCAGATGTACACAGCATAGGCTTTCCAGATGAACCGCTTTTTGGCAGACATCTTGAACTGACTTGTTTATCGAATAAACATATTTAAAAAGTCAGTTTTACATACATTCTAAATCATAAACATCTTAAAGATATTTTCTTAATGTCTATTTAACATCTGAAAGGAAACGTCTCATAGACACTTTGTAGATGAGCAAACACTCTAAAAAAATATGTCTTCAAGATGAAAACACACACATCAAATGGATGTCTCTGGGATGTACATGTGCTATCAGGCCTCATAGTTACATTCATATGGACAGTTATTAGTTATTTACCTGAGTGTCATTGGTGTATTGTCTTTCACTAGAGCAGTTTTAAAGGCTTTTATCATGTATCCTGACTCAGATAATGTGTTTCTAACAGCAAACACTCAGAATAAAGTGAGATGATCTGCTGATGATCCTGAATGTCTTGTTGAATGAGTGTTGATAGTCTGAGGATCATCAATATTAACAGATCTGCTGAAAACACTCTTTATTTCATGACAATAGTTCCTGTTTTCACCTCATTTATTATGCTGATGTCTTCAGATCTCCTGTACATTGATACTTAAAGCTCATTTCATTGGTGTCAACAGACAGAGTAATTGTTGGCTCTATATGTAGAGGAGAGAGGAGCACAACCTAAAGCTTTTGACTTTCTCGGTTTGCGTTAAATCTACTTAGGGTTCATATTATTATTTTTTTGTCCCACATTCATTTCCCAGATATAGTATAATTAGGTGGTTTTGCTTTATTAATACAGTTTATATTCATTTCTTGATATACCCCAAAAGAATGGAAGTGAAATGTGACATCATGCCCCATAGATGGAGTACATTGTAACATGACCACATGACAGATTAAAATGTTATCTGATCTAATCAAAAAAAATATATACAAGACAAACTAAAATATTTTCTCAATTAAATACAATTATAAAAAAAATATATTATAAAAAATTAAATATTTTTTTGAGTTTGACAACGAACACACTAGAAAACACAGCTATACAACATAGCTCAAAACATAATAATAATTAATAATTTCTGAACATTGATTCTCAGTCTTTATTCACCTTTTTCTCATGTTTTCTCAACAGAATTCACAAAGGTATAGGATAGGATATCATATTTCTAATAGGGGCTCATTGTAACAAAGTGTGACAACATGCCCCGCATGCACAACTGAGATTTAAACCCTGCTAGTGTTACATTAAAGAACCATATCAACTGTTAAAAAACATATTGAGATTAAAATAATATCAGATTTGTCTAGTTTAAAATAAACACCAAAAATAGAGATGAAAAATTAACATAAGAAATAGGGATGCTCCGATCAGGATTTTTGCAGCCGATACCGATAGCCGATTTCTTGTCATGGTGATCGGCCGATACCGATCCCGATACCGATGCTAAATATACTTAATATTAGACAAAGATAAATAAAAACAAAATGGAGCAGTCTGATGCAGCCCACAAGGTTAAATTAAACATTGTCCAATAGTAAACTGTGGAGGACAACAAACATTTAATCACCTAAAATAGAGAAGTCTGATCTAACTTAAACCTTGTCCAATACAAGTCTGAGCAGGACAAAAAATAAATAAATAAATAATTTAGACTCCTAAAAGAACAAATTGGAGTAGTTTGATGCAACTCATTAGAAGGGATGGGTATTTCAAGCAAAAATAATATTCGAAGATCGCTGGGTATTATTCGAAAATGGCACCCCTCCCCAATATGCACTTGCATGTACAGGCCACACACGAGAAAAGCGTAGTGTTCTGACGTTTAAATATAACTTTAAAAACGTAAATATTTCATATTTGTTTTATATAATATAATTTTCTTTTTTTAGTTTCATCTATGTTGATTATATGAAAAAGAAACCGCATGAGATAAGGTAAGATAGATCATAAGATGCCCAATATATCAGGAGACGAGTGGGTCAGACATGATTTCGACCACTTAATTAAGTTTTGTTTTGTAGAAAGCCTTTCTTTAAAGTGAATTTCGTTTTGTAAAAATTTTATCTTAATTTCAATCAATGTTTCATCAAACAATTGGCTGGATTTAATAAATAAGAAGCGGAATATAGCAGACAATATAGGACACGGAGGCGCCCGCGCGTGAACTGGAGCACGTCTCATAAATGAAATGATCAACTCGGCGTATAAGATACTTTGCCTCACAGTCCTGAGAACGTATAGAAAGCTTGAAATGCTTTTTTAAAAAAAAAAATCAAATCGATAAGAAATGGGCTACTCTCTGCTTATGTAGGCTGATCCGTATGCAGTGTATGGAGCTAGAAATGTGTCTTTATTACATGCGAGAAAATAAATTATCTGAGAGAAGAAAAAAAGTTTGAGAGAAAAAGTTATCACACTGATAGCAAAAAATAATATTTGAGACTAAAAAAAGTTTTTTCTCATAGAACATTAAAAAAATATAAATTTGAAATTGGTAAAATTATTTCTGAGAAAAAAATCTCTCTCAAAATACTTTGAAAAAAAATCTCAAATATATATTTTTTGCTATCAGTGTGTAAACATTTTCTCTAAAAAAAAAAGTGTTTCTCTCAAAACGCTTTTCTTTGCTCTCGATGTAATTTTTTGCTCTCGTGTCAGGATTTTGCTTTAGTTGTTAAAATTGTGTCATGGGCGGGGCCACGTTCTTTTTTTCCTATTGGAACGTTCCTATTGGCCAGTCGGGTGAGCATCGTCTTGTGTTGGGAGTCGAACTGAATCATTACACCATTGTTCGCGTTCGGTTCACCTATATAGATGCCTCCTCTGCCTCTGCCATAAGAGTTTAGATTCTCTGCCCGAGGTCGGGGGGATATTTCCCGTCACTATTCTCGGGCCAGGCCGGGCCTTTGATCTAGAGACGTGCACTCCCAACGCGGCGAGAGTGCGGCGCGGGACTAGATTTGATGGCCGAGTGCGAGCGCGGGCTGTAATGCACTCACTCTGTATGTGTCGGGGCCGGGAAAATAAAACGATTCGTGGGACTCCCGCAAACTAGAAATATCTAGGAATAAAACATAAAAACGAATACATTTTTATTCATCTGTTGCAGAAAAGCAACAAGAACAACTAAAACAAAATACAAAGGATTTACAGGCCAGAGTTTCGTTTTATAACATGTTTGCAGCGTTGAGCGATTTAGCCAATCACAGACATATGTGTTGATTTCTTGAACGCAATGGCCAATCAGAAGCTTTTATAGATTCCTTTTTGGACTTTTTGTTCAGTGCTGAATTCTGTATGCTGGCAAATCCTCTAATTATAACAAACAAAGTGTAGGCTATATATTATGAAAGATTCATTGTGCAGTCAGCTTCACTGATAATAACAGAGATGTGTGAGATTGCGATGAACTGATGTCAGCTTTAGGAATTTTTAAGGGAGCGCACTTTCAATCATGCCAAACCATGCACGCAGCAGTAGCCTGTTTGATTTTATGTTATAAGAGTGGTTTGTGTGTTAATGCTTTAATAACACATAATTTATCAGGAGCATTTATGCTGATGTGTATGATGGTGACACGTAGGCTAACTTGAAAGTATTTGGAGGTGCAGAACAGAGGAGGAGCAGGTAACATAGAAAGTAGTTGAGAACGTTAGTTATAACGACCCACGTATTAAAATGGTCGGGTTTAAATGGGGCTCGGCCTCATAATTATAGTTAATGTGTCGGGCTGGGTAGGGTCGGGCTTGATTTTTTTGGGCCCGATCTAAGCTCTAAGTTGAGCACGGACACTCCAATGTTTGGGTCAGATGATGACACACACAACTGGATGGGTAGCTGGCTGAGCAAGTTCAGCATCACTGAAGATTAAACCTTAAAAATAGCACTCATATTCATGAATGAATGTGTATTATATTATTAGCTTGCTAATTGCTAGTAAAGCTAATTATTAATTAGCCATCATGCTAGGTGAACTTGCATGAGTTCTATTTTTTAATGTTTAATCCTCAGTGATACTGAACTTGCTCAGCCAGCTGCCCATCGAGTTGTGTGTGTATCATCTTACCCAAACATTGGAGTGTCCGTGTTCAACTCATTGACTGCTTCAACTAAGGCAGAAACGGCATCTATCTAGGTGAACCGAACGCGAAAAATGGTGTAATGATTCAGTTCGACTCCCAACACAACACGATGCTCACCCGACTGGCCAATAGGAACGTTCCAATAGGAAAAAAAGTACGTGGCCCCGCCCATGACACAATTTTCACAACTAAAGCAAAATCCTGACACGAGAGCAAAAAAATACATCGAGAGCAAAGAAAAGCGTTTTGAGAGAAACACTTTTTTTTTTGAGAAAATGTTTTCACACTGATAGCAAAAAATATATATTTGAGATTTTTTTTCAAAGTATTTTGACAGAGATTTTTTTTCTCAGAAATAATTAAAAAAAATTTTTTTATATATTTTTAATGTTCTATGAGAAAATACTCATAGAACTCAAATATTATTTTTTGCTATTGGTATGAAAACTTTTCCTCTCAAATATACTTTTTTTCTCTCATGAAATGCTTTTTTGCTATCAGTGTGATAACCTTTTCTCTCAAACTTTTTTTTTTCTCTCAGATCATTTATTTTCTCGCATTTAATAAAGACACATTTCTAGCTCCATAGAAGTGTGCATTTCTCTCTATAGGCGCGTTCACTACATGCGGAGATGGCGTCCAACATCGCCAACTGTATCTTTGCAGCCAGAAAACACTAGTTTATTAATAAAAAATTCAAATGTACCATGCTGCTTAAACATTACTTTTGCCGGTTCTTTATTGCAAGCTTTATGTATGTGCTTGATATGCGGAATATGCAATATTACGATAACGCTCATTATGGTTTAGTATTTTCTCCCATATATATTTAAGTAATTAAATTAATATAAATATGCGATTAGACTAATGGCTTAAATTAACTACTACTAGTCAACTAGAAAAAAACTTTAGTCGTGCACGGGCAGCCCAATTTATTTCACATATTTCCTAACCAGCACGCCACTGCGGGCGTTCTGAGTGAGCGGCGCTGTGTGGACTGAGCGAGCGAAGCAACTCTTCAGAAAGGCGATGTCTCTGGAGGACAATTCTCCTCCACGTGAGATTCCTTTGAAACAGACATGGCAAATAGCTCATTTTTTTCATTGTTTCTCGACACATCATAGTAATTCCACACCGGCGATGAGATGACTGGCAAATCCTTTAAGTCCCCACGCATCATGCACCTTATTCTCACGTTTTGACTTCATCAAATTGTGATCGGTTTGAGAGATCGGCCAAGGTTAGTGAGTACCGATCGAGTCTGTGAATATCGGCCGATACCGATCTCCGGCCGATCGATCGGAGCATCCCTAAAATGTACTTTTGCTATAGTCGTCTCACAACCGGCGCAACGTCATGGAATGTCTCTGAACAGATTCATTTATTCATTTAGCTGACGCTTTTATCCAAAGCGACTTACAATTGCTATATATGTCAGAGGTCGCACGCCTCTGGAACAACTAGGGTTAAGTGTCTTCCTCAGGGACACATTGGTGTCTCACAGTGGATTCGAACCCGGGTCTCTCACGCCAAAGGCATGTGTCTTATCCACTGCGCCATCACCACCACCATCAAGCCCCTACCCATCAGATTCACACCCACTTTTAGGGGAAAAGAAGCCTATAGGATTACATACATTATTAAACAATAGTATCTCAATAATAATGTATTGCATGATATCTCAAGCTTAATTAGAAAGCAGGACACCTATCCTGATGATAATCGTGTTATTTTAGATAGTCTTAGTGTATGTCGGTTATCAACTAGCCCAGGCTACCTGCCATCATCATCCATAGCTTGCTGTTGTGGAAGTATCATGAATTACGGCTGATGCTATCGGAAGTCTAGTTTATTTTCCACTAAAAAGGGGTGGTGACGAAATTGACAGTTAAGTTTTCCGGATTTGCCGGTAGTACGTATGGGTTTAATAAATGTTTAGTGATATCTTCCAGAAATTACTGAATTTAGGTGCACATTTTTTCTCTATATAGTGTTGATATGGGAACTAGTAAATACAAGTTTTGTCATGTTAGCATGTGTGGAAATATTTAAAACAAGTGTGTTAGAACTAGCCCCGTGTTAGTTTGTGCTCTGTTCTCCCCTACATATATTTCTGTAAATGTATAATATTCTGTACATTTTTTTAACATTATTTATAATTTGCATTTATTTATACTCTATCAATTGGTATAAAACCAAACTCCGTAACTGATACATTTTATATTTAGGCAGATCAGCCCCTCCCACTACAGTTACATCATCAGTGAAGCTCCTCCCACTGTAACTCATCATCAGTGAAGCTCCTCCCACTGTAATTCATCATCAATGAAGCTCCTCCCACATCAATTCTCCGATAAATGCTGTATATTCCCATCAGCTACAAGTGAAGACGAGCATGAAAGCATCAGGAAGAACTGAAATCTGCAAAGACTGAGTTTATTAAAGAGGACAGTGAGAACACGAGTGATCCAGAACCTGCAGAATGAAACACACTGAAGATCCTGAAGAACAAAGAGGTTGGTGTTTATTCTTCATTCATTCATGATGCTGAAGAACATTCACGTTAGAAACATTCAAGCACTTCATCACTTTTTTTAAATGGGTACGGAATTGTATTATTATTATTATTACTATTATTATTATTTAATTTTCAACAAATGGTCAATATTTTATTTATTTATTTATATTTTTGAAACAGGAAAAGATTAAGGTCAATCGGGCCTGGCTCAGTATAAACTGATTTTCAGCAGGTTCCTGCTCTGCAGAACATAAAACCACATACACAACAAAGCTTCACACACTAGACAGCTAGAGACAACAACAGACACACAAACCAAGATATTGGGCAACAGGAGGGGCTATAAAGCCGTCTCAATGGTCACAGATATACCTGTCCACTAAATGGCGAGCAAAAGTTATTTTAAACAGTCTTCTTGATGTGATAGTTCTGATGGGCTGTGGGATCTCATTCCAGGTTTTTGTGAGCACATAAAAAAAAAGATCTCTGTCCATAACAGTTTCTAAAAGCCGGTAAAGGCAAAAGTCCATTTATAAATGATCTCGTAATGCGCTCAGACCTTGAGCTAAGTTTCGGAACCAATTCGGTTAGAGCAGTTACAGTATGTCCATTTGAGATTTGATGAAACAGGTTTATCCCATGGCTTATTTTATAGTTCTGAAATGTCAAGGCATTACACAAAGATAGTGCAGTACAGTGGTGAGTCCGGCCTGGGAGCCTGACATGGATCTTAAGAGCTCTATTATAAAGTCTTATTACTGGTTCAATAATCTCATTTGTTGTTAGTGACCAAACAGGTAAACAATACGACAAAGTGGACAGAATGATGGCATGAAGATAGGTTTTTGAAACAGAAAACAACAAATATGGTCTAATTTTGCTATAAACATATAACTTTTGATTTAACTTTCTGGTTAGGGTTTGAACATGTTCTTGATAAGTAAGATGTGAGTCAAGGTAGACTCCCAAATACTTATATACTGATACAATTGAAAGCGTTTGATTAGAAAAAGTGATAGGATTAGATATGGATAGTTGTCTTCTAGATGAATAAAAATACATGCATTGGGTCTCATTCATGAAACACGAGCAGAACTAATTTTTGTGTAAATCGTGTGTAAAGTGGTTCTGGCGTAAATTTTCGGATTCATTAAAATGTTCGTATTTTCCAAATGTTAGTTTGTTAGCAAGAAATCTACACCTGCTCCCAGCCACGCGTAAATAGTGCGCTTAACACCCGAACGTTTTGCTCATTAATAAGGCTGCATTTTAATTCACCTTAATCGGGTACATATTTACACAGCATTTTGAAAAAATATTATATATAGTAATTACATACGGTTTTTCTTATTATGATAGCCAGTAGTAGCATCTGCGATGGTGGTCCTTCTCCAGTTTTAATACGATTTTTCCGAAGTGAACTAATTCGTTTTTTGCTCTCAAGCTCAATGTCGAACCATTTTGTTCTCACTTCTGGGAATGTTCGATTAACAGATGAACTCCATTGACTGCATCTGTAATATGCTGCCAAGCTTCCCTTTTTTTTTAGGACCCGATACGCCACTATGTAGCCTACGCTTGAAAATAAAATGTGGTGTTTTGAATGAACTTCTGATAATAAAACTTCAGTTTCTGCATCTGAGAAATTTTTCTTTTTCATTCGCATTCATGTCATAATATGATGCCCATAGTTGTCAGTCGGATTTAATGGGCGGGATTTATGGTAATTGAGAATGAACGTGCACGCGCATCCCATTTACGACTGATTGGAATTCATTAACACACACACATTTCACGATCACATCTGACGTTTACAAAGCATTTGTGAATCAGGAGAAGAGTTTTCGGGAAGGTCTCTTTACGCGCAAATCACTCGTATATTTACGAATGTTTCATGAATGAGACCCATTGTGTTTTCTTGACATTAAGTGTTAAATGATTATCTTGCAACCAGTTCTGTAAATGCTGCAGATCCGTGTTAAGTTTGTGATTGATTGTCAATATTAGAACCAGAAAGAAAAATAACTGTGTCATCAGCATACAGCAAAGAACTTGAAAAATTCAAAACACAGGGAAGATCATTAATATACATAAAGAAAAGTAAAGGACCTAAAATACTGCCCTGTGGAACTCCCATAGAACACACTCGTGGCTGTGATGTTACTGTGCCAATTCTTACAGTCTGAGATCTGTCACTTAAGTATGAAGTAAACATATCTATGGCGGAAGATGACAAATGAAAAGAAAGAAGTTTAACCGAATTTGATGATTGACTGTATCGAAAGCTTTCTGAAAATCGATGTATATAGCTCCAGTAATATATAGCTCCAGTAATCTGACCCTTGTTTAGAGACGCACGTATTTGCTCCGTGCGAAGCAGCAAAGCCGACATAGTTGACCGCAAGGGTCGAAAGCCATGCTGGCAATCACTGAGCAAGTTATTATTTTCAAGGTGGTTAATTAGTTGATTATATAATATTTTTTCAAGCAATTTGGAAATTGTTGGAAGAATTGCAATTGGACGATAATAAGATAATGAGATTTAAACATCGGGGTGATCTGGGCCGTTTTCCACATGGCAGGAAATACTGATTGTCTAATACACAGGTTAACTAAATGATGAAGGAGTGGTATAAGAGTACTGGGATGAGTTTTAAGAAAAGTTATGTTTAAATTATATATATATCACAAGCATGAGAAGCATTCAGAGAACACAAAATATTAGTTATATCATTTTGTACGATTTCAGAAAAAGAGATTTGCTGAGATAATGCTGGAACTGATGTGAGAAATCGAGGAATAGTAAATTTAGAGGATAATTCTTGTACAGATGCAATAAAATATTCATAAAAAAAATAGCAATTTTATCATGATCAGTAAGAAGAGTACCATTTATGGATAATTGTAAACTTTATTATTTTTTATTTTATTTTCACCAGTTATAGATTTCAATGTTCGCCATAAAGTTCTTGGGTTGGAAACTGTTTGAATAATTTGATTTTCATAATAAGACTGTTTTGCTTTTTATAATTCAAAATTACACTTATTTCTAAACTGTGTGAAAATAAGCTTAGCTTCAGGTGTTTTTTAATAATCTGAAGGCTTCCAAGGAAGAGGCCTTCTTTTTTAGGAGCTGTAAAATATCAGGAGTTAACCAAGGTACTGTATTTTGTCTAATATGTATTTTACAGGTAGTTGTATATTTTTGACGTATTGTCTCCACTCTCCTATGGAAATTTGACAGAACATGATCTGGGTTTTGTAAAAACATCTCGTTACTCCAATCAGTATCAGCAAATTCAGCATTAAACTGAGACAATTTTGAATTTGGTACTTTTTTGATGTAATTATTTTTATGACATTTTGGCTAATATTGGTTATTTGGTTATTTGGTTAATAAAGGGAGGTTTGAGAAACTCTCATAATGATTGTCAAAATTAGGTCAAATTACAACTGTTTTATTTTACAGTTATATCAAGTTACCCATTTCTGCAGCCATGTTACCAAAATGTTGGACATTTCTCAATATAGTTTATATGTGTCCAATGTAATCTGTATGAAACTAAAGAGTTGTACAGGTTCTCCTGGCTCAGCTAATTATCATTATCGTTAACATTTACATTTAGTCATTTAGCAGACGCTTTTATCCAAAGCGACTTACATCTGAGGACTGAGGATAATTGTATACGTTAATGGACGTTAATGTGATAATGGACGTTAATGTTATAATTGTACCGTGGAATGTCCTAGAAAGAGTGATGTAACGATATTCGAACTGAACCGTAAAACCACGATACAGAACCCATGATTCGTATCGCGATACTCTTATGGTGTACTGAAAATGCCCCGCCCCCTGCTACCCCGGCCCCGCCCCCTGCTGGAACACGCCCCCCTGCTGCCCCGCCCAGCCCCGGCTCTTTGGACCTCATGTCTTATGTGTACACAACGAATTCAGTTTTATAGCCTAAGCACCATTAACACCATATAATAGCAAGCTCTGTGTTTTGTTACTTTCGATAAGCCAGGTGTAATCTTTCAAATTCTGACTATTTGATCACAAAATTCAAACAATAAATGCCGTTTTTGGCGCTCTGTGATGTGGCGTGACAGATCACTGTACTAGATCCTCATTTCAAGCGGCGGCGCGAGTAAACGCGATCATCTCTTCCTCAGTTACAGAATAAACATTAATGGACAACTAAAGGTATGTTGAAAGATACAGTTTACTTACTGAAAGGCTGCACGATGTGTCGTTTTAGCATCGAGATCGCGATGTGCTTATCCACGATAATCACATCGCAGGATGTTGAGATGTAAGTCGTAGTTGATCCGTGATTCATGATCAGTACGGGCCAGCAGCTCCCCGGCCCATAACGCTTGCGATTCGCGGATTAATAGCAAAGTTTAACCATCATATAGTGAAAGTTTATCATTTGCATGTGTTTTTAAGTCCTGTCAGTTTAAACATCAAGCGTAAGAAGACTGGAACTTACGCGTTGTTTTCTGTGAGCCGGGCAGAAGATCAGTGGTCTTTCTCTTATTTCTGAGCTTGAACGAGCACAATAATTCAAAATAAAGTCAGAATGTCCTTCCTGCATTGAACATTTTTGGAAGGCCGCCAAAGCGTATTTTTGTCCCGCCAAAGCCTTATTTGACCGGTGAGTGATAGATGACTGACTGCTGCGCTTGTTAAACTGAGAGAACGAGCAGAGAGAGAGAGAGAGCCCCGGTCGCGCGCGCACTCTCACCGTTTTCAAACTGTCTTGCTCTCTCTCCCTCCCTCGCGCATATTAATGAATTGAGTTGACTGAATATCTTTGAGAATACACAATGGTAAAAGGTCGGAAGACCGAAGTTTCACGTGAAGCATTCGGATATATTTTTTTTTTCCTGAACTACCGCTGGTTGTGAATTGTGCTGAAAAAATATTCTCTGAAAAGCGTTCCACACATTCAGATAAACCACACTTTCAATAAACAAAACAAAACAAAAAATCTATCTAGTGATTAAATGTTTTCTGTGTTGAGACCAATCTTGTGCGATATCCTCTTATTCATCAAAGATACCTTATATTGATGTGACAGTGAGGACATTTATAATGTTACAAAATCTTTCTTTTTACGATTAATAATGTTCTTTTGGACTTTCCGTTCATCAAACAATCCAGAAAACAAAATGTACAAAAGTGTTTTCCACATTGATAATAATCATAAATGTTTCTTGACCCCCCCCCGCATACAGCCATTCTGACATTAACAGCCCTATTTTAAAGATCTAGAAGAGGAAGAGTTGTTCTAGTCGAGCACATTTGTGAGCATCCGTCTTTTCACATGCAATAGAAAGTCACTCTGTGTGCATCTCACAACAGTTCCTATACGAGCGATTTATAGATTATCATGACAGAATATGCTAATTGAAGATAGTTAACTCTAGCCTGACTCCGCCCTCCTACGTACTTCAGCTCAATTTTCATTTTCTTTCAGTACTACGTCTGGGATTCTGCTGTAGACTTTAGGCGTGTTCGACTTCATGCAGCTCTGCGCAGACCGATCGGTGGCTAACTTGAAGCAGTGCATGGCGGTTAGAAATTTTGTCCGACTTGATACAGCGCCGACGCCACGTGACTGTGACGTATGCCATCAAAGTACCGCGAGAGCGATTCGAGAGTAGCCGGAGAACTCAGCCAGCGCAGCTTCTGAAGAGCGGCTGCACGAGCTCTGATGACGACACAGCTGTTCTACGATTGGCCGGATTCAGCGCATGACAACGATCACGTGTTTCGTGTTAATTCGAACACCTTTAGTTCCTTTTAAAACCTATGTTTAAAACTCACAAATCAGTTCTTTATCAACAGTAAACACTCTTTTCATGTAGCTGCAATGCTATATTGTGTCATGTTTATCAAATTAAAACTGATTAAAAAACGTAGACTTGATCTTTATTCTTGTTCAAACATATGCTGTATGAAGCAGTAGGCTACATTAATTATTGAATGAAAATGTCTCTTAAACATCAGTGTATTATTTGGCAAATATTGCATTTATTTCATTTCAGCTGTGGTAAAGTATGCAAACACCACGTGAGTGGTCACTGCGGGAACCAGAAAGTGTCCGACTTCACGTCTCCGTTCGCAGCTCGTCCTCCCCGCCTGCAAGCGGCTACTCTCGCCGATCGCTTACATCCAGCCGCAGCCGATGTCAAACACACCCATTGGTTTTCTTTGATAAAAGTTTTACCTCGCCAACCAGCGAACAGAGGGAGTGGCTGAGAACGATGACGTTGTGCGTTATTTTGAGTTGTAGTTTAGTAATGGCAGCGGAGAAAGATGCGAGCGAAGCCATTCAGTCCGTTGTGGCAACGCTGCCGAATATCAAGAAGTTAAAGCCGGAGCAAGAACAATCTTTGCTTAGTTTTGTTGGTGGCCATGATGTTGTGCCCCTCCTCCCCACGGGGTTTGGATGACATGCGTCACAACCAAACGTTAGCGATTGTTTATGGCAGATCCAGAGTGACTCTGGGCAGATCCAATAGTTTTAGACAACATAAATTCATCATTAACCATTCAGAGACGTCCTGTTGCATTCTACATGTTGTCACTTCTTCTTGAGTCTCTCCATCTTTGTCTGACTCCGTTTTGACATAAAAGGCAGAACAGTTTCTGTCATTTTAGTGTGTCTGTGTGAGGTAATCGCAGCTGCTAACACACACCAGCTCTTGAAACTCCAGAGCTCCGCCCCTTGTGCCGGGAGCAGCAGCTAATTTGCATTTAAAGGGCCAGACACAAAACGGTGCGTTTTTGCTAACCCTCAAAAAGCGACAACTTTAACATGCTATATAAAAATATCTGTGGGGTACTTTAAGCTAAAACTTCAAACACACACTCTCTGTGGACATCAGAGATTTATTTTACATCTTGTGAAAAGGGCATTATACCACCCCTTTAAAATTTTAGTTTGTTCAAAAAACATGCATAAACGATATTTCTTAACTACAAAGTTTTATGTACATGCTGCTCACATATTACTGTAGCCCTGTTTGTGTTGAATACAGTGTAATCAGTGCATCGATCAATCTCGGCAAAGGAAAAATATTTAACCCGTTTAATCCCACCGGTCACAACTGTGACCGCATCTTTTTTTCTTATTTCTGGAAGCTCTAAACATGTTCTTATTGGCTTTGGGCAAGAAATTTCAACTTTTAAATGAAAAAATAGATTGTCTTGATTAAAATCTATTAATGTAATGTGACTAGTGTGAAAGGTCACATGACCAGATCAGTTTATTTCCTGCTTGCACAAATGGGCTGCGTTCCAGTCCAAAATAGTCATGCCCTTCACTCGCTAACTTCCCTCCGTTTCGTTCACTCGGATGTACGTCATTGCTTACGCTGCACTGTAAAAGAAAACGTGCCTAATAATTATGCACATCTGAATATAAGCGCTTCATGAACAATTATATATCACTTATAAATGATTAAATACAAAATTAATAGTAGTTATTAGGATTAATGTGGTTTGGTATTGGTAAAAACGTGTCAGTAAAAAAATTATATGATCAGAAAATCAACGTGCCTAATAATTCTGCCTGCACTGTATGGTCACATGTGATTTGGCACTGCAGGACGATTAGCTGTCGTTCCTGTAGCAGTCTTGCATTACAGATGATGGCTTTTCTATTAAGGACAAAAGTAGAAAAACAATTATATATACAGTATGCATTCTATAATGTGTTAACTCCTAACTTACTTAATTACAGCCCATAGAACATTTATAAAAAAAACGGAAATAAAAACTTGGCCTTTTTTCACTACACGCGTGATAAAATGCTAGGTGCATATGTAAACAATAACAAACCCACAGTGCTAGCTTAAATTATGCCGCATCATACTTAAACGGTTAACATAAAGAAATACAAATAATCCAATGAAAAAAAGAAGTATTTTACTTACCAGAATTGAAATGTGTGCTGTAAATTGCTAGTTGCTTAATATCCATCCTTCTCGCTTCACTGCTGTAATCCAGGCACATTTTTCGGAAATCTAAACGCTTTGATTTCTGAGAGCAAGTTAGTTCGGGGCCTGAGAGAACATCCAACCACCAAACAACATGCTCCTAATTTTAATTTTGACATGTTTTATTCGCATTAATAAGAAAATATCGCACAATTGCCGTACATAAAGCGCCTCCCGCCGTTGTTTCGAATGTGCGCGATAACTAACCGGAAACGCTTGAGGGCCAAAGACGTCACTTCCTTACATCTACAAATAGTCGTTGAAATGGTCTATAATAATAATTGGAAGATCAATGTACCTCATTCATGCAATTAATTTATAAAAACAGGATTATGTAAATATTTTATAGCAGTTTTACTAGTACTTTCTGCTATTACATCAGGGCTCACTCTCATATTTCTCTCTTTGAATTATTTTGATGTACTGAAAATGAAATTAAACCTTTTTCTTTCATTTCAGACCTGATTGAAGTGAAGGAGGAGAGTGAAGAACTGAGTGAAGTGAAGGAGGAGAGAGAAGAACTGAGTGAAGTGAAGGAGGAGAGAGAAGAACTGAGTGAAGTGAAGGAGGAGAGAGAAGAACTGAGTGAAGTGAAGGAGGAGAGAGAAGAACTGAGTGAAGTGAAGGAGGAGAGTGAAGAACTGAGTGAAGTGAAGGAGGAGAGAGAAGAACTGAGTGAAGTGAAGGAGGAGAGAGAAGAACTGAGTGAAGTGAAGGAGGAGAGTGAAGAACTGAGTGAAGTGAAGGAGGAGAGTGAAGAACTGAGTGAAGTGAAGGAGGAGAGAGAAGAACTGAGTGAAGTGAAGGAGGAGAGAGAAGAACTGAGTGAAGTGAAGGAGGAGAGAGAAGAACTGAGTGAAGTGAAGGAGGAGAGAGAAGAACTGAGTGAAGTGAAGGAGGAGAGAGAAGAACTGAGTGAAGTGAAGGAGGAGAGTGAAGAACTGAGTGAAGTGAAGGAGGAGAGAGAAGAACTGAGTGAAGTGAAGGAGGAGAGGGAAGAACTGAGTGAAGTGCAGGAGGAACATCATGTCAAGCCTGGAGAAAAACCTTTGAGTCGCTTAAAAACTAAAAAGAAATTTTTAAAGAAAAGAAGAGCCAAGAAATCTTTCACCTGCAATCAGTGTGGAAAGAGTTTCACAGCCAATCATAATCTTGAGATTCACATGAGAGTTCATACTGGAGAGAAGCCGTTCTCATGTGATCAATGTGGAAAGAGGTTCACACAATCAGGACAACTTAAAGTTCACATGAGGATCCACACCGGAGAGAAGCCGTTCACATGCACTCAGTGTGGAAAGAGTTTCACAATCAAACATAATCTTAAGAGTCACATGAGAGTTCATACTGGAGAGAAGCCGTTCACATGTGATCAGTGTGGGAAGAGTTTCATACAAAAAAAACATTTGAACAAACACAAGAGGATCCACACTGGAGAGAATCCACACACATGTGATCAGTGTGGGAAGAGTTTCACATGCAAACATAATCTTCATGTTCACATGAAGTTCCACACCGGAGAGAAGCCGTTCACATGTGATCAGTGTGGAAAAACATTTATTGGGGCATCACACCTGAAGAAACACCTGAGAGTTCATATGAAGGAGAAGCCACATTCATGTTCAGTGTGTGGAAAGAGTTTTTCACTGCTGAAATATTTACATGCACATGAGAAAACTCATACTGGTGTAAGAGAGTACATGTGCTTTCAGTGCGAGAAGACTTTTACTACAGCGAACAGTTTAAAACAGCACCAGAGAATTCACACTGGAGAAAAACCTTACAAGTGTTCACACTGCGACAAGAGATTCAGTCAGTCATCACATCTGAAAACACATGAGAAGATCCACACTGAAGAAAAGCTAGTTTCTAGTTTCAGACTCAAACCAACTCTTAGCCATCACACGAGAGTTCACAAAGGTATTCATGATGTTTTTTGACCAACTTTTAAAGCAGCACCCACCCGCCATCCGCTGATTGTTTTAAGGTCTTCTAGAAGGTCTTCTAATTTTAAGGTCAAGTCATCTTCATTTATATAGCGCTTTTAACAATATAGATTGTTTCAAAGCAGCTTTACAGAGATAAACATATAATTTAAGGTAACAGAGATTGTTTTGGCTTTTTAGCGATTTTTGAATAATGTTATTTCCAGCTAAAGTTAGTTTTGATTGATTCACTTCCGTCAAAATGATCATTTGTTATTAAATTATTCTCTCTAAACAGACTTTAAACGCGAACCTGTGATAAACACTGTGATGGCATTCACTTGCGCATTAAGAATTGATTCTATAGTTATGTGCGTTTGAATATGTGCGCAGATTTGTAATTCCCTACAAACCATGCCTAAACAAACTGCTTGTCTTGCCTATACATTTGATAAAGAATTTTGTTTTATTTTATCACTTCGAGGTAGATTTACTGTAACATAAATTAACCGAAACTCAGCGTATAGGCTTGCCTCAAAGACCTGAGAAATACAGGATATAGAAAGCTTGAAATGTGTACTTTTAAACAAAACTATTCAAAACGAAAGAAAACCGACTAGGCTGCTCTTTGGTCATGTAATCCGTATGAAATGTGCATTTCTCTCTGGTGCGTTCACTACTGTGAAGATCGCGAGTCAGCATCATCAACTTCATCTTTGCAGCTGACACTGACACAGAAAACACTTGTTTATTTATAAACAATTGAAATGTCCCCTTGCTATATTTGACATATTTATAGTCTTTACTTTTGCCTGTTCTCTGTGACATTTTTCATGAACACGTCACCACCGCTCAATAATTATTATTGTTCTTTGGTGATCAGTTTATACAGGTTTATCAAATGTTATTAAAATCTCAAAATCTCTTTTTTTCTAGTTTTCTGCCCAAATTTTAACCAGCGGTAAAAATTCGTATAACTCTGGGTGTGGTTGACTTATTTTCACCAGAATCAGCTCCTTAGGTTACTGAATTCTTGCCGAGTCCAACGATACCAAACATGCTATGTTTCGCCTTCCGGTTTTGAGTAGCGTTGTGATCTAGCGCTGAAAAAAAACATTTGCCAATATCTTCAAAACCGTTAGACCAATCGAGATGAAACCACCGTCAGAAGTTTGGAAACATAGGTTGTTGGCTATATGCTTATGCCCAAATGTCAAAAGAAGAATAGTATTAATAGTAAATTCATAAAAGTGGTTATGAATTGTGTGATTTAGGGCGTCGTGCCGAGTCGGATGATATCCAATTTTCCCATATCAGCCATTTTGGTGCATTAGCATATTGTTACGAAACTTATGTGTCTACGGCACCATGCCCTTAAAGTACTTAAAATGTTTGGGGGCAGCGCCACCTTTTGGTCAAAAGTTATAATGAAATTTCAAAAAATGCTAATACATTTTAAATAAATTAAGCAATTGCAATGAAACTTGTATTAATAGATCTCTTGGGTCACGCCGAGAACATAGATGCCAATTTGGCCAAACTTCCTGTCCACCATCTTGATTTTCATTCAATACCACCTTTTTCAAACTCCTCCCAAACCATTTGTCCAATTTTCACCAAAATCGAATAATATCATCTCCAGACCTTGCCGATTAAAATATATGGATTTTGTGTTGATAGGCGAAACCGTTTTTGTATACCGCAGCAGCAAATTTGAGGTATGATGCCAAAATAACTATTCAGGCTTTATCTCTGCAGTGCCTTGACATCAAACATTTGTGTCTCATTGTCACCTCACTTTGACCACACCACATTAATTTCGTAATTCCGCCACCTATTGGTTGAAAGTGATAATCCATTAAATCATATTTTTGATTACTGTTTATATGATTTTTAAGCCATTTCGTCTAAAATCATCTTAAATGTTTTTAATTGCTCCTCTCTGCAGTTGGTCTGACACTCCCAGCTATGTTTGCATGTATTATCGTCTTTTCGCTCTGCCCCAGTAATTGCTGCTTGCAGCTATATTTTCTAAATGAATCAGTCATTATGAAAAAATCGTTTGAATGAATGATTCAATAAATTACTCAAGACATGGACTTTTCACCACCTACTGGTGGTTTTATTTCCATATTTATTTATCCATGACAGGCCTGTACCAAACAAAACCAACTCCGGCTAAATATTGTTATCGAAAAAATCCAAATAGATCCAATTGAAACGAATATTTTTGTGAATATTGCACACCCTAGCCAGTATTGTATAAATGTTGTCATTAATCGAATATATTTAATTCTCACTTCAGAAATGTTTTGTGCCTATAATGCCTTGACAATAATAATTGAAAGATCAATTTACCTCATTCATGCAATTAATTTATAAAAACACAGCAGAATTTTCACATTTTATAGCAGTTGTCTACTAGTGCTTTCTGATATTACATCATGGATCACTTTCATATTTCTCATTTAATTATTTTGATGTGCTGAAAATGAAATTAAACCCTTTTCTTTTCAGACCTGATGGAAGTGAAGGAGGAGAGAGAAGAGCTGAGAGAAGTGAAGGAGGAGAGTGAAGAACTGAGAGAAGTGAAGGAGGAGAGTGAAGAACTGAGTGAAGTGCAGGAGGAGAGTGAAGAACTGAGTGAAGAACTGTGGCCCTATCCACACTACTGCGTTTTAGTTTAGAAATGGAGAATTAAAACGAATACGATCTCCGTCCACAGCAGCGTTTTAGCTACGTATTAGAATTTATCTCGTCCACATTAAAATGACTAAAAACGCGAATCATGTGACAATTCACCTACACTGGGCATGCGCCTGCCGTTGTAAACACCAGTCCTCAGGAACCACAACTTCATTGATAAAATTATCCCACCATGCGCTGGTTCTTCCCGGCGGCTTAACACAAAACCGACGTTCCATGTACGGTACTAACATGTCCCCCCTATCCCCATAGGAAATTACGCCCGTGATTGATCATCATGATTCCTGTTACTGCAGGATCACAGAACTGCTGCTGATGATGATGGACAGATATGTCCACTGGATATGACGCTAAATGGCACGGTTATCAACATTATCCAGAGTTGTGAATGTGAACGTCCGAGTGAACTACAAGTAAATACAACTTGAGAGGGCGTTCATAATTCTGATAGCATGTGGAGGCAGCATAAATGCAGGCTCCTATTTTCAGTCATGGATGATGTAGAGTTCATCATTGAGTTCACATTCAATTCTCCAGCAAGTTAAACTCCAATTAATTTAATATTTAATTGATCTGCCTGCATTGACACCATTAAGAACTTAACTGAGCTGTATGATGACATCACTATCTAGATTGGCTTTAATATATATATAAAAAATATATATATATATATATATTAGGGCTGGGAAAAGATTAATCGCATCCAAAATAAAAGTTTGTGTTTACATAATATATGTGTGTGCACTGTGTATAATTATTTTGTATATACAGGTCCTTCTCAAAAAATTAGCATATTGTGATAAAGTTCATTATTTTCATAATGTAATGATAAAAATTAAACTTTCATATATTTTAGATTCATTGCACACCAACTGAAATATTTCAGGTCTTTTATTGTTTTAATACTGATGATTTTGGCATACAGCTCATGAAAACCCCAAATCATGAAAAGGGTCTCTAAAAGAGCTATTAACCTAATCATCTGAATCAACTTATTAACTCTAAACACCTGCAAAAGATTCCTGAGGATTTTAAAAACTCCCAGCCTGTTTCATTACTCAAAACCGCAATCATGGATAAGACTGCCGACCTGACTGCTGTCCAGAAGGCCATCATTGACACCCTCAAGCATGAGGGTAAGACACAGAAAGAAATTTCTGAACAAATAGGCTGTTCCCAGAGCGCAGTATCAAGGCACCTCAGTGGGAAGTCTGTGGGAAGGAAAAAGTGTGGCAAAAAACGCTGCACAACGAGAAGAGGTGACCGGACCCTGAGGAAGATTGTGGAGAAGGACCGATTCCAGACCTTGGGGGACCTGCGGAAACAGTGGACTGAGTCTGGAGTAGAAACATCCAGAGCCACCGTGCACAGGTGTGTGCAGGAAAGGGGCTACAGGTGCCGCATTCCCCAGGTCAAACCACTTTTGAACCAGAAACAGCGGCAGAAGCGCCTGACCTGGGCTACAGAGAAGCAGCACTGGACTGTTGCTCAGTGGTCCAAAGTACTTTTTTCGGATGAAAGCAAATTTTGCATGTGCATGGTCTGGGGTGCCATGTCAGCTGCTGGTGTTGGTCCACTGTGTTTTATCAAGGGCAGGGTCAATGCAGCTAGCTATCAGGAGATTTTGGAGCACTTCATGCTTCCATCTGCTGAAAAGCTTTATGGAGATGATTTCATTTTTCAGCACGACCTGGCACCTGCTCACAGTGCCAAAACCACTGGTAAATGGTTTACTGACCATGGTATTACTGTGCTCAATTGGCCTGCCATAGAGAATCTGTGGGATATTGTGAAGAGAAAGTTGAGAGACGCAAGACCCAACACTCTGGATGAGCTTAAGGCCGCTATCGAAGCATCCTGGGCCTCCATAACACCTCAGCAGTGCCACATGCTGATTGCCTCCATGCCACGCCGCATTGAAGCAGTCATTTCTGCAAAAGGATTCCCGACTAAGTATTGATTGCATAACTGAACATAATTATTTGAAGGTTGACTTTTTTTTTTTATTAAAAAAACTTATTTTGTTGGTCGGATGAAATATGCTAATTTTTTGAGATAGGAATTTTGGGTTTTCATGAGCTGTATGCCAAAATCATCAGTATTAAAACAATAAAAGACCTGAAATATTTCAGTTGGTGTGCAATGAATCTAAATATATGAAAGTTTAATTTTTGTCATTACATTATGGAAAATAATGAACTTTATCACAATATGCTAATTTTTTTAGAAGGACCTGTATAGTTACAGCTCCTCCTCTTCATTATATATAGTTACAGATCTTCCTTTAAACATCATCAGCTCATCACGTGGTTGTGTAACTTCCTCTCATCTGTCAGAGTGAGTGATGAAACCCTGAGAAGTGTTGATCACTTGAATTTAAGTGGATTTCAGTACAAATCTCTTCTTCATAAATGCTCATGTAGCAAGTGGCTCGATTCTTAGCGACTACGCCACCCCGAAATAATGGGGAAAAACAATCCAAATAAAGACACACAAGTAAGTTCCACTTAGAAAAGGGAACAAGGCGTGAGTTCCCGTACAAATAAATAATCTTTTATTAAAGCTAAAATAGTTGGCCAACAATCTTTTAAAAACGGAAGTGAACAATCAGTCATTGGTTATTAACAATCGTTGCGGGGTTTGAGGCTTCCTATGTGAGAGCGGGCGAGTTCGACAGCACCAGATACACAAAAAGACACGCCAATCACAATCACATCCAGAAAGTTCACTGCAAATAATGACAGCAATAATGCCAACCCTTGGTGAAGTAAAGCCCAATGGGCAGCAAAGAACCAAACCGCTTCAGGAAGTGTTCAGCTCCTGCACAAAAGAAGAAACAAAGAGAGAGCACATTAGAAAGAAAATAAATCAAACTGAATAATCAAATGTAACAAAACAAAAACCAAGAAGAAAACAAATAACAATATACTCAATAAACAAAAGAACTGTAAACTTTAAAGACTGAGTTTTATAAACAAAGAATTATACTGTCACAAATGTATAAAGATCTCACCAAACTCTTTTTTGATATTCCACAATGGCCGAAAACACCGCATGGCAGTAATCGATGCAACTCTTCTCGTTGTGCAGCGTTTTCTGCCACACTTTTTCTTTCCCACAGACTTCCCACTGAGGTGCCTTGATACAGCACTCTGGGAACAGCCTATTTGTGCAGAATTTCTTTCTGTGTCTTACCCTCTTGCTTGAGGGTGTCAATGATGGCCTTCTGGACAGCAGTCAGGTCGGCAGTCTTACCCATGATTGCGGTTTTGAGTAATGAAACAGGCTGGGACTTTTTAAAATCCTCAGGAATCTTTTGCAGGTGTTTAGAGTTAATTAGTTGATTCAGATGATTAGGCTAATAGCTCGTTTAGAGACCCTTTTCCTGATATGCTAATTTTTTGAGATAGGAATTTTGGGTTTTCATGAGCTGTATGCCAAAATCATGAGTATTAAAACAATAAAAGACCTGAAATATTTCAGTTGGTGTGCAATGAATCTAAAATATATGAAAGTTTAATTTTTATCATTAAATTATGGAAAATAATGAACTTTATCACAATATGCTAATTTTTTTAGAAGGACCTGTACATGTCATCACTAGGATCTGTCATTCAGAAACATGGTTTTCCCCATCACTGCTATCATCTAGTTACTGGAGTGCCTCAGGGCTCAGTGCTGGGACCACTTTTCTTCTCCATCTAATTGCATTTACTGGGATCTGTCATTTAGAAACATGTTTTTCCCCATCACTGTTATCATCTAACTACTGGAGTGCCTCAGGGCTCTCCTCATAAACTTGCACTGGTTGCCAACAGCCACTCGCATCAAATTCAAGGCACTGATGTTTTCCTACAGAACAACCACTGGCTCTTCTCCTCTATACCTAAACTCACTACTTCAGACTGATGTGTCTCCAGAAGATTGTGTTTTGCAAGTGAACGGTGTCTTGTGGTGCATCATCTCAAAGAGACAGAATCACTTTCACAGACCTTCACCTGGACTGTTCCTGCTGGAAGAATGACCTGCCGAACTCAACCTGAGCTGCTGAGTCTTTAACCATCTTCAAGAAATGGCTGAAAATGCATCTTTTTCATCAACACTTGACCCATTAATACTCACACTTACTATTCTATATTACGATACAGTTGGTTTTGTTATTACTTTGTTGTTTGACTACCACCAATCAGAGCATACATGGATGACATGACAACCATGACTACAACGGTAGCCTGCACTAATCGGTTATTGGGGAAGTTAACAGATAATATTGAATGGGCACGAATGCAATTTAAGCCCTCTAAATCAAGGAGCATCTCCATAATTAAAGGCAAGGTAGTAGATAAAACATTCTTCATTAATGGTGAGGCAATACCAACAGTTTCTCAGAAGCCAGTGAAGAGTCTAGGGAGATGGTACGATGGGGATCTAAAGGACACAGTTCGAGTGGGAGAAGTTAGACGGCAAGCAGTGGAAGGGTTGAAGAGCATAAACAGCTGTGCTCTACCAGGCAAACTGAAACTCTGGTGCTTTCAGTTTGGTCTACTGCCAAGGTTGCTGTGGCCACTGACTGTGTATGAGGTTTCTTTGACAACAGTGGATAAGCTGGAAGCGTTAATAAGTTCATACATCAGGAAATGGTTGGGAGTTCCACGCTGCCTCAGCAGAGTGGGACTTTATAGTAAAGGAGTATTGCAGCTGCCAGTCTCTGCTTTAACCGAGGAGTTTAAGTGTGCCAAGGTCAGACTGGAAATGACTTTAGCAGAGTCACGCGACAAATGTGTAAGGGAGACAGCCCCTGTGGTAAAAACTGGTAGAAAGTGGTCAGCAAAGAAATCTGTAGTAGAGGCAAAGGCTGACCTTCAAATTGGGGATATCGTGGGACAGGTACAGCATGGAAGAGGGGGGTTTTAGGCTCAGTTTAGCTCCTCCTAAATGGCACAAGGCAGGCCCAGCCCAAAGGAGGAAGCTGGTAGTCAACGAGGTGCGAAAGCAGGAGGAGAGGATGAGATGTATAAAGGCCATTTCCCAGGCCAAGCAGGGAGAGTGGATGAGATGGGAGAGTGTGGAACAACACAAAATGGGCTGGCAAGACCTTTGGTCAATGGAAGAGAGTAGGATCAGTTTCCTTATTAGGTCAACATATGATGTTCTCCCATCACCGCAGAACCTAAACCTCTGGGTAGGAGAGGATCCATCTCTTCCTTTGTGTTCATCACCTGCCACATTAAGGCACATTTTGACAGGATGTAAGGTGGCTCTTAGCCAGGGTCGGTTTACTTGGCGCCATGACCAAGTATTGCGATGTTTGGCTTTAGCATTGGAAGGCAAGCGTAGTATGACCAATAAATTGCCGCCTGTTCTAGCAAAACATTACACGCAGAAGACAATATTCCTCCGCCCAGGCGAGCAACCACCAAGAAAAGGTGCTAACACCAATTCTCGCCCAGGACAACTGGAACCTGCTAGGGACTGGAAGATGCTGGTTGATCTTGATCAACGGCTTATTTTTCCACCTGAGATTACCACCACTAACCTACGACCAGATATTGTTTTGTGGTCTGGATCACCACGCATTGTTCAACTGATAGAGTTAACAGTGCCATGGGAGGATGCGGTAGATGAGGCATATGAGAGGAAGAAACTGCGGTATGCTCATCTGGCCACTGAAGCAGAACAGCGAGGATGGAGAGTCCAGGTTTATCCAGTGGAAGTGGGTTGTCGTGGTTTTGTGGCACACTCTACAACCCGGTTCCTCAGAGACGTCGGATTCAGTGGCCAAGAGTTGCGTCGTACAGTAAAGAACTTATCTGAAGCAGCAGAAAGGAGCAGCAAATGGCTGTGGTTGAGACGGAAAGATTCTAGCTGGCTGTGTATATTGGCCGCCATGCTACGGTTTCGTAGAATTCTTGAAAACTTGAAAGGTCTGTTGGTTTATTTGTATAGGTTGTATAGTATTTACAGTCATTACGTTCCTGTGTATATTGCGTGAATGACGGGTGGTTGGGCAGATATTGTGTTTTGCGGTAGGTGGTATGCCATACGGAACCGTTGCCACTGAAACTGCATATTAACGCACCAGTGGGGCTCGACAGCCTTAGTCAAACGGGTTGGCGCGTATGGTTGGGTTGCGGAGAGATTGTGAGATTGTGGTTAGGTCTCAGCAGCAACTGTTGGTTTATTTGTATAGGTTGTATAGTATTTACAGTCATTACGTTCCTGTATATATTGCGTGAATGACGGGTGGTTGGGCAGATATTGTGTTTTGTGGTAGGTGGTATGCCATACGGAACCGTTGCCACTGAAACTGCATATTAACGCACCAGTGGGGCTCGACAGCCTTAGTCAAACGGGTTGGCGCGTATGGTTGGGTTGCGGTGAGATTGTGGTTAGGTCTCAGCAGCAACTGTTGGTTTATTTGTATAGGTTGTATAGTATTCACAGTCATTACGTTCCTGTGTATATTGCGTGGATGACGGGTGGTTGGGCAGATATTGTGTTTTGTGGTAGGTGGTATGCCATACGGAACCGTTGCCACTGAAACTGCATATTAACGCACCAGTGGGGCTCGACAGCCTTAGTCAAACGGGTTGGCGCGTATGGTTGGGTTGCGGAGAGATTGTGAGATTGTGGTTAGGTCTCAGCAGCAAGAGGGAAGTAGAGGTCAGTAAGCTGGGCTGAGTTGAGTGGGGGACGGAGGGGGTGACTCTGGGACGCCGGAGTCACTGTCGAGCCCTCTTGAGGTGTCGTGGGCTAGTCGACGAAACACTGAGGACGGAAGGTGCCCACTTGAAGACCCTAGAGATGTTCACTACTCCGCTCAATCCAGAGGGTTGTTACGGGGGGACCGCACTGTGGTTGCAGCCGTTGTGTGTGCTGACGCGCAATACACTGTATTAACACCAGACAGAAAATTCACGTCACCAGATGGAAAGAATGGATGGAGAAGCATAGGTTACTGTAAAGCTACGTCTTAGTTGGTGATTATCTTGGCGAAAGCCGAGTACAAATCAGCATGAAGTTTTAACATCTACTCTCGTGTAATGGAAATCATTCATGACTTTTATTTTGTATTCTCATAGTCTTGCTTCCTGTTTTCTTGTCATGTGATTCCCCGATCACATCATATGTGGTCTTGTCGTGTTTCCCCTGTTCATGTGTCTTGTTTTTATTAGCTTATTGTGTTCAGGTGTTCCTTGTTTAGTAATTAGTCTCAGTGTATATTGCCCTCATGTTATCATTGTCTTTTGTCTAAATTTGTTTCTTGTAGCCTCTGTTGGTGAGTTTGTTATGGTCATATTCATGTTTTTCAAGTCAAGTCGGGTCTTTGTTTATCTTGTATTTGTTAATGTGTTGGATCTAAATAAAACTGCACATGGGTTCTCAACTACAACTCGCATCAGTGGACTTTGTTACAGAGACATTACAAGCTCATAAAGGGAAATTATCATATTTGTAACAAACATCTCAGAAAAGGAGACATATTAAACACAACTGCAGAGGTTTTATTAAGAAAGTTAGTATCAATCATACAAAATGAAAAAAAGATGCTAAAAACAGGAATGAACAGACAAGATACAAGAATCACCAAATCAGCTCCATCACACAGAACAGAGAGAGGATTATACAGTCTGAGTCTGTCCATTACTGTATTTAATATTATATTTAAAGCAGTTTATATATGATGCACAAGAAAATGACTTAACACTGTAGGCAAATATATCCATAAAATCATGAAAATAAATCTGTCTTTTTTATGTAAAACAACATTTCAATCTAAACTTGATGGTGTCACTATTTCTGCAAGGTGATCAGAGTTTTCTGAGAAGAAAAAAATAAACCAATAAACAATCCTCTGTAAGTTTTTGCTATTTTAAATATCGTTGCAGATTTGCTCGAAACTCACCAGTATTTTATTGTAATATTGCAGGCATCCCTATTTCCTCTGGGTGTTTCGAGTCCTTCCTCCCTGCAAAATAAAACCATTCACTGTCCTCTCGCATAATTCAAAATAAAACCATTGACTGACATCTCGTATAATTCAAAATAAAAGTATTGACTGACCTCTCGTATAATTCAAAATAAAAGCATTGACTGACATCTCCTATAATTCAAAATAAAAGCATTGACTGACGTCTCCTATAATTCAAAATAAAAGCATTGACTGTCCTCTCGTATAATAAAAAATAAAAGCATTGACTCACGTCTCCTATAATTCAAAATAAAAGCATTGACTGTCCACTCGTATAATTCAAAATAAAAGCATTGACTGTCCACTCGTATAATTCAAAATAAAAGCATTGACTGTCCTCTCGTGTGTGTTTTTATCATGATTGCAGATTGTTCAGATCAGATGAGTGTGAATCATCAGATTGTGTGTGTCTCAAACTCACCAGCTCTTCTTGCACAGATGATCTGAAGAAGAATCACAGTAGGAGCAGCAAACACTGCGATCTCAACAATACTCACTATCACAGCAGGAAACATGAGAGGAAGAAGAGAAACTGTACATGACTGAAGTCAAGGGTATTACACTATCAACAGTTATTGATGAAGCATTTACAGACTGACTGATAGTTTAATGTTATAAAGCTGTCAGTATAAATGAACGTGTCGTACCTCTGTATAATAATCCAGCAGTTTCTGATGCTGTATCAGCTGGATCTGTGGATCACGTCTGTTAGTTCAGTTCAACACACAATGCCACATATACACAACATCATCATCACATAATACTCCAGCTTCACACAGGGCCGATTCTAGGATCTTAATTTTAGCGGGGCTCAGCTCCCAATGAGTGTATGCTTTATAAAAAGGTAACACTTTAGTTTAGGATCTAATTCTCAATATTGACTAGTTGCTTATTAACATGCATTTTACGAGGATATCTGCAGTTTATTAGTATATATTAGTTAGTTATATTTTACTCTCTCTCTGAGGTCCCACATGTGAGACAGCTCTTTTCTGCATTTCAGCTCTGCTCTAGTTTGTTTATTTCTAATAAATGTGACATTTCACACTAAATATTCTGTGACAGACCTGTCATGTTCCTAGATCCTTGCATGCTGATGGCCGTGCAAAAAGTAAGTAAAACCTCACAACCGTTCAAAAGTTGTGTTGGTAAGATTTGAAATATTTTTAAAAAGATTTCTATTATGCGCACCTCGGCTGCATTTATATAAACAGTAAAACAGTACAATTAATGCAATTTTTAAATATTTTCTATTTTTATATATTTTAAAAAGTAATTTATTCCTGTGATCAAAGCTGAATTTTCAGCATCATTACTCCAGTCTTCAGTGTCACGTGATCATTGATGCTGAAATTATGCAGAAAATTCAGCAGCTTTACCAAAACAGGAATAAATTACATCTTACAATATATTCACATACAAAAAAAGTTATTTTAAAGTGTAATAATATTTCACAATATTACTGTTTTTACTTTATTTTTGATCAAATAAATGCAGTCTTCTTGGTGAACATTAGAGTCTTCTTTCAAAGAGGAAAAAATCTTACTGACCCCTAACTTTTATTATAGTGGTAAATAATAATGTTAGGAGGAAAAACTGTGTATAAAAATATCCGTGTACGTGTGGACTAAGCCTAAATCTCTGAAGATTAGTGATGGGAAGTTCGTATCATTTTACTGACTCCCTCGTTCGATCTCGTTTATCAAAATGAACAAATCTTTCTTCGAGTCGTTCATTTAAGTGTCTTTAAATGTTATACTTTTAACAACTAAATTACACTAAAACATCCAGCTAAACAATCTTGTGTTGGGCAGTTTGACTCTTGGCTTTTTATGAGAGATTGTGGTCTTTGAAATAGTGTTTACTAAAACACATAATTTATTGCAAAGAAAGCCAGGAACAAAGATGATCAGATGATATAGTTTTCAGCATCATAAAGTAGAATAATACACTAATCTTATCCCTAACCAAAAGTGATAATTTGTTATCAAAAATTTTTTATTCACCAACAATACTTTCTTGCCACAGATCAGACATTCTGAATTTCATTTGTTGAATACATTACAAGATTTTTAGACACACACAGATGTCAAGAATCAACATATGAATCTCAACAATGGTGACATGCTTCATGCTGCAATGCATGCTGGGAGCCACCCATAGTGTAGAATCTGACAGTCATATTGTGATTAGTTAACACTGAAGATAACTCTAGCATTATGCACTGAAAAGCACTGATGTGAGAAAGACAGTGATGATGTACCTTCAGAAGCGTGTGTGTTTATAGATGAGGGATCCTGAGAGTTTGTGATGTGGACTGGATTCACTTCTGTCATTGAATCAGCTTGAGCTGTGAAGATGAATGTTACTTCAAATGATTAATACTACAATATGACCATCATATTTTAACTTTGATCATCACCATAAGAAGTTCATATTTTTGCTGTCAAGTTTCAATTCCTTTATTTTTCATCACTTTTTGGACTGTTCACTGCAGTTCATTAGTTTGAAGCAATGCTTTGAGTTTCTCTTCTGTGAGAGTCAAAGAAGCTTTTGTTCCTCAGTTTGTTCTGGTTCAGTGATACTGATAGACCTCAGTGTTACTGACATTATGAGGCTCTTCTAACAGTGTTTCCTCACCTGAATACTTGACAGTGTATGTGACTGAGGTCTTGAGTTGATTTCTGTGAGTAAGCTGACATCTCCACTCTCTGTTGTTATCTTCATTCAGGAGTTTTGTAGTCAGAGTGATGATACAGTGATGTTGATGTGATGATGATAATATCTGATATCTGGAGTCTGTCTTCAGATCAACACCAGTCTGATTCACCCACAACAGCTCAAATCTCTCAGAACGAACCCAATAATCACAGGAGAATACAGTATATGAATACAACTGACAGGAGAGAGTCACAGAGCGGCCTGGACTGATCTCAGTCTGTGAGGATGAAGATGATGATGATGATGATGAAGATGATGATGATGATGATGGAGACACTGAAACTGAACACAAGACACAAATCACAGACTCTTCAATCATCGTCTGAGTTTAAAGGAAGAATTTTACAGTAAATTGACCACATAATCATAAACTTACCATGAAGTACATGCAGAGAAACACGGGCATCAGTTCCTTGTTGGTGATATTGTCCATTCACATATTGTCTGCAGCTGTAAGATCCATAATCTTCTTCTGTGACGTTCTTGATGTTCAGCGAGCAGTCAGACTCCAGACTCAGTCTCTGATCTCTCTCTATGTGTTTCTTCTTTATCCCTCCAGTAATCAATTCAACTGTCTCTGAATGTCTGAATCTGTTATAGATCCATACAGTTGATTTGCAGTCATAAAGAGCTTTATTACAGGACAGACGGACATTTTCAGCCGAACTGATGAACATATCAGTCTCTTTCTACACTGGTGCCTGAAACACAGTGTATCACAGTGATCATTATAATATATATATATATATATATATATATATATATATATATATATATATATATATATATATATATATATATATATATATATATATATATATATATATATTAATAAACAGAGGTGTATAGTCCAGGGGTCAGAAAGTAGAAGTCCTGCCATATGTTTATTTATTCCACCCATGATCTCAGTCAGCTGATTTCTATTTTCTGGCTGAAAAAACTGCTAATTAGCAAATCCAGGTGATTGGAGCAAAATACTGAGGAGGACTTTTACTTTCTGAACCTGGAATTTACACCTCTGAAGAGAACAGAAAAGAGACGAGCAGAAACACAAGTACTACAACTGACTTCAGCCACAGCCTTAGATGAAATCAGCTGAAGATTAAAGAAGACATTAAATCTGTAAAGATCTCAGCAGAGGAGGATTAAACAACTCCACAAACAGCATTACCAGCTTCACTTATTACTAACCAGACTGACTTTATTTCTGTCAGACGTCTACAAAGGTTTGTATTGAGAATTAACAGGGGTTTAACTAACATTTAATTTGAAGTCACCATAACAGTGATTAGTGTTTCCATTAGTTGTGCTCTTAACTCTTAATAGAGTTTAAACTTTTTTTTTAGCTCCTGTGACAGTGTGATTGTCAAACACATTTGCAGCAGCAAAGAAAGCTAAAGTGAAATGAGATGATGATGGTTACCTGTTGATGGTTTTGTAATCATCATGAAATTCACTGATTGTTTTTTGAATCTAACAATTGTATTGTTCCAATCATAAATTCACATCACAAATAGAAGTGGGAAGTTCAGATCATTTTACTGACTCGGATCTTTGAGTCTCATTCAGCAAAATGAACGAATCTTTTTTCGAGTCATTTCGTTCATTACAGCATAATATAATTAAAATGGCACGTTAAATATCCCAACACATCTAGTACTTACAAAAATGTTGATTACATTTGTAAAAAAATAAAATTAAAATAAACTATAGGGTAATGCAGCCAAAGCCAAATTATAAGAAACCGAAATGTTTTATTTTGATTAGTTGTTGGGTCTTAAAGCTCCAGTAGGTCACTTTTGTAAACAAATATTTGTTAAAACTGTCATTATGTCCTGAAAGTAGAATATGAGACAGATAATCTGTGGAAAAAATCAAGCTCCTCTGGCTCCTCCCAGTGGTCCTATTGCCATTTGCAGAAATACACCGCTCCCGGTCAGAAACAACCAATCAGAGCCAGGAGGAATGTCTTAGCAGTGTCAATCACGCTCGTGTACGCGCTGATCACCCCTCTCTTGCACAGCGTGAGCGCGTACCGTCGTTCGTGACTCTCCTGTTCGAACTCGTTCATCCAAATGAACGAATCTTTTTTCGAGTCATTTCGTTCATTCAACGAACGAAATGACTCGAAAAAAGATTTGTTCATTTTGATGAACGAGTTCGAACAGGATCACGAACGTGCATCACAGAACAGAGCAAGGCAAGCATTTGTGCTTATAAAACTTAAAGTTTTTTATTTATTTTTGAAATGACCGATCGTTTCGCTAGATAAGGCCCTTATTCATCGTCTGGTATCATTTAAAGCCCTTTGAAGCTTCACTGAAACTGTCATTTGGTCCTTGAAACGTTTGTGTCCTATTGAAGTCCATTATATGGAGAAAAAGCCTGGAATATTTTCATCAAAAACCTTCATTTCTTTTCGACTGAAGAAAGAAAGACATGGACATCTTGGATGACATGGGGGTGAGTAAATTATCAGCAAAAGTTTTTTTAAAAGTGAACTAATCCTTTAACGTTCTCTTACTAGCTATTTATAACTTATAGAAAGAGTGCAACGTTATAAAGTTACATCTATTGCAAAATACATAATGATTTGAGGACCAAGTTTGTAGTCAAAGTATGGGCAGGCCATAGTCAATGTAAAGCATATTGTTGATGTTTCGTCCCTATTAGTGAATGTTCCATAACTGTTTATAATCCGCCGTCATCGGTGGTCGCTGTTTACTAGCCTGCGCGTTCACGGCAGGCTCCGCGGTGGGGGAGGAGCTGTGGGGGGAGGAGCTGTGGGGGAGGAGCTGTGGGGGGAGGAGCTGTGGGGGGAGGAGCTGTGGGGGAGGAGCTGTGGAGGGAGGAGCTGTGGAGGGAGGAGCTGTGAAGGGAGGAGCTGTGGAGGGAGGAACTGTGGAGGGAGGAACTGTGGAGGGAGGAGCTGTGGAGGGAGGAACTGTGGAGGGAGGAGCTGTGGAGGGAGGAGCTGTGGAGGGAGGAGCTGTGGAGGGAGGAACTGTGGAGGGAGGAGCTGTGGAGGGAGGAGCTGTGGAGGGAGGAGCTGTGAAGGGAGGAGCTGTGGAGGGAGGAACTGTGAAGGGAGGAGCTGTGGAGGGAGGAACTGTGGAGGGAGGAACTGTGGAGGGAGGAGCTGTGGAGGGAGGAACTGTGGAGGGAGGAGCTGTGGAGGGAGGAGCTGTGGAGGGAGGGCTGTAGCGCAGCAGAGAGCAAGGGGGTTGGACCTGTAAGTTGTGCTTGTTCAAATTTTCAGGCGAAGTCAACATTTTCTCAAAACTCCCTACTGCAACTTTAAGTTCAGGCTATTGCAGTCTGATTCTGTTGGTTCACCTCACCTCCTGATCCGAGACGTTCTTTCCTTTGCAACTTCATATTTATCAGGTTAGTTCTCCTCTCGTGTCTCAAGACGTTACTTGTCGACTCATGTCTGACTCTGATCTGTCTGCTGGGCCGACCGTGCCGTGTGTGATACAGCAGGGCCGGAAAGAGAAATCGAATCTCGAGTTCGGGTTCGGACAGGTCCGAGTCTTTTGTTCTTCCTGTCAGTCCATAGAGGCTATGCTGTCAGTACCGGAAAGAGAAATGATTAGTTCATTTTTTTTCGAGTCTCGAGTTCGGGTTTTAAATCCTTCGTTCTTTTGTCACGTGACCGCTGGTATCTCGCATCAAATACAACTGTGGTTCTCAACTCCAGTCCCCACTGCTCTGCACATTTTTTATGTCTCCTTATTTAACACACCTGATTCAGATCACCAGCTCTTTAGGAGAGACTCCTTGATCTGAACTGAGTGTGTCAGATAGGAGAGACAAACAAAATGTGCAGAGCAGTGGGTCCCGAGGACTGGAGTTGAGAACCACTGGAATACAACATTAGATTCGTATTATTGACTGTGTCTGAATGTATATTGTTTTATATTTAGGAATCAAAATACAAAATATGTGCAGTAAACATTATCTGAAAAATAAAAGTTACATCTTATTAGCCTATTGTCCCTGTCCGTCTCTTTTCTAAATGTTTCTTGTGCCTCTGTGGTGTGTTTTATTATATATTATACATGAATTAACTACTATTATATTATACAATAACTACGTGCTTGTTTGTAAAAAGGTTGTGAATTACTAGGCTATTCAATACATTTACAAGTCACGGGACAAAAGAACGGACTCAAACCCGAAGACTCGAAAAAATGAACTTATTTCTCTTTCCGGTACTGACAGCATAGCCTATATGGGACTGACAGGAAGAACGAAAGACTCGGACCAGGCCGAACCCGAACCAGACGAACTAATCATTTCTCTTTCCGGTACTGACAGCATAGCCTCTATAAGAATGACAGGAAGAACGAAAGACTCAGACCCGTCCCGAACACGAAGACTCGAGAAAGATGAACTAATCATTTCTGTTTCCAGTACAGATTCAGAACCCATATGTTGCGCAATGCGCATGCGCGGTCAACACAAAATGAACGAATCACTCTCTGAGACAACTTGGTAGTCCCGAGTCATATTAAAGATTCGTTCAAAATGAACAAATCGTTCATGAACGACACATCACTAATCACAAGTCCATGTTAGTGCAGCATGAGACCAGCAATATTACAACAATCATCTCTTAAAAAAAACCTTTACAAATTTTTTTTAACAAATATGAGCTCAAAAAACAAACTTACTGACACACACAGATATCAACAATCAGCACAATCTCAATAATGGTGACAATCAAATATATTTAGATAAGCAGATCAATTCACAACATCACTGAAAAGCTACTAATTCACAACAAAAACAACAGCAAAAAATAAAAGCAAATATTTAGAATCAAACACAATTGTAGGACAATTCAGCTTTCAGTTCAGACAGTTCAGCTGCATAATTTATTAATTTATGCATGCTGGGAGTTTTGTACTATGCTGGTACCCAGCATGCATTGCAGCTAAGCACTTTTGATTGTCACCATTGTTGAGATTCATACGCTGATTGTAGATGTCTGTGTGTGTCATCATAAACTGAATTTTTTGTGCTCATGTTTGTTAAAGGCTTCTAACTTATTGTTATAATAGTGCTTGATCTAGTGCTGCAGTAACACAAGGTAATGTGTTGTGGAAAAAAAGGTGAAAACAAAATTGTTAGATTAAAATACCTCAGTGAATCAGTCTGTTTCATGATGATTATATTAAACCATTACCCGAAAACCATCATCACCTGATCTCATTTCACTTTAGCTTTCTTTGCTGCTGCAAATGTGTTTGACAAACACCCTGTCACAGCAGCCAGAAAAGACAAAATATATAATAAGAGTTAAGAGCCCAAATAATGGAAACACTGATCACTGTTATGGTGACTTCATATGAAACACATTGAGTTAAACCTCTGTTAATTCTCAATAAAACTTATTGTTTTGGCTGTAGCTGAAATTACTCCATATTTAATATACATAGATTTTTTGGCTACGATAAGGTCCAGTTCTGGTTTATTTCTTTGCTCTTGGCTGGCATGTGGCATTGCTATGCAGAGGTGTAAAGTCCAGGTTCAGAAAGTAAAAGTCCTCCTCGGTATTTTGTTCCAATCACCTGGATTTGCTCATTCAGACAGGAGACAGGACTAATTAGTGAAATCAGCTGACTGAGTTCATGGGTGGAATACACATATGGCAGGACTTTTACTCTTTGACTCCTGGATTACCCACCTCTGCATAAATCATACCAGCATAAAAAGCAGAAGTTTTCAATCATATTATTCTCACTTACAGTTTTTTTCGATCGCTAAACGACAGTGAGCACAACTGGAGCTACATGTGCAAAACTCTAACTACAGTCTGCACTACCAACAGTCACCTGAGCTAAACATGGGCTCACATCACCTGCAAAACTCACTCCAAGCAACACAACTCTTATCACATGGCTCAAAACAGACTCAGTGCAACCAAACACTATACACAACCCTCACTGAGATAACACACACTGTCACTCAGAACACACTGAGGGTAAAAACACTAGCATTAAACACCAATACAGAAAATACAAACTTTTCATCTTTACAGTTTGAACTATTTCAGTGACTTCATACAAAGTAATATTTTTTTCAAAGAAAAGAGTGACATTCTTTCAGATGATTTATTTACATTTTTAGAACATACAGTAATTCTTTACGTAAGGTAAATGAAATTAGCAGTTTGCTTCAATCTTCAGTTTGTAGTAATTTACGGAATTACAGTAATGAGAAAAAAAATGTAGAAACTAAAAGTACATACTGTAATTCGAACAAATAACAAACAAGACCTGCTTAACCTTTCAGCTGAAATTGCAGTCAGCAGTGTTTGAAAGGCACAAGGCTGAAATCTATTCTGTTTTGAATGTGTGGTTCACGGTTTTGACAGCAGTGTGTTAGCATTTGAACAAAGTGCTGTAAATCCACAGTGTTGTGCAGGTTGTGGTTAAAGTCATGGGATAAGTGTGTAGAGTTTTGAAAACTGTGTTCAAGCAATGAAAAATGAACTAGAGTTTGGTCCACATGAACTGCTGCTGTGCAGACTGTAGTTAGAGTTGTGCACATGTAGCTCCAGTTGTGCTCACTGTCGTTTAACGATCGAAAAAAACTGTAAAGCAAACAACACACTCTCCAGAATTAACTAGTGTTTATCAGAGAGCTGTTCAAATCACTGACACACTCTTAATATGAAGATAATGCTTCATCATCAAATGTTTGAGTGACACTATGTCCAGTATCAGGAATAATACAGTATGATCTGTGTGTATCAATACACAACTCTGAGATCACAACGTGAATGTGTGCAAGAATAAACTTAGCATGTTCAAATGAACTCTTTCGAGACTAATTCCACTAAATGTGTTTAGAGAAAATACAGATTTCTTTACCTGTGAGAAGTGAAGAGAGAATGATCAGTCCCAGCAGACACAGATCACACTTATCAGACATTTCTGTTTCTGTCAGTCTTCCTCTTCATTATATATAGTTACAGCTCCTCCTCTTCATTATATATAGTTACAGCTCCTCCTTAAACACCATCAGCTCCTCCTGTGGTTATTCACTTCCTCTGTTCTGATCAACTGAGTGTTTAAACCCGGCTAGAGTTGCTGTACAGTGACACGAAGCAACAGTGAAGTGTTGCTCTACGTGTGTGTGTGTGTGTGTGTGTGTGTGTGTGTGTGTGTGTGTGTGTGTGTGTGTGTGTGTGTGTGTGTGTGTGTGTGAGAGAGAGTGTGTGTGTGTGTGTGTGTGTGTGTGTGTGTGTGTGTGTGTGTGTGTGTGAAACATGTGAGAAGTGCATATACTGTGAAGAACATTTTTGCATTATTCTTTCTTTTAGCAGTTTCCAGCATGTAATTAAAATCTAGAAATAAAATAATAACATTATTAGTAATCAAATTAGTTTGCTACTGAAAACGTTTCCAATATATGACTAACTTGTAGAAAATTAATTCTAAAACAGTTTTTAAGGTATTTTGAAATGATTACCATCAGCTCAGTTTGGTGAAACAGAAAGTATTTTGCACACACTTCATGAGCGTCTGTAAAGCAGATATTAAATGTCTTCAGGAAGAGTTTCTACACACGGATTATAATATTCTGCCTTACTCTCTCCAGCTCTGAGAAATAGATCAGATCCAGACTCCTTTATTAACATACAAACACCAAATGCCAGTCAATTTCCCTTTGGCCGGTGGATTTCGCAGCGTTACGAGCCGCACTGACGGGGGATAATTCTCGGTCAGCTGGTTGTGTGTGCTGTGACACAGACTGAGCTGTTTAAAGCGCTTCAGAGATGCTTTAAAGTCTATTTTGAGTTTATTTAGCTGTATAATGCTACATTTTTGCAAGACGCAAAATACATTGCATTGTGCACCTTTTTGCAAGAGTTTCAGAGTGAAATGACTGAAAAGTCAGTATGTGTCATCGGCACCATGCTTTGAAGATACTCAAGATATTTCTTCCTTGTTAAAACATAATGAAAAAAATATATTTTATTTTTTTCCTTTTGTAATGAAACGGGTCTTGACAGATTTCTTGAGTCATACCGAGAACAAAGATAAATGCCGTAGTTGGACCGGACTTGCTGTCCACAGTAATGGTTGTGTTTTGTGTCTGTCACAGTCAGGTTTGTTTGGACTCGTTGTTTTTCATCATCGTCTGCTTTAATCACTCTTTTGTTGTCATGGACACTAATGATGTTCAGCTTTACACTCATCAATCACCATCATCATCATCATCACCTGTATTTGTGTTCAGTTCTGTGTCAGTCTAGTGTCTGGTGTCTTCTTTAATGGATGTGTTGCATGTTACTCTGTTCCTGTTTGGATTACCTATTTTTTAATTAAATATTCCTTCATCTTCATGTGATCATCTCTGAACCCAGTTTAGACAGACCACTGTGAACTCTCACACATTCAGAAAACAGTTCCTCTTCTTTCCTAAAGTGGGTTTCTGTAGAAAAGAGAATTTATTTAACAGTTGTATGCAGAACTGGCCCGAGCCTTTTGGGGGCCCTAAGCAGAATTTGATTTGGGGGCCCCCTCCCACTACGCGAAGTCACCTGTGCTTGACGATTATTGACACAAATGTCACGCAATAATGATACATTATAAATGAATACAGTGAGGTTATGTATTAATACAAAATAAATGCTTAATAAAAAATAGATGCCTACTTAAAAAAGTTTTAACTTTTACTTTACTCTTTTACTAACTCTTTGAAAATTCTTAAAACAAATTGTCTCAAAACATATAAAATAAATTATTTGCTAAAATAATGTCAAAACTTAGAAATCAGAAACATAATAAGAGCAAGGGCTCAACAATGACAATTATTGTTGAAAACTGTAAAAATATTATTATTTCTCAACTGTCTCAATAAAGTGTAACTGTCCTCAAAATCTTTTTTTATTATCATTATTGTAACAGACTTTGTTGGATTGTACATGACAGAATCCAACAAAGTCTGTTACTATAATATGGGTAATGTACTGGCGCTCGTTGTATGTGTGTATGCAATCTATTTTTCCCCTCTGGGCTTGCCGTAGATAGGAATGGGTCGTGCGCACTTGGTACTGGAGTGTTGCGGGTTTTTGGAGTTAGTGATCTGATGTGTGGTATAATAAAGTGGAGAAGAGTTCAAACTGCTGTGTTTATTATTTATTCAAACTGCTAACCTTACACCTAGAAGGTTAAGTTCCCCTGCTGCTGTTTTCTCCAATTTAAACCGATACCGTGACTATGCGCAGTTGCGCACGAATTGTCTATGCACTCGCGAGGTGACTAGATTATGCGCATGACTTAAACGCTGCCAGACACAGCAGCAGTTGTTGGCAGGTATATTGATCATGAAGTCAGAATTTTCTTGTCTTGAATTATTCATTCATACATTCACATTTATTCATTCATTTATGTCACTTGTTTAAGTCATCTAAAAAAAAAAAAAAGCAGCTGCTTAGTTCACTTATGCTTTGGGCCGGCCCTGGTTGTATGCAAAATGCAATGTTAAGATTGTTTGGCGTCATCCGTAATCCAGATCCGTAGGGTAGAAGACACACTCAGTTCCCGCCTTAAGATGAAGACAGGGTGCTGACGAGTGTTGTGAGTAATGTTATTGGTGTAGATAGAATGTTACAAAAAACTTGAGGCAATAAAACAAAGAATTAAACTATAGTAGTCTGGCTTAAATGGTAACAAACGGCTTGTCACGTCATGGAACCACACGGCACACCAACACACGGTCAAAAGACTGTTTGCCCTCTCAGACACCCCAGATACTGTGGCTTCCTGTCTTTAAGGCCTTTCCATAGACAGTATAAGAAGTGGACAGAGCCATCTCATTGGAACTCAGTTGAGACAGTTGAAGCCCATTTTTAGCGATTTTTTAGCACTTCCGTTCCTGACGCGCAGACTCAAACCGACTCAAACTAAGCTTGATGACGTGAGCAACCTGTCTGACAGACGTAAATCTTCTAGTAGCTGTGCGTTAAAATTGCCAACGTTAATCACTTCATATGTATTCACTTGCCACATACCGAATTATTTCCAATTCCCCAAAAACGTTGTTGAAATATTTTGTCCCGTTGCTTTTATGGACTCATTATCTATGGGCTTCTCCCTTGCGGGACGTCCCCCCGATTGCCTGTGAGCTTCTCCTCCTGTCTATACGGTAATGCCTCTATTGTGCGACATAAAGTCGCGTGGTTATGACGCAATCGTTAGCCTGTTTTTAACAAAAACGGCTTCTACGGGGCCATAACGTAAGATACAAAGTAATGGAGCCTTTTATACATTGTCGTGTTTATTTAGAAATATATAATGGACAAATGAAGTATTTGGACGCCTCAGATGTAAAGTTATTCGCTGTCAAAGTGACGCAAAATGAAATAGGAGTCAATGGAATGCTAACAGCAGGTGAAGTTCTGCTAAAATGGCGGCTCGCGCGAGGCTTCAACATCCGGCTGATGGATTACCCGCTTGGGCTCCACCTTCAGCCTCTCAACCGTCCTTTAGGTGGCGGTAGACATACCTGTGGTCACATATAATCAGTCACTCATTCATCCACAGACACACACCACTATTCACAAAAAAAATAAACATGAAATCAACTCAAAGCTCAATTTGGCTCCTCCATACCGGCCTCTAATTGTGTTTGTAAAGGCAAAAACAATTACTTTTTTAAATGAAAAAGGAGCCATTTCTACTTGCAGTTTAACTTAAAAAAAATGACAATAATTTACATCTTATAGTAAAATTCAAAATGAAACTCAAAATTGAATGAGTCAACTCATCTTCAAGGTTCTTGAATGCTCAGGACTTCTTTACAGAACCTTCGTCACCCGCTAACAGCAAACAGATTTTGGACACTGGCCTCTCTAGTACACTCGTTATTGTTTTCAGCTTCACGACCCGGACATGACCTCTGGCGTCAGGTTTGGCCTCTACAATTCTTCCCAGTAGCCACGAACTGCGAGGAGCGGTATTGTCTGCGATCAAGGCGATGTCCCCACTTAAGGTAAGTTGGTTTTAAATTCACACATTCGCGTTAAAGAACTTTTTTCAATTAAATAGTCAATAAAGTTATTTTTTTCAGATTCAAAGCAGCTACATGATATTGACAACAAAGATTGTGAACTACAACATTTTCTACAATCGATCAAAATGGGCAAGTAAATTTTTAATGCATACAAACTTTAGAGAATATTCAATGTAGTGTCGTAACCAAGATAGGGACCGTCTAAAAAGTTAATATTGTTTTTCATCGTGTGCAAACAGACAACTACATTTTAGCCAACTGCAGATGTAGCCTACTGGCAAATATCTCTCACATTATGTAGAAAATCCTCCTTTAGCAACAAAACCTGCATTATAATGACGGTGTTTAAAAAGGTGTTTATGAAATAATAATGAATGAACCTGTACATGAACTGTAATTTGGTAACAATCCAGACTGTAGAAAGTGGAAAAACATTTTTAATCTCCTGAACATAGTTATTCGCTTCATTTTACAACCATTTATATTTATTTATTTATTTATTTGACAAAAAAAAAAATTAAAAAGAACTGTGTAAGTGTGGTGGTTTTAATAATGACACATTAATAAAATGATTTATTTCAAAAGGTTTTGAAAAGCATATAGACGACTGCTACAAAGCAAGTTGGATCATCTTGTCTGGACCCTACAGAACACACTACAGCCCATGTCTTGCTGTTTTATTCACCTCGGTTTTTCTTTTTTTATCTGTGATAAAGACTTTGTAACAGTGTTCTCCAGGTGTTGAATAAAAATAATGGCTAAACTCTATTTTATGTTTTCCTGTTGTATCACATCTGTGTTTAACATGGAACTCTAACATTAACACAATTCACGTACATTGATTGATGTTTACAGTCCTGCAGAAATATTACTGTCCACGGCACTGAATCCATCAGATTATTGACAAGTACTCCGAAAACTTGACAGCAAACATGATGTTTATTTTGGGTGTGAAGTGTGTGGATTTTGGAATAAACTGCTGCTTCAATGTATATGTAATGAGTAATTATAATCAAGGTTTTCTTTCTAAATATTACATGAGTGAATACTTGTGAGATTTTACTTTGTTATATAAGTTACCAGTGTGATTACTGAAATGTTCTTTTGATGTATTCTCTAATGTCTGTATTTGATATCTGAATGCAGTAACAGTGCTTGCTCATTTAGGCTTCCAGAAATGAAATGTGGAAATATGTTTTGTTTTGTTAAGAAAGGCCTTCAACATGTGTCAATACATACATCTGGGAGTCACAGGGGTCATTGAAGTCTATCGCTTAAGGGAACTTTTCTCAGTTAAAGCCTTACTTTCCAGTTAGACTAAAGTGTAGCTCTTCTTTAGAGAAAGAACGCATAATCCTGATGTTTTGAGAATACTCTCCTGTTTATAGTGAGAGCCTGGCCAAATCCAACCTTGGAAAAGCTGTGTGTCAGTGTGTGTGTTAGTCTTCTTGGTTACAGGTTAAGGAACCACTGGCATTATTGGAGATTGACTGAGTTGTTGTTCTGGACATGCTGGCGCCCAGCAACCCAAATCTGAGACCTGGAAAATCACGACGAGCCTAACTTCAGGGTCCGAGTTTCAGCTGCATAATCCATGGAGATATGCTTCAGTCTATCTGTATATGTGTGGAAAATTGTTTAGATTTTACGTGTACTTAGCCAATTAGAAGTAGCTAACCTGTAAGCAATAATGTAATCAATGCCCTTGGAAATGGTAGAACTGCTGTGATCTTTGTAACTGTAAGCGGGGCGGCCTACTAACTCCTGTGTGAGTATTGAAGCTGACTTCTGCTGATGAAACTGAAAACTATCTTCAGTAAAACTTTTCTTTAATTTATTATAATTCTGACTCCTGCTCTTCATTCATCATATCTGGTTCTGGGTCTTTGACTGTGCGCCCCTAACAGGTGAACATTTAAAAAACTAGCAAAACTCCTATGGGGTTCTTCAATGCCACACCTTCCATCAAAAAAAGTACATTATCTAAATGTATTTATTACTGTAATGGCTGAAAACAGTAGCTTCTTTACTTCATGGATGTATTTATAGAGGAATGATTTGCTTTAAAAGAACATTGAAACCATTATAAACAAAGTACAGTTTTGACAATAACTCCCATAATGTACGTACAATTATCAAATGTTTATTTAAAAAATTACTATATTTCCCCCAAAGTATTTTTTCCTAGTGACCTGACTGACTTACTACAGGTGAAATTTTGACAATAACTCCCATACTGTACGTGCCATTGACAAATACGTTTTTCAAAAAATTACTGTAAATCACCCAAAGTATTTTTTCGTGTTCCAATGGCTGTAGTGCTTTGCCAGCGACCAGACTAACTTACTACAGGTGAAATTTTGACAATATCTCCCTTACTGTACGTACTATTGTCAAATATGTTTAAGAAAAAAATACTGTAAATCAACTAAAGTATTTTTTCGTGTTCCAAAGGCTCTAGTGCTTTCCCAGTGACCAGACTGACTTACTACAGGTGAAATCTTGACAATACCTCCCTTACTGTACATACAATATTAAAATATGTTTATGAAAAAATTACTGTAATTCACCTAAAGTATTTTTTCGTGTTCCAAAGGCTATAGTGCTTTCCTAGCGACCAGACTCACTTACTACAGGTGAAATCTTGACAATATCTACCTTACTGTACATACTATTGTCAAATATGTTTAAGAAAAAATTACAGTAAATCACCTAAAGTATTTTTTCGTGTTCCAAAGGCTATAGTGCTTTCCCAGCGACCAGACTCACTTACTACAGGTGAAATCTTGACAATATCTACCTTACTGTACGTACTATTGACAAATGAGTTTTTCAAAAATTACTGTAAATCACCCAAAGTATTTTTTCGTGTTCCAATGGCTGTAGTGCTTTCCCAACAACCAGAATGACTTACTACAGGTGAAATTTTGACAATATCTCCGTTACTGTACGTACTATTGTCAAATATGTTTAAGAAAAAAATACTGTAAATCACCGTAAGTATTTTTTCGTGTTCCAAAGGCTATAGTGCTTTCCCAGCGACCAGACTCACTTACTACAGGTGAAATCTTGACAATATCTCCCTTACTGTACATACTATTGTCAAATATGTTTAAGAAAAAATTACAGTAAATCACCTAAAGTATTTTTTCGTGTTCCAAAGGCTATAGTGCTTTCCCACCGACCAGACTCACTTACTACAGATGAAATCTTGACAATATCTACCTTACTGTACGTACTATTGACAAATGAGTTTTTCAAAAATTACTGTAAATCACCCAAAGTATTTTTTCGTGTTCCAAAGGCTGTAGTGCTTTCCCAGCCACCAGACTGACTTACTACAGGTGAAATTTTGACAATATCTACCTGATTGTACATACTATTGTCAAATATGTTTAAGAAAAAATTACTGTTCATCACCTAAAGTATTTTTTCGTGTTCCAAAGGCTATAGTGCTTTCCCAGTGACCAGACTGACTTACTACAGGGGAAATCTTGACAATATCTACCTTACTGTACGTATTATTGACAAATGAGTTTTTCAAAAATTACTGTAAATCACCTTAAGTATTTTTTCGTGTTCCAAAGGCTATAGTGCTTTCCCAGTGACCAGACTGACTTACTACAGGTGAAATCTTGACAATATCTCTCTTACTGTACGTACTATTGACAAATTCGTTTTTCAAAAAATTACTGTAATTCATCGTAAGTATGGTTTCGTGTTCCAAAGTCCGTAGGGCTTTCTACAGGTGAAATTTCCACCATAACTCGGATACTGTACAATTATATATATATATATATATATATATATATACACGTATATTATGTTTATTACCTATGTTTATGTAATAAACTGTAATATATGAAGATTATTAATCGCCGATGTACTAATATTCCTGCCTTCCTGGATGTTAAATGTTGAAATTTCTGTGGAATTTCAACCACTGAATTTATGGCAGTGAATTTGTAAAGCGAAATAAAATGGACTGAAAATTTCCTGTCGAGTATTATAGGTTGTATTTTTAAACAGAATGAACATTGGAAGTGAAATCTGAAAGGTGAATATGGATTATTTAATTTTTAATAATGAAGACGTGTGTAAAATTTTTTGAATTAAAATATTCACAGCTTAAATGTATAACCATGTTGAATTTCAGCCAATAAAAATGCAAGCCCTTAAAATACAATGCATTCATTATTTAATTCCATGTATAGACAGCTATATCCAAAGGTTTTGGAAATAAATAATGTACAATGTGGGATATTTTGTTGATATTAAGGAATTGAAGGAAAAAGATATTGTCTGTTTTATAAAGGACATAATGGGTTGGGATAATTTGATTGGACAAGTGTGACTAAAGTGAAACAGAAACTTTTTAGTAAAAACCCCTCATGATAAATTGAGCTTTTTTGTTGTTGTTGTTGTTGAATGGAGGAGACCAAGTCAGATGATTAAGTAAAACATTTTTTTATTTCTTAACAGCAGACAATCAAATAATAAACAAAGAGTAAAATTAATTAATTCATAATCAGGATCAGAAGTTGCATGCATACACATAAATGCATATTGTCTGGTACCCTAAAAGTGTCAGAAAGTTGTTTATCTTAATGTTCATCTTAATACAATACACAATACAGAAGTACTGCACAACATGTCCCTTCTCCAAGATGTTTAGCTAAGATAACATTCTTTTGTCACTTTATTCTCAGACATGTCTTCAGAGATCTTGAGAGATTTTGTGTATTTTATCTTCAGTTGATTTCATCTAAGGCTGTGACTGGAAGTAACTCTTGTGTTTCTCTTTTCTTCAGTGATTCTCCTTGTTAACACCAGGTGTTCATCAATAATGCTCAATCATTATTCAATCAATTAATTATCTCATTAACTCCAACACTGATCAGTGTTACATTTAACAGCCTTTAGTGTGCACACTGAGCAGTGTTCATTTCATCTGGGCAAACCCATGTGGGGCCTACATGGAAACCCGGGGGCAAAACTGGCTGGGTCCCAGTTACATAGCCCACGTCAAACCCATGTTGGCCCCACATGGCTGTGCTGACTGGGCAGCGCGGACGCTGTAGAAATATGTAGTATTTCACACATTCCTCGGGATCTATGTGCTCCTATGTTAAGAATTACATGCTTTAATGATGACAACAGTCGGTATTCACACGAGCTTCGTTGATCAGCACACTTCGACGTGATTATTTTATGGTGCAAATAAAATCAAAATCAAGTAATCTTTTAAAATGGGCGCCGAAATGCATTGCTAAAACCTTGCGTCAGACTCACGGAGGATGTGTGTCATATAGCCTACATTCTGAATGGTGTTGTAATACAAGTTTTGTCGCATGTTTAATATGGCGGTGTAAAAATCCCTTACATTTCAGTTCGAATATATATATATATATATATATATATATATATATATATATATATTAGCTATAGCCTACTCTGTGTGTGTAATTTGCTTATTGTTTGTATAATGCCTTTGTTCATTTTATTTAAAAGAAAGAGTTCCTGCATGCACTCTGAATACTAAAATATAGTTTAAATGTAAAAAGCTGAAAAATAAAAATGGTAGAGTAAAAAATAAACTATTGTCACATGTGGTACTGTTTTAGGAGACACTTTGACAAGTGAACACTGGAATGCCAAGTTGTGTGTGAGGAGAGCATTCAGCCTAGCTTCCTGTCTGGCCTTGCTACTGTTCACTGCATATTACATATTCAATCAGGAGGAGGCAGCCTGCACCTTGGAGTTCATTTAAAGGTAATGATTGAATTCTTAACAACCTCAGTACATTTTACACATTTATTCAATATCAGAACTTGCCTTTAGACAGGGACATGCAGTCAGGGTAGGCAGGGTAGGCAGTGCCTCACCAAAGGAAATGTTGACATTACATTTATTAATTCCAAGAGCTTTATTAATTCACCACATTATTAATTGCATTTATTTTATTCCAAATATACATTTTTGTAACAATAATTTTCAGGAATAGACATACACTCTCAGAAAATAAAGTACATAATTGTACCTTTAGGGGTACAATGGCTTGTCACTGGGGCTGTACCCTCAAGGGTACAATATTGTACCCTTGTGATTTGTACCTTAAGAGACCAGTCTTGTACCTGTGGTGACAATTTGACAAAATGGACCCTTCAAAAATGGTAAAAAATTGTCTTTGACAGGGTACAATTGTTGACTATAATGATATATATATATATATATATATATATATATATATATATATATATATATATATATATATATCACACACACGCTGAACTAAAATCAGAAATTATTAAATTCTTTTTATTTTCACATTTTCCAACATTTCATTTTAAACTCAATGTCTAACTGTGACATATAAATTATCATCATCTGAGTAAGAGTCATTTGCCTGAAAGTCCATTTCATCTCCTTTCATCTCGACGTCGGTTACTTCTATGCCTGCTTCTGATATTTTCTGAAGGACCTCCTCGGTTGAAAGCCCTGGAAGAACCATGAGTAACTGTGCTATGACTTCTTCTCAACCGATGGCCAAAAGAAGTAAAGACCGAAAACTGGACGTTCTTTTAAATTGAGATTCAAGCAGCCAATCAGGGTTGGCTCTACATACAGTCTCAGAAAATAAAGTACATAATTGTACCTTTAGGGGTACAATGGCTTGTCACTGGGGCTGTACCCTCAAGGGTACAATATTGTACCTTAACCTTTAAAATAAACGGTACATATATGTACCTTTTAATGCTTTTTGACCCTCAAAAAGGTACATTTATGTACCTTGAGATCCAACCGCAAAAACTCAAGTGTTAATTGAACTCTCCTGGGAGTTTATATGACTCCAGACTCAAGAGTGTTAAAGTGTTAAAATATGAGTGTTCAATTAACACTCAAAAATGTGTTAAAGTTAATGATCTAATTTAGTGATTCATTGAGGGATGATTTACCATTATTGAAGACACCTGATGTTACCATCAGAATCACTGAAGGAGAAAATATTTTTTTTAAGACACTGTTATGGTTATCAGTGTGTGCTTTAGTTGGGCTCTTGACCCTCAAATCATTAATTTTAGATTTTGTTTGGCTGTTGTATCTGAGCTATAACTGCCAGATGAACAAAGAGAAAAGGTGATCAAGTCGTGTTGATTGTGTTTTGACATAATCATAATTTACTTGAATCATTAAACTCATTTGGAATCTAATCTCAGACTTAAATGTATATTGTTGATTTTAGCAGCCTGTGATTCTACAGCAAATGATTTCCAGCATTTTCAATATAAACCAAAATATTTCTTGAAAGTTGTTCTGATCAAAAGACTTTTTAAAAAATTATTTTATGTAGACACACTGACATCAATAATCAGCCTGTGAATTTCAACAATGGTGACAATAATAAAGCATGTTGCAGGGCATTCTGGGTGCTACCAATCAAAACTCATTCATGGCTCCCATCATGCATTGCGGTATGAATAAATTATGATCCGAATTGTTTTACTAATGTCCTTTCCCTAATTGAATATTCTGTTTGTCACCATTGTTGAGATTCATACACTGATTCTTGATGTCTGTGTGTGCCTAAAAGAAAGATTTGTTTTATCAGAAAACTTTTAAGAAATCCTTACGATTACAAATTTCTGGATTTTAGTCTGTAGAATCACAGGCTGCTGTAATCAACAATATACATTTAAGTCAGCAATTAGACTTTAAATGAGTTCAGGTTAAATTATGATTATGTCAAAACATAACCAACACCACCTGCTCAACTTTTCTCTTTGTTCATCTGGCAGTTTTAACTCAGATACAACAGAGAAACATAATCTAATATTAACAGTTTAAGGGTCAAGAGCCCAACTAAAGCAAACACTGATCACCATAACGGTGTCTTGATTTTTTTTATTTTCTCCTTCAGTGATTCTGTTTGTTAACATCAGGTGTCTTCAATAATTGTCAATCATCACTCAATGAATCACTTAATGAGCTCATTAACTTTAACAGTCTTGATTGTTAATTTAACATGCATATTTGAACACTTTAACACTCTTGAGTCTGGAGCCAAATAGACTCCCAGGAGAGTTCATTTAACACTGGAGTTTTTGCTGTGTTATAATGATTGAATCTCAGTAAATTGACTTACAAAACTTTTATTTCCTTTATTTCAAGGCTACTTAAATATAGTGATAAGTTAAAACCTACCTTAAATGATTAAGGTATCCTTAAAACCTTAAAAAATCTAAATAATTGTTACAAAAAATGTTTTACTTGGCAGAGGCTGTCTTTTGATATTGTACCTTAACCTTTAAAAGAAACGGTATATATATGTACCTTTTAATACTTGGGGACATATATGTACCTTTTTGACCCTCAAAAAGGTACATATATGTACCTTGGGGGACAGAAATGGACTCCTACTGTACCCCTATTTCTGACAGTGTATAATATACTCCTTTTGCCATTGTTTGCTCCTAAAAATCATTGTTTCATGCAGAAAATTCAAGGCCATGGCCATTGAGGCAGAGGTTAGCAGTGCTACTTAGCATATAGCGGCGCCTAGCGTTGGAAGCGTCCAATGAAGAAAAAAGAGCTGTGGTCGCTAACGGGAAACCGAAACCGTTGTAGACGAAGTCCATGCGTCTATCCCTCTGGACAAAGTTTTCAATTACTTTGTTGTAAAAGTCCTCTTTTTTTGGGTGTATTTCTCAATTTCATGAGTCTCTCCTTTTCAATGGAAATAAGAGCCAACTCAGCCAAGGAGGAAAGTCTTCTGTGTTCTGCTCCATTCACGTCAGAGGCGCCATTGGATGTGCGTAACACGTACTTTGAGGCAAAGTGAAAACAGAAGGTATAAACTGAAAATCACAATTTTCCATTGGACCAATGCAAATATATATTTTGAATGAATTGCACTGATGTTTCACTTTTTCAGTGCATAGCAATGCCAAAGGTCAGCTATAAGCAAAGAAATAAACCAGAACTGGACCTTATCTGAGCTAAAAAAAAAAAAAATCTGTTTATTAAACATTATTTATATTATTTTTTTTACTGTTGGTGGCCATTTTAGGATGCTACATTACTTTTTCTAACTTGTGTTAGTGCGAAAAGAGAGAGACTGTGGAGGGATACCCAAATTATAATAAAATGGTGTTTAACAGATGTAACTGAGTCATTAACTTATCATTTACAAAAAACAATCAAACAAACAAAATTAACCTTCTTTAAAACACATTTATTACCTACATTGAACATTTCTAGAGGAAAGTAAATGAGTCAAAGTAGCATGTTTCTTCTATTGATTTTTGCTGGTTCATCTAACCCAGCAGGCACAGGATATAGACTACAACGTCGGCCAGACGTTGGATTTTGGTTGAAAATGAAAGTCGGGTTGACGTCTAAATCCAATGTTTGTTTTACGTCAGGCTCCAACGTTGGGCAGTCGTTGAATTTTGGTTGGAATAAACCAAACAAAAAGGTGAAATGCATGGCCATAGACTTATAACCAGCTTCACTTAAAACTAACCAGATTTACTTTTTTTAATTTCCATTTGAATGAAATCAATAGTTGTATTTTAAAGTCACCAAGATGGTGGTGAGCGTTTGCTTTAGTTGTGCTCTTGACCCTTAACTCTTTAATATAAAGAGATTTTCTCAGATTTTCTCTGGCTGCTATAATTGTGTGTTTACAAAGCACAATGGTTGTAGCTAAAAAAAGCCATGAGATCAGGTGATGTTGGCTGTTTATTGCTGATGATGATATCATCGTGTAATTTCCTGAGTCCCTGATCTTTTTCAGTGTCTAATGCATTGATTAAATGGGACTTGTGGTTTTAATATTGCTTTATTCATAATAGAAATCATTTGATTCTACAGCATATCTAGCAGTGTTGTTTATCATAGAATATACTTGTTTTTTAAAAACTATTTAGTGCACAAAAACCTTTAATCTATGGCATTACTTAGACGCACACAGACATCAAGAAACAGCGTATGAATCTCAACAATGGTGACAATCAAACAAAATATCAAGATAATCAGATCAACTCAAAAAATCCTGCATAATTTATTAATGCCGCAGTGCATAATGGGAGATATGGGTGAGTTTTGATTGGTGGTACCCAGCATGCACTGCAGCATGAAGCATTTAATTTATTGTCACCATTGTTGAGAGTCATACACTGATTCTTGATGTCTAAGTAATAATGTTGAAGAAAATGTTTAATGCACTAAATTTTTTTACAATCCTTTATATTATTTGATATAACGTTGCTTTCATACTGTAAAATAAAATGGGTTCTGTTTTAAAACATTAAAAACACAAGTACAAAGTTATCAAAACTTTCAGGCAATTATATGATGATGACTTCATCATCAATAAACAATCATCATCACCTAATCTAATTTTCTCTAGGCTTTTTTGCCACAATTAATGTGCTTCATAAAAACACACAATTATAGCAGCCAGAGAATATTTACACTAAAGAGTCAATGGCCAAGAGTCCAACTAAAGCAAACACTTACCACCATCATGGTGACTTTAAAATACAACTATTGATCTCATTAAACCAGAAATGAAATAAAGTGAGTCTGGTTAGTAATAAGTGAAGCTGGTAATGCTGTTTGAGATGTTCACTCTTCCTCTGCTGAGATCTTCACAGATTTAATGCGCTGCCATATATGTCACATTTTTTTGCAGTGTTTATTCCAACCAAAATTCAACATCTGTGTGACGTTGAAGCTTGACGTCAAACAAACGTGGGGTTTAGACGTCAACCTGATTTTCATTTTCAACCAAAATATGACGTCTGACTGACGTTGGATTAGTTGGAGTCCAACGTCTGCCTGACGTCACATTGACGTACTGTGCCTGCTGGGAACACACACAAACGGCTTCTTTACAGTACATACGTCATCATCCCAGTAGCCATCTGTTGCAAGAAAGAAAAATATTTGTTTTTATCATTTGTATATTATGAACAACTAAATAATGTTTGTTTAGATGTATGTTTATGAACATTAGCACTTACTTGTATATTTTAGCTCAAGGCAGCGCTCATTGTACCAGTTATCAGGCTCGTCAGGCGACCAGTACTGAAAGTTCATTTTGGTTCCATCACTCCAGAGCCAAACTCCCTCCTGTGAACAGAAGAGAAAAAAGAACATTGCGTTTATGCCCACAGCACACATGGCTTAATGTTATCTTTCTTAATCTAAAAGATGATTCATCGTGAACCCTAACCCCATCTCCACTTTAAAAATGTCAAAAATCTAAACAGAAATGAACAGAAATGATTTCACAAACAGGGTATCAGTGAAGAACAGAAATAAGACAGAAATACTTAAATACTCAAGACAACTTTTTTAAAAGTCTTTTGATCTAGGCCAACTTCAAATCGTTTACAGACTACATATTTCTGTAGATAGTGTATTACAAGCATCCATTTTTTGCACAATAACTAAAGTATCAAGATAATTGCAGTGAAGAACTTCATAAGCTTGATTTACATAATCATATCCACCTTGAATATTTTGACATATTTCACCCAGAATCCCTTAAGTCCTGCCCTATCTCTTTTTGCCAGCTTCTTCCAGGATTCATAAGCTCTAAAAAATGCCTTTAATTGTTTTTTTTCGCTTCCTCTTCACACATTTGTTTACACCACATTTATCACACCATTTAATTCTTAAATATTATGAGCCTATTTTGGTGTAAATATTTAAATATAACTGTAAAAAGTGTTAATTTGTAGACAATTAAATGTCTATTACTTATTACTCCATTGAAGATGGGGCAGAGGCAGGCTCAGAAGCTCAGAGAGTGAGGGAGAAGCCCGTTGAGCATCAGCCAAATCAGACACTTACAGGCAGAGATGGGCAGTATTTTAATTACAAAATACTCAAAAGTAATTGAATAAGTCTTTCAAAATACATGTAATTTGTATTTTCCTTAACAAAAATAAATCAAATGTAATTTGTATTTAAAATAGGGCTGGGCGATATATCTCACGATATTGTTATGCGCATCTCTTCAGTAAAGCCGGTTCCTTGATTAGTAGTAAATCACCTCCACCTGCTTTCAGATGGAAGATATGATGCAGATATGAATGTTAAATTAACACTCAAGAGTGTTAAAGTTAATTAGATAATTAAGTGATTAATTTAGTGATGTTTGAGCATTATTGATGTTAACAAGCAGAATCACTGAAGGAGAAAATCTCAAATTGTAAGCCACCGTTATGGCTAACCGTGTTTGCTTCAGTTGGGATCTTAACCTTTATACATTCACTTTAAATTTTGTTTGTCTGCTGTTATTGATTTATAACAGTCAATTTAACAAAGAAAAGTGTGATCTGATTAGAGTTGTGACGTTCGCGAACGAACCGATTCTTTTGAACGGCTCATAAACATGAACGATGGGAGCCGTTCTTTCTGTCGTTCTTTTTTTCCTAAGCGTGTTTCACACAGATGCACACAAATTAGCTCTTCAGTTATAGGGGAAGGGGCGCACCCAGCGCAGGGGTGCTACTGCCTAACAGCATGATGATAGTAGTTGTGCACGCGCGCGCATCCTTTCTGTGAGTACTCCAATGGGAAAAAAAAAACCTACGTGCCTCTGTCATTGGGTAGGACCGGAGCCAATGACTTGTGCGCGCTGCCGTCAAGCTGGCTTCTTAAATTGACTATATTTAAAAAGAGCCAAAAGAGCCGTTTTTTTTTAATCAAAATGTTCTTGTGTGATAACAATGTTCTTGTGTGGAAGTGTTAGTGTTTGTAGTAAAAGCTGCTTTGCACAGAAATTCATTGCAGCCGGCTTTGTTTTTTTATGTTTGTAATGGGGTAGAATATGGACTACAAATTAGATGGACTACAAATCCCATGATTTAAGATGCTATAAAGGGAAACCAAACTGTTTAGACTTCCTCTTTGTGGTACCATGTGTCAAGCAGGAAAAGCTGTTTGGTGTCTTTCAAGGCTGTGTAATAGCAGATGAAAAACTAAGTTGATTGATGAGCAGCATATAACTGAATTGGGAAGGTAAGGGTTGTGATTTATGATGACTAGAGTGAGTTTGTCTAGTTTTAACATGTTTGTATTGGTCTTCTGTTTTAGTATTCTGAGGGGAATGGTGTTGATTGGTGCCTCAGAGAATTAAGCAGATATATTTGAGAACACAGGTAGCCTACTGATCTTAATTTAATTATTGAATAGGGGGATTTGTTTTTAAGCTTAATTTTATAATTGTAATTTGTGTGTTATGTTTAATGGTTTTAAGGTTTTTTTAATCTTTGTAAATATTTTATTGGGCAATCATCAATTTGTATTCTTTGTTTTATTTACAGATGATGCATGATTGCCGTTTACTTTATTGAAAGCATTGGTGGCTTAATGGGTGTCTGAAGAGATGACTTTAATGTTGAATTGAGTCTTGTGTACAGAAGTGGCAAAGTGATTTAATTTGTGATATTGTTTTTGTGTTTTGTTTTGTTGTTGTTTTGGACCTATAACTGACAGTGGGGTTCCCATCTTCTTTTATATGATCTACTCTGTTAAGGTTTGGGGAATAGATTGTAGTGGTTTGATTTACTTTACAATTGTGGAGGTTGGAGTGAATTTGTGTTTGGTGAACTTGTGAGTGTGCACACAGTTTCAGAGTAATTTCTATTGGATAGGATTGGGAACCCTGTTGTAACGGTTACAATTTTGTTTTGTTTTCTCTCTTTGCCAGTTCTGATTACCCATTGTGAATATTGTGCAATAAACTGTTATCTTTGCAACGAAACACACTGTGGTTGTGGCCCTTTTATTTAGTTCTCATCTCTTGCGAGATGACGGGGTTACATGTTTATTTGTGAGAAGGTATTGTATGAATAACATAAGTCAACATAGCTTTACACATAGGCCTGCACACACTTTGTACTAAAGGTGAATCCAAAATAGTGATGTCACTTTCTAAACCGAGGGATGTTGTGCAACCCTATGGAATATAGTCCACACATGACAAATGAGGTAATAAACAATATTTCAGAATAATTCAAACTCAGATATTGGTGTGTGACATTTGAGTTTTAATTATTTGACTACAAATCTCACCTCATCATTCCTCTCAGTGATTATTTCCAGGATAAACTGAGATACCCCCAAGCTGGCTTCTTAAAACTGACTAAATATTTAAAAAGAGCCAAAAGAGCCGTTCTTTTGAACGGCTCTTTGAAAGGAACGGATCGCCAAGATCCGGATCCCCTCAAAGAGCCATACATCCCATCACTAGATCTGATGGTGTTGGTAATGTTTTGGCATAATAATGCTGTGATCTGAAAAATGAAACTAATAGTTTGGTTTAACTTGTTAGCAAAAGCTTTGTGATTCTACAGCATATGATTATCAATATTTTTCTTATCTAAAATAATTAATAAACATTGTTCTGATCAAAAACACTTTCAAATAAATGTATTTGAAACACAGACATCAATAATCAGCCTGTGAATCTCAACAATGGTGACAATAAAAAAGCATGTTGCAGTGGCTGCCACCAATCACAACTCATTAATGGCTCCCATCATGCAATGCGGTATGAATAAATTATGATCTGAATTGTCTATGTAATTTACTTTTCCTAATTGAATATTCTGCTCGTCACCATTGTTGAGATGCATTGACTGAATCTTGAACTCTGTGTGTGTGCCTCAAAGAAAGAGTTTCTTTTTAAACAACTATTAGGAAATTCTTTATATTATATCTAAAATTCTGGATATTTATGAAGAATCACAGTTATGCTATAACCAACAGCATAAATCACAAACATAAAGTTCAAACCCAAGGGCTAAATTCACATCATGTGACGGGGCGTTCCCGGGGGACCGTCTGCATGTATACAACTATACAATTTGCAGAAAGAGAAAACTGAAAAGAATGATTAGAGCAAAATCGAAAAGAATTTCGATTTTCAGATGGAGATGAATGACATGTAGCAGCATGTCATGGTAAGGAACATTCTTATGTTCTATCATACAGCTAGATCTATAATAACGACAAGACATTTCCAAGCAATAGCCTATTGACATCATATCCGGGAGATAAGTAAGTAAATTCGAGTATAATCACAGGCTTCGCTTATCCCGTGCGAATGCGAAATTTAGATGTGGGGGGGTAATTTCTTATTCACACGAGGTCCCCAGATAATACTGATCCAGTGCGAATAGGGCTTTAGTGAGATTTTCAGAGATTTAATGTCTTCTTTAATCTTCAGTAGATTTCATCTTAAGACTATGGCTGAAGTCAGTTAGTTCTTGTGTTTCTCTTTCCTTCGGTTATTCTGCTTGTTGACAGCAGGTGTTCATAACTAATGCTCAATCATCACTTAATTAATCACTTCATTATCTCATTAACTTTAACACGGATTCAAGGTTACTTTAACTCTCTGCAGAGAGTTAATTTTTTGGATTTTGCTATGTACAAACAGGTAAGATTTTAAAACAGTTTAATCTGAAATCAATATCTTTTATCCTTATAATTATGAATGTGGTGAAATGCTTGGTAATAAGTGGAATGACTGTATACCATATCTCTTAAATGTCTGTCTAGTTTGAACTTGCTGCTGAAACTGCTCTCTCCGCGGAAGCTTTGCGTTTAAAGATTTAATAATATATTTAGACTTAGATCAATATTTGCTTTGACACATGTCTGGGTTGGGATGCTTCGCGTCGAGGTCCTCATCACCCTGTCGGGGGTTTATTTTGAGAGAACAACCGGCCGAATGTACATTATTCTTTACTAGCAGTGTTGACTTAACACTGAGGATTTTGCTGTGGAGTAGCACAAAAAGCATAATCAAAAAAGTATTTGCATACTTGAACAGCATCATGACCTCCGATCCAGGCACGAGTTGAGCTCGCAGCTTCGTATCTAATCAACCTCTGTATAAAAGTGTACTCCTCTTTGCTGTGTACAGAAGCAAGGTTCCCATCCAAATCCAAACATAATTTCTGTAGAGACATGAGCAAACATAAATGTAGAAAATAATATTGTATAGCTTTAAATGAATTTTCCAAAATCTGTGACATGCCTTTAATTGACATTGAAATCATTTTACTCATGCTGTTTATTTTTTGCCTTATTCTGCCTTTTGAGATGAGACTACTTTTCTAGAAAAGGTTATTGTTATACTGTACATACTGTATAGATTGGCTATAACTTCACATATATTAAGTTATATTAAGTTTACAATTTATTTAGTGATCTTCTCATGATAACATGAAATGTGTTGTGTCTGTATTCTTATCACAGTGATGTATGTCCGCCCCCTAGAACTTCATTGTAATTTCTTTACTCGACATTTTTTAAAAATATATTTTTTTTAAACTGAGGAACAAGTTTAAATTATGTTCCTGCGATAATTGACAGGTGTCAAGATGTTTACAGAGCTTAAGTTGTATTTAATCAAGAATATACTTATATGTCATATTAGAAGCTGAATGTATCATACCTCTGCATCAATCCACGTTTGAAGGTTAAAGAAAAACTTGAAGCATCTGCATCCAAAGGGACGCCAGTCATCCATACAGACTGTTAAATGATAGATTTGTTTGTTATTTTTTTTACCATTAATGACCTTTTATGTAATTAAATAATTTTCATTAAAGGCACACTATAGGTACAACGTTTTTTATCCCTCAGTTCCCCCCATCTCTAAAAATCAGAGACGATGTTGGTTCTCTGTTCCGAGATCTCTGTCTCGTTCTCTTTTCTCCAGCAGACTCTCCTCCGTTCACTGTTCGATTAAATTGAGCGGTTAGTGAGTTAGTGGTTAATTAGTGGCAGAGGTTGGTTAGTTAGTGGCAGAGGTTAGGTAGTAACCCACCCTCTGGCAAGAGGAGGATTAAACAACTATAACTAAACCTGTACAGATAATTCAGAACGCTGCAGCTCGTCTTGTCTTCAATGAGCCCAAAAGAGCCCACGTCCCTCCTCTGTTCATCTCACTGCACTGACTACCACTCGCTGCTCACATCAAGTTCAAGGCATTGACGCTTGCTTACAGATCAAGCACAGGCTCAGCTCCCTCCTACATTCACTCGCTCCTACGAGTCTACATCTCTACCAGAAGCCTGCGATCGGTCAATGAGTGATAGCTTGAAAATTGACTTACAAAATCACTCTCCAGAACATTCTCATTCACAGTTCCTTGCTGGAGGAATGATCTTTCCTCCTTCATCCTCCGGAATGCAGAATCCCTGACAACATTCAAAAGACAACTGAAAACTCATCTCTTCCGTGAGCACCTAACCTGAAAAAAAAAAATTCCTTTAATCCTCCATTGCTTATGCTACTCTGAGCAATGCCTGAACTTTGTATTTTGAGCACTTGTTGCGTTATTTTTGCCTCTCCACGATGACTCGCTTGCTTTAGTCCTCATTTGTAAGTTGCTTTGGACAAAGGCATCTGCTAAATGACTGAATGTAAATGTAACTCCACAAACAGCATTACCAGCTTCACTTATTACTAACCAGACTGACTTTATTTCTGTCATGTGTCCAAAAGTCTGTATTGAGATTAACAGAGGTTTAGATGTTAATGATTTATTGAAAACAATAGTTTGGTTTAGTTTAATAGTTGTTAGTTTAGTTGGTTTAATAGTGTTTGCTTTAGTTGGACTCTTGACCCTTAATTTTTTAACGTTAGTTTTTGTCTTGCTGTTTGATACGGCGAGAGAAAATATGATCAGTTGGCTTATTAATAAGAATATTTTCATTATGTTTTGGCTTAGTTCATTGACCTTATGTCTGATATTTGTAGGGGTGACCCAGCACACTTTAATAGAACATGTAAATGATTTAAAAATTGTATTGCATAATTTAGATTTTGCACTCATGCAACTTTAACTCACACACAGACATCAATAATCAGCCTATGAATCTCAACAATGGTAACATGCTTCATACTGCAATTTCTGGGAGCCACTGATAAGTTTTGTATGATGCATCCAGAGTGCATTGCGGTATGAAGCAAGTCCCCGTTGTTGTGATTCATAGGCTGATTCTTGATGTTTGTGTATGTCTTAAACTTACAAGAGTCTGAAAGTGTACAACATGATTTTAAAGAGTGGTGTAAAAAGATTAGTAAACAATTAGTTTTAAATTATTCAGTTAATATGAATAAAATATTGTTGAATCTCCTGCTGCCATTATTACTTTCATCACTGGCTGTGCTGGCTGGGTAGTCACTAATAAGTTATTTATTTATTTAACATTATTTATGCAAACCTGTTTTTCAGTTAGATTTCCTTGCTCTCCCAGTGATCTCACCATGTGGTCACAGCATCATCAATGTGAGTCACAGTGATCTAAAAGTGTAACTCACTGTGTGCTCATACTATGATCTCAATATGAGCTCATCCCAGCAAGAAATGTTATTGTTCTATCAATATTTTGAGAGCATAATGTTATGTTCTTGTAATGTTTTCTGTATATAATTTTATTTTTGTTTCCAGAATGTTTTCCTAAAAGGTAGGATAAATGTAAAAACATTTTAAACATGTTTAGTGATAACATTAATAGAACATTATCCCCTAAAATTCTTATAAAGTTTTAGCGGGAAGAGTCCCAGCAGACACAGGACTGAACCTCTTAAAAGAGGCTTAGATGTTGAAGTTTGTTTGAAAGTAATAGTTTGGTTTGGTTACCATTATGGTGATCAGTGTTTGCTTTAGTTGGGCTCTTTGGCCTTTACTATTTGATGTTAGTTTTTCTCTGATTGCTGTAAGTGTTTGTTATAGCAAGAGAAAATGCATTACGCCATTAAGGATGTTACCGTTATTGAGATTCATAAACTGATTCTTGAGTTTTGAGTGTGTCAGTAACAGTATGTGATAGTATATAGTGTGTAGTTTGATAGTATATAGTGTATAGTTTTTTTTTAAGTTTTCTTATTTAAAAACTGTTGAACGTCATGCTGTAGAAACATTAATATAATCAATTATATGAAATGAATAACACACATGACGGTCTAGTAGAGATCAGCTAATCAGAGCACTACATGATGATTATATCATTATCATCAAGTAGCTGACATCATCTGATCACATTTACTCTTCCTGTTTGTGGCGAGCAGGACGAGGCCGGTGGCGTGATTGTTAATGAATGACACCTGTGAGACGCACCGGTCTCGCATCTCTCACGGAGGAGCGGAAGCATAAAGGAGGAGCGACGACTGTGATGATCGAGAGAGGACAGGCCTGTGTTTTGTTTTTGTTTTGTGTGGCTAGCAGTCATCCACGAGGGGCTGCTGGAACACTTTTGGTTTTTGTATTTGTTTTATTTTATTATTAAAAATGTTAAATGTCTGCCGGTTCCCGCCTCCTTCTTCCCTGAACTATAAACTTTGTTACACTGGTGCCAAAACCCGGGAAGAGGGAGGAACGCGCTGTCAAAGAGTCCTCGCCGCTGTGGGGAATCCGCGGTGCCATCGAGCATGGTGGGCAGAGTCGCCGCCGCTCGCTGTGGGCTGGAGCCTGCAACCGCCCGCCATTGCAGGGGAGGAGCAGGGAGCGGGGGAGGAGCGGCCATGGACGCTCGAGGCGGTGCGCTGGAGTGAGTTGCCGGGAGGGCGGTCGAGCTCGCTGCCGACCGCCTGGGTGCTGGAGGGACAACTGCCGTCCGGGAGGGAGCGGAGGAGTCGCCGCCACTCGCCGTGGGCCGGAGCCTGCTACCGTCCGCCAAAGAAGGGGAGGAGCAGGGAGTGGTGGACTCCTGCCGGCTACCCGCCAGGCACCGCGGAGAAAATCGCCCAGCTGGTGGGGGTACTACTACTAATAATAATAATAATATTAATAAAAATAATAGTAATATACTACGGATTAACACATACATTTGTTTATGTTTTTATTGTCAAAAATAATAATACAAATACATTTATAACAATCTATAATTTTAGCTGATATAATGGTATAATTGTTGCTGTTTTATTGTCTTACTGTTATGATAATAATTAAGAAGCAAACTTTATTTTAGTGCACATACTATATTAGACATTCTGATTAGTTATTGCAGAGTCCATTGTCTGCTATAGTTCATGTTAAAAAACAGTTTTGATGTGAAACGTGGAATAATGCTCTTACCTGAAACACTCAAAGCTACGAGAAGACAGAGAGACAGGTAGACAGTCCAGACCGCCATTGTTTCTCGAAGAGTACTGAACTCTGCATAGAATTTAAAACAGAATTATACATATATAATTATTACAAAAGTTAAATGGTTAAAAAAAAAAAAAATGACACGAACCAGTTCAGTAGATTCAGTATTGCTGCCCTGGTTTATCTTTATATACTGGAGGAGAGTTAGTTTATCAGCATCATCATCCAGCACCTGCTCATGTTCTCACATCCTGTTCAAACATGGCTTTTCTATAGTTTGTACTTGACCCACTTCTACACAGTAGGGGGATACGTTTACACGACAACGATTTGCTTAAAACGGAAAAGTTTTTCTTTTTCTTTCTTGTCTTTCTTTTTTTTTTTTGCATACAGACGGCACCATCATCGAAACGATCCCCATTCACACGGATCCACAAAAACGTCTAAAACCCTGCATTCTGCTGCCAGGCCATTAGATGACGATGAAACACTATAGACGGAACATGTAATACGCATGTGCATGACGTCATTGTCTGCAGAGATTTGCATTTTTGTTGTTTACACGTACACCATTATCAAAAACTTGCACTTTGAAACCCGTTTTAAAAAAAATACGTTTTCAGGCACCCAAAATGCCATTGTCATGTAAATGAACGACTAAAATGCATTAAAAGTTTAACGTTTTTAGTTGAAAACGGTGTCGTGTAAACAGCCCCTAAAATCCCTAGTGTTAAATCAACACAACTCAGATCACTTATGGTCCCACTCTACAGTGTTAAAGTTAGAGATAAATAAGTGATTGATTAAGTGATGATTGAGCATTAGTGATGAGCACATGCTGTTAACAAGCAGAATCACTGAAGGAAAGAGAAACACAGGAAACTACTACTGACTTCAGCCACAGTCTTTAGCCCTATCTCAGGCGTCCTCAACTCTGGACCTCGAGATCTACTTTCCTGCAGAGTTTTATTCCAAGCCTAATCAAACACCGTTACAGGTACACAGCAAAATCCCCAGTGGTAAACCAACACTGCTCAGAGTACATAGTGTTGTTCCAATCTACAGAGTGTTAAAAGTGTTAAAGGGGACATATCATGAAAAGCTGACAGTGCATCTACCAACCCAGAAAACATAAAAAGTGACCCAGTAACTTTGTTTTGGTAAGCCTTTCTCTGCAAGCATGTCAATAAATATCAGATTTTGCTCCCCTTCTGACGTAGGAAGAGGATCTTATAATAATATTACCGCCTGTAAGTGGCCACTGGAGACAGCTAGAGGTAATCCATTCACAGTCAGGTAATTCATGTGACTGGGTTTGAGGCTGTGAGCCCAGGAATCTGTATAGCTGATCAAAAGTTTGCTCTCGCCTGATTTCTCTCATCTCAGAAGCTCAGGGACAAATGTAAGTTGAAGGGGAACTTGGCAACTATTTCAACTTAAAAGAAAAACGTTTACAAATCATTTGGATAGTTAATTAAGCTTTTCAGGTGAAAATTGTGACTTTCCCTGCTCCCCCCAGCATTCCCAGGCGGAAAACCAACCTTGCAACATGGGGAATAACGTCCCGGTAAGTTGTAAATAGGAAGTCTCGTGAGAAGAGAGAACGAGCGAGAAACACGAACCGCTTTACAGCAATTCGACATTAACACACACGCTGCCCTCAATGTGCATGATGTATTACCCACCTCGGTAGACTTACTCCACGCGATAAAGTTGGGCGGCTCCGATAATAACAAATGCACATGAGCACCCAGCCAGCACAGTCATATGGGGCCCACATGGGTTTGACCAAACTATTATTTTCAATAAATAATCAACATCTTAACCTCTGTTAATTTTCAATAAGAACTTATGTAGAGATCTACCAGAAATAAAGTAAACCTGGTTGGTAATAAGTGAGGCTGGTAATGCTGTTTGTGGAGTTGTTTAATCAGATCTTGAGAGATTTTGTGTATTTTATCTTCAGTTGATTTCATCTAAGGCTGTGACTGGAAGTAGTTCTTGTGTTTCTCTTTTCTTCAGTGATTCTGCTTGTTAACAGCAGGTGTTCATCAATAATGCTCAATCATTATTCAATCACTTAATTATCTCATTAACTCCCACACTGATCAGTGTTACATTTAACAGCCTGTAGTGTGCACACTGAGCAGTGTTCATTTCATCTGGGCAAACCCATGTGGGGCCTACATGGAAACTGGGGGCAAAACTGGCTAGGTCCCAGTTAGATAGCCCAGGTCAAACCCATGTGGGCCCCACATTGCTGTGCTGGCTGGGCAGCGGTAGAAAGGGGGAGGAGGGGCCGAAAGTGAGTTTTTTTACCACAGTGTTGTAAAATATACGCCCCACAGCTGTAGGGGGAGCGCGCTGACAAAACATGCGACAACAAAAGTGAAAATCAGTGAAGAAATGGCTAGAGTTGCCAAGTTCCCGTTTAACTCAGGTTGTGGAATCCTGGAGCTGTTCACTCTACAATATTAATTAGTTATGTAATTCCGTTTTCATGATATTTTTGTGAAGTTGCTTTGTCTTATGTCCACACATTTTGTGTGCTGTTTTAGTTCAGAGACCTTCAAGCTAGCGGCTAATTCAGGAAAGCAGCAAGTCTAAAGTTTGCACCCTTGGTGAGCGGAGCGAGGTGTGTATTATTTGGCTCCATGTATAAGAGACGGAAAGGCTTTAAGGATGTAAAATGTTGAAAAGTTGACAGAGAAAAGGTGATCTGATGGTGTTGGCTATGTTTTAACATAATCATTATTTCACAATCAGTTGATCTGAATCACTGAACTCATTTAGACCTAATATCTGACTTAGATGTATATTGGTCATTAGAGCATCACAGTGATTTAACAGCATAAAATCCAGATTTTTCAGTATAATCAAAAATATTGCTTTAAAATATGTTCTGATCAAAAGTCGTTGGAAATGGAATTTTGTTTGGACACACAGACATCAAGAATCAGCCTGTGATTCTCAACAATGGTGACAATAATAAAGCATGTTGCAGTGCATTCTGGGTGCCACCAATCAAAAGTCATTCATGGCTCTCATCATGCATTGCGGTATGAATAAATTATGATCGGAATTGTCTTAGTAATATTCTTTTTGTCACCATTGTTGAGATTCATACACTGATTCTATATGCCTGTGTGTGCCTGAAATAATTTTTTTTTCTTTTATCAGAACAACTTTTAAGAAATCATTTAGATTATATTGAACAATCTGGAATTTATACTGTTGAATCTCTTTGATGTTGGAGTGATCAATATACATTCAAATCAGAGATTAGGACTACTTGAGTTCAGTGATTTAGGTTAAAATGATTGTGAAATAATGATTATGTTAAAACATAATCAACACCATCAGATCACCTTTTCTCTTTGTTCATCTGGCTGTCAGAACTCAGGTACAGCAGCCAAACAAAATCTAAAGTTAAACATTTAACCCTCCAGGCGCCACGGTCGAGTTTACTCGACAAGATGCGGCACTGAATAAAACGGCCGATTTTGTCAAATTGGGTGTCAAATTTCGTTCGACCTCCCCTCCACTGGATGGCAGACATGTCATACTTCATCCCCGAATCAAAAAAACGTCATGTTTCTATACAAAATGTTCGAGTTAGAGCGCATTGAATCAGTGCGATCAAAAGCGGAGCTAGTTTGCGAGTGAGCCATTTTATCAGATCCTCTCCGCAATCGCGGCGACAGTATTGTGGTGGAGACTTAGTCTAATACCACTGGGTATGTTAGACAAGGTCGAAGTATTCATAGGACAGTTAGGAGACAACGTGGAGGCAGGGTGAGGAGTCGCAATGACAATGACAGTAGTCCGAGCTGTGCACACTCGGCACGCGCGCGAGGCAGATCTAGCCGCGCTGCTCGTATCATCTCACTCATGATCTGTGCCTTGCCGTGGCGAGTGAGCGTTTGACCTAAACAGGTCTTGTCTACTTGTGTTTGTATGTCATATGAATAATATATATGTGCCCCATACATGGAATCAGAGTGCCTACTGTATTTAGTAAATGGAAAATCTCTACAGCAAAAGGCCAACCACTACATGCATTCGGTTTGTTTCTACCATTTATTAGTAATGATTTACACAGTTTGTTTACTACTTACCATATACCTGAGCATTCAGTATTGTGCAATATAGCATACAGAAGGTGATGGACATTTTTGGGGGAAAGAAGTGCTGCATTTTATCATTTAAACATGTGACTTTTCATGAAAATTCTATAATCCAAGATTGCCACCACCATATGACGTCATAATATGCCAATTAGATGGGAAAATGTAATCCCTACATAAAATTTGGGTCATCCTTAATATTTCTCTAATTTACAGAAAGTCTCTATCTTTTATCACTTTTAAGATATAGCCTTTTGAAATTAAGATGTCAAAATCGAACGTTTTAGGAAAAAACCTCTGGCGCCTAAAGGGTTAAAGGTCAACTGCCCAACTAAAGCAAACACCGATCTCCATAATGGTAACTACAATCTCCTTCAGTGATTCTGCTTGTTAACATCAGGTGTCTTTAATAATGCTCAATCATCACTCACTCAATCAATCACTTTAACACTTTAACACTTTAACTTTAACACTCTTCAGTGTTAATTTAACACTCATATTTTAACACTTTAACACTCTTGAGTCTTTAACACTCTTGAGTTTTTGCTGTGTAGTAACATTCAGGAAACTGGAAATTTTTATGTTCTTGGAATGTTAGAAATCAACGTTACTATCATGTTGAATTTTTAAACGAAAATTACGTTTAAAGAACGTTTGAGGAACATTATACATTTTAAAACAGGTTCCTCTAACGTCAAGAAAACTGGACATTTTTCACGTTCCCAGAACCAACACTGAATATTTGGAGAACGTTCTTATAACAAAATTCTGTTAGCTGGGTTGTAGCAGGAAAGTGTGTGTTAAGTGTGCAAATTCTTGTTTTATGTGTTGTTATTTTTAAATAACTTGAAAGGTCATTTGATTTGGGGGTGGCAGTGGCTAAGTGGTTCATGTAGGTTGTCTACAAACTGAAAGGTTGGTGGTTCGATCCCCGGTTCCACCTGACCAAGTGTCAAGGCAACATGTAAAGTGCTTTGGTGGCCATTGGGTCTGTGAAAGCACTATATAAATGCAGTCCATTTACCATTTGCATTGCAAATGCATGATGATGCACTGTAAAAGAGGTGACAGTTTATTTGTAAAATGTGTCATGCCTACACACTATGTTAGGCATCCAAGGTTCATTAACCAGCTATTTGTGTGTTTACTTCTAGTTTTCACAGTGCATATTCTGAATCTAGAAGAATAAACACGATTGCACCCGTTAGAGACTCTCTGCCATGAAGGAGGCAAAGGCTTCTACACCGGCCCTTAATCCGGAGCCGCCATTACAGTGTAACCAGTTCTAATGCAATAGCAAAAGTTCCAGCAAAGCATGAAACTGTTCTGTCGTTGAGCACAGATGAACACTGAACACTATTGACCCAAACATGTCATCGCTGTCTTATAAAGACCTCAGAGAACTCCACAATATAACTAAATGTTTCCACTATGCATTCAGAAACGTCCAGGTGTGTCTAAAAGTTACCCATCTAAAAGGCTGCACTCACTACTGGTTATTCATGAGATTGTGGATGAGTGAGATTATTTGCATGTTTTGTTGTTGTATATGAAGCTTGTGTAAAGGATCAAAATCTTAAATTTAACAGATGCATGAAAAAACTGTTTTTGCCTGTAAATTCTCACAAATGTGACAGCATTGTGTAAACAGAATGTGAGAAAGAGAACATGAGCAGTTGCTGGAATCAACATTACCTTGAATATGTCAGAGTCACCCCGAATGAACTGATGATTGTTGCTGCCGTCAGCAAATGCAGTAAAAACTACAACCTGTCATATATGGAAGTAAAATAATGTCAAATGTTTTTGAAATAAAAAGCCTGTTGAATTGCACTACTTGAAAAAAAATAGGCATTGCATTAACCATGCTTGCATTTTAATGCATTGTATTTTTAGGGCTTGCATTTTTAATGGGCTGAAAGAATATTTAAGCTGTGAATATTTCAATTAAAAACATTTCAACACATTATCATTATTAAAAATTCAATAATCCATATTCACCGTTCATATTTCATTTCCAAAATATTCAAACTGTTTAAAAATACAACCTATAATATTCAACAGGCAATTTTCGGTCCATTTTATTTCGCTTTTCAAATTCGCTTCCACAAATTCAGTGGTTAATAAACCGTAAATAATCATGCAAACATACCTTTATCTTGCTCTTTTTTTCTTCTCCTCTGTCATTTTCTTCTTTCTATTTTCGGCACCAGAGGGATTCGTCCTTTTTTGTGACATGGCTTAACACTACCGTGACTATGCGCAGTTGCGCACGAACTGTCTATGCACACGCGAGGTGTCTAGATTATGCGCATGACTTAAACGCTGGCAGACACAGTAGCAGTTGTAGGCAGGTATATTGATCATGAAATCAGAATTTTCTTGTCTTTAATTATTCATTCATTCATTCACATTAATTCATTCATTTATGTCACTTGTTTAAGTGATCTAAAAAAATTTTTTCGATTTTTTGACTCGATTGGGGGGCCCCCTGGTGGCCAAGGGGCCCCAAGCAGCCGCTTAGTTCACTTATGCCTCGGGCCGGTGTTGTGCCGAATTTCGACCCCCTGCCAAATGATTACCCCCTCGTTGAAGTCAGTACCTGATTGCCTAATCCTAACCCCACCCCTAATCCTAACCCCTCCCCCACAACTAATCCTAAACCTACCAATGCTAGGGGGTAGTAATTTGGCGGGGGTCAAAATTCGGCACAACACCGGCCCTGATTCACAGAACAGATTTGTCTTACATAATTCTATAGAAAATATGAATTAATTACCATATAGACACTCTACCACATTATATAAATAATGAAATGTGTAAGAGTTGAGATGACTTTTTCCTTTTGTTTCTTGAAAGAAGAGCAATAAACAATAAATAAATAACAAGGCATTAATCTACAGTCAGAGGAAGATCAGAATGGTTTGAAATCTCATTCGGTGCCGATGGCTTTTGTCTTTGGCTATAATTGTCCCCAATCATCCTTTTCAGCTCAAGCTGATACAACAACACCAGACACAAACTCTCAGGATCATTCGACTACAAACACACAAGATACATAATCACAGTGTTTTGTCTTTGTCTATAATTGTCCCCAATCTGGCCTGTCCGTCTCTGACTCTGTGCTCGATCTCTTCTTCAGTCATAGTGACTTCCCATCACTAATCTTCAGAGATTTAGGCTTATTCCACACGTACACGGGTATTTTTAAAACACAGTTTTTCTTCCTAACATAATAATTTACCACCATAATAAAATGGTGTTCGGTTTTGTTGAGGGGGGGGTGGGGGGTGGGGGGGGGGGTGTTGACGAGCGGGCCGGGTGACACCGTGTGGTGCCTGTGTGTGTGTGTGTGTGTGTATGTGTACGTGCTTGCGTGCAGGCAGGAGAGCCTGCGAAATGATTCTGGGTCAGAGAGAGAAGCGGTAGGATGTGTGTTTGGACGAACGACTGAAAACTCTGAAATTATCATACATTATGGTGGGTGTGGGTTTGCACCTGAGACCCGCGTTTCAATAGCGTGCGCAATAGTTCACGTTAGCAGATAATGAGTTCCCATGAGAACAAGTGACATCTCTATCTTTTCATACAGATTACATAAAAAGAGAATATTTGTTTTCGTTTTGAATTAGACAATTTAATAGCAGAGACGTAAATGTTTATAAAGATATATTGCTTATGCCTGTGTGACAAGTATTCGCTGAGTTTTGTTTAAGTTTAGAGATGTGCTCCAGAAAAAAAGTTCATGGAGACGGAGAGCCAGAAAGCACACCCAAGTTTATTTTCTTTATTAAAAAGCAGAATGTTTGTTATGTTTGACATAAAAAAGTTAATTAAAGTCAACATATCATTTTTTTGAGTGAATGAGACCCTACGTTTACTTTCTTTTCTGACACAAAAATGACAAGCCTATATCAGTCAAAGCTCAGCTTTAGGAGGAGAAGACAGGGCAAGAGAAAAACAAAGAGAAAAAGAGCGTAATGGAGATGAGGAGAAAAAAATTATCTACTGCCCACCAGGCTTGTGCAAAATTCTGAATTTCAGAATTGCCCTCCATTCAATTCATGAATTGGAATTTGAATTGAATTGACTCCACCCCACAGGAAGTTGAATTTGAATTTGAATTGGAATGACAGGAAGTGGAATTAATTTCATGGCAATTCAAAGAAATTCCACACAGTCACACAACAGAAAGAATATGTTGAATCTCACATAGATTCAGTGTTAGGAAGGTTACTTTGGAAATGTAATTGCTTACTGTTATAAGTTACCCATTATACATGTGGTTTGGATTACTTTATTTGGATTACTTTATCAATGTAAAGCAATTTCCTTTTAATTTGATTAGTAAATAATTAAATTACACATTTTACCTCAGTTATACAACTAAATACAATTACATTCATTTTGTAATTCAATAACATAATTTCATTACAGTTAACTCACTCCTGAGTGTTTTCAGCAGATCTGTTAATATTGATGAGCCTCAGACTATCAACACTCATTCAACAAAACATTCAGGATCATCAGCAGATCATCTTACTTTTGTCACAGTTGTGTTCTGAGTCTTGTTTTCCAGTGTTGTGTACTCGAGACTCGGACTCGGTCTCGGAATCGGTCTCGAGACCATATTCTAATGGTCTCGGTCTTGTCATGGACTCGTGTGCATTTTGCCTCGGAATTGACTCGTACTCTAACATATTTGGACTCGGACTTATTCCCGAGTCCACTCGAGACCCATTCAAAATATGTCATGATTATTACTTTATGTCAATATTTCTTTAAATTGTTGTTTGATTGAAACGTCTTGCTGACTTTCTTGTGCGCAACTGCGCATGACTTGAGACTAATGGTGTGTTCACACCAAACGCAAATTTAATTATTTGCGCGAGTACATTACATACAAAGTCAATGCAAAGACGCGAATAGGCGCATCATTCGCGCCGGGCGTTGCGAATGACGCGAATTGGGCGACACGTTTGCCGCGAATGTCTTCCGCTCAAGTTGAAAAATTTGAACTCGACCGAATGTTCAAGCGTCTAACTAGACGCGATAGACGCGTATTTGACGCTCTATTTGCGTTCGGTGTAAACACACCGTAACGTTCGCGGCCCGCAAATGCAGCAGGAGCCAGGTCCGATGTGATGTGACCTCTAGCTCAACTATGTATTGAAAATGTTTGCCTTATCATCCATAATTCAGTTTGCATATAAGAGCCACACAGAATTCGTGTGCAGTATGTTATGTGTAAGAGAACTAACTGAATGTAATAATTAAGTCATAATTTTAATAAAATTACCTTTACACTGCTATGTGGCCTTTTTACCATTACAGTGTATGATTCCATGGTATGTTTTATTTACTGTTTGAGTATGGTGCCAATTTTATTGTTACCACCAAATATTTTACATATTCTTGAAGATATCTTTAGGTCTGGTTTCAGACCCAACCTAGTTTATCCAACCTCTCTGGTCTCGGTCTCGACTCGGACTCGACTCTCTTTGGTCTCGGTCTCGACTCGGACTCGACCCTCTATGGTCTCGGTCTCGACTCGGACTCGACTCTCTTTGGTCTCGGTCTCTACTCGGACTCGACCCTCTCTGGTCTCGGTCTCGACTCGGACTCGACTCTCTTTGGTCTCGGTCTCGACTCGGACTCGACCCTCTATGGTCTCGGTCTCGACTCGGACTCGACCCTCTATGGTCTCGGTCTCGACTCGGACTCGACCCTCTATGGTCTCGGTCTCGACTCGGACTCGACTCTCTTTGGTCTCGGTCTCGACTCGGACTCGACTCTCTTTGGTCTCGGTCTCGACTCGGACTCGACCCTCTATGGTCTCGGTCTCGACTCGGACTCGACCCTCTATGGTCTCGGTCTCGACTCGGACTCAACCCTCTCTGGTCTCGGTCTCGACTCGGACTCGACGCTCTTTGGTCTCGGTCTCGACTCGGACTCGACCCTCTATGGTCTCGGTCTCGACTCGGACTCGACTCTCTTTGGTCTCGGTCTCGACTCGGACTCGACCCTCTATGGTCTCGGTCTCGACTCGGACTCGACCCTCTCTGGTCTCGGTCTCGACTCGGACTCGACTCTCTTTGGTCTCGGTCTCGACTCGGACTCGACCCTCTATGGTCTCGGTCTCGACTCGGACTCGACCCTCTATGGTCTCGGTCTCGACTCGGACTCGAGTGAGCTGGTCTCGACTACAACACTGTTGTTTTCCTTAGTCACATGTCTTCCTTTGTTCTGTATTCCCGCCACTCATTTGTATCTATGGTTACTCTCGTTATCAGTTCAGTTTTGTCACCTGTTTAGTCATTATTGTCATTTGTATCTCCTGTGTTCTGTTAATCAGTGTTAATCTGTGTTTGTATTTATTACCATTCTGTTCAGTCAGTCTGTGTCTGAACTCCGTCCTGCTAAGGGTGTATTCACACCTGCCTTGTTTGGGTCGATTGAATTTAATTTAATTTAATTTAATTTAATTTAATTTAATTTAATTTAATTTAATTTAATTTAATTGAACTGAACTCAAGTTCGTTTCCCCCCTTGGTGCGGATCTTTTGGGCAGGTGTGAATACAGCAATCGCACTCGGGTGCGGACCAAACACCCGAACCGAGACTCAGCTGAAGAGGTGGTCTTGGTACGGTTCCAAATATGGATGGGGAAATGAAGCCTCATGAAGCAATAAGGCTTTCCCCTGACTGTTCCGGGAAAAGATTCAACGCTTCGAGAGTGTCGAGAACAGCACCATCTGGTGCTTATTTAAAATAAAGCTGCCAGAAGCCTTTGTAAGAAGCTGTCAGATGAAGCAACCACAACACACTCCATGATTGTAATGTTATGTGTAGCCTACAAATAAAAGCCTTACACGTCTGTGTTTGATTTGTCCATTAAATAAATTATTTTACTCATTAAAGTGTGACAATAAAATATAAAATGAGCTTATATGATTCAATAAGATCTAATGTAGGCCTACTCTCTCTTTCTCTCTCTCTCTCTCTCTACACACACACCTACACACACATATATAGTGAATAAGGACAGTGTGTGATATTATCTTCTGTTATTAAATGTGCCTATGACACTTGGCAGTGATAGTGCTTATGTAACTGTAGGAATGGCAGAAGGTGATAAAGTTTTTAATTATTCTGTAATGCCAATGTATATAGATGGGGATAGACATGTTACTGCATTCTCCAGTATCCAATTGGATCTTCAGCTCTTTGTATGTTTGTCTCTGTAAGGTATTTATCCACTTCTAGGATCACATCAGAAGTGGCATTTGAGCTTTTTTTGTGCTGGTCTACAGCACTGTCCAACAGAAGACAAAGGTTTCCACCTCAGAAGTGTGAGGAAAAAAAAATATTGGGAGTGACTGTACATGTACATTGACTGAATATAAGACACATCAATTGTCAACAATTATAAAATACAATAATAAAAAATAAAATATTAATAAATATTTATTTTTTCTTCTTTTTTTTTTTAGAAATGCACACATACATTTGAAGCTATAAGCTCAAAATAGTCCAAGATAGGGGAAGTCTTCCTTTTTTTTGCTATTGCTTTTGCTGTAAATACAAACCCTTCACCAAACACCAACACCCTATCCCTTCTCCCCTAAGCCCACCCTAACCCCAAATAACAACACCAAATTACCTAAAATCACCAAAAGTGCATTTACAAAAAGACAACTACAAAAAAGAATTGGTTATTTAAATGTGATGTATTGATTAACTTTCAAAGTACAGCACTCTCCTCACAAACCCATCAACCAGACTGAGCCGACAAGGACTGGTTAAGTAAGATCTGGGGTTCGAGCCTTCTGACACCCAAAGCGAAACGCGCACGTGATTGGATGGAAAGTGAGGCTTCATTCGTCATCGATCACGTGACTCTGGGAAACCAATACACACCCCGATACGGGGCTTCAATAGAAATTGCGTCACATATGCGATACGCACATCAAAGCTTCAGGGTCATACGTAACTGTACGTTCACACCGCCGCCGACTTGAGCTTCCAAAGCGGCCGGAAGTCATTCATTTTCAATGGAAGCTGGCTTCTCTCAGCTGCAAGGAGCGTCAAATCCCTCGGTGTCGCATTTTGGGCGTTTTGAGTGTTTTGAGCGTCAATCAGAAAGTTGAAAGAAGCTCAACTTTATGGTAATGAGCTATGACGCGGTTCAGCGGCAAAACGCCAGAAACCAATCAGAATAAAGACGTCCTTCACTCTGGCTGATTCCGGAGAAACATACCATGTAAACTTTCGTTCCTACCAAAACATTAGTTCCGAGAAAATGGAGGAGAAGCTGATAATCGCTGTTGCTGGGTTTCCTATCATATATGATTTGACGTTGTTTGCTTACAGGGACCAGTTACAAAAGAACGAGGCATGGGATAAAATAGCAGCACCAAACACAACAACTTCGCGATTTTCCGCATTGATCCAGTGATACACATTTGAGAATGAGCGCAACTTTTATTTGAAATATTTATGAACGCTCGTTTTAAGCGGGAATGCAATTCATTTGCTCACGGTGACAACGATTTGACCAATTGCACTAATGCAAATAATAGCCTAATGCAAATAATAATAATAATAATAGCTAATTATTATTTTCTTCCCCGACCAAATGTGACCAAAATGGTTATAAAAATGCTGTCATTATAAAAGGTTTCTTCAACATATTGCTTGTTTTTTCTGTTTATTACATTTCATGTTGTGACACTTCTCTTCTCCCTGCTACGTCAAAGCGTCCAAAGCGTCCAAAGCGTCAACGAGCTTCCCCGTGCTTTTTGACAAGCGTCCTTGACAGAGCGGCCAGAGCTTCTTTGACGCTCAAGTCGGCGGCGGTGTGAACGTACGGTAACATCATTGGTTCCAAATGAACTCTGGTACAGTTCGTCTACCGTGTGAACATGACCCGGCCCAACTAGGGATAGCACTACACATAGCAGTATGCAGTAATGTTAGCAGTAATGCTAGCTGTCAAACGATAATTAATTTTTTTTAAATTAACAAGTCTTTACGTTCATTTAATACTTTATTTGACTGCTCTTATAAGGATACTTAACAAAACGGACATTTTGGCATAATGGTGTGTGTTCTTGTTCGTTCAAGCGCGAAAGAGAATTCGATCCCGGCGAAACTGTCGTGTGTGCATCAGGACATTCACAGACAGAGCGTTCTCTTTTGTCTTATCGCACTTAAATGGCATAAAAGCATTTGCATGAATAAGAGCGTGATCATGTAATGTAACGATAGTTTAAGGATCTGGCGCATCTTTTTCATATAAGATAATTACATTTTTTAATAATTAAAAACACAATATTTTTTGAGTTTGACAACGAACACATCAGAAAACATAAACAAAAATACTTTATGAAAATTGACTCTCAGTCTTTATTCACGTTTTTCTCAATGTTTTTAAATATATAATATAATATACCCAGCCAGCAAAAAGTCGTTTATTAGACGTTGAATAGACGTAAATCTTCAACATCTAATTACGACTTTTCAACATTGAAAACAGCTAGAATCTTCAACGTCTAAATGGAATATGTAAAACTCTTTCAATTTATTTGAGATAATAATGAACATGGTTTGGTCGTTTGTTTTTCTCTGTTATTTTAGCACGTATAACAGACTTTATCCTGTCTTAGATTATCATTTGAAAACATGTGGTATCTTAGATGATCAGTTGAAATCACGTTGTAAACTAGTCCAAGGTGGACCGACTTATTTTCAACCAAATTTAAACGTTGAAAGACGGTAATTGTTTACTGGGTAAAGAATACAATATAATAGAGTAGAATAGAATAGAATAGAAAATAAAAGAATAGAATAGTTATATCATTTTAACTCGGTGTGACAACATGCTCCGCCTGAGCAACTGGGATTTAAACCCTGCGAGTATCTTCTGCTGGTTAGCGAAACATTAAAGAAACTGTTAAATAACATATTGGAGATTAAAATAATATAAGATTTGTCTAATTTAAAATAAACACCAAAAATAGAGATGAAAAATTAACATAAGTAAGAATTGTACTTTTGCTATGGTTAAATAAATGTTTAGTGATATCTTCCAAAGATTTATGAATTTTGGCAAATATTACACTAAGTTTCGTCATGCTAGCATGTGTGGAAGTATTTAAAACAAGAGTGTGACAACTAGCCCCGCGTTAGGTTGTGCCCCACTCACCCTATACTTCTAGAAGTTTGTGTAAAATGTAACCTGAAGAAATCCTCATAGTGTCATCTGTCCTGTTTGAACTATAGACTGTAAACAAATGGTTTGAACACAGAGTGTAGTAAGAGTTAATAATCTGTGGTGATCACTTGTGGGATGTAATCATTAACTCCACCCTCTTCCTACACTAACCAGGAAAACACTCGTTATTCCTGTTTTCTGGCAAACTGACACTTCCTCCGGACAAAAGAAATAAAGAATCAGCGACAGGTGGAGAATGAAGAAACAAGCTTTCAAGAAGGACTTATGATACGTTTGTTTCTGAACAGACAGACAGCAGATCTTATAATGAGCAATCCAGATATTATGCAGATGAGCGAGAGAGACTTTCCAGTCCTCAGAATCAGAACCCAGCAGAACCAGAACCAGACCCAGGAGACCCAGGAGAGCCAGGAGCCTGACGCTGGCGATGAGGAGGCCGCGCTGAACGGCCCCCGGAGCCGCGAATGCAAGCCGGCGTTGAAGAGAGAGTTTCTGCGCGAGAGTTGCGCTGTGGTTCTGCTGCTCGGGTTCCTGAGTCTGATGTGGGTTCTGGTTCTGATCTCAGTCCAGCAGCTCATCATCAGCAGCAGAAGCACAGGACACTTCAACGCCACCCGGGCCAGGTGGGCTACACTTTACCATAGTAGACTACAGCCTAGCCTATCAGGTGCCTTACTATAGTACTGTATGATTATCATATACTTTCATTTTTGTTTTAAGCATGACTTTAATAAAATAAAAAAAGCTATCTAATTCAATGCCTTGTAAGCTTAAAACAAGAAAAAAATGTAGCTATCTTCCAAGCCATGGTAAAATAATATAAGTGATTATTACATTGTAACTTAATAACATGAGGTTTAAAACATCAGTAGGCATGTCTGATGCACCGAATCCAGGCTTCGGATTCGGCCGAATATTGGGCTTTTTTGACGGAGGTTGGTTTCTATCGAACCTAGATTTTTTTCTCCACCGAGCCGAACCCTAGGCCTCACTACGCGCGCTACGCTGGTCGACGTCACGCCGCCGTTGATTACGTATGTGGCCGTTCGAATGCAGTCGGCTGAGAGAAAGTGAAAGTGGAACTCGATCGTGAGCAGAAAATGTGTTGTTTGGCAGTACTTTCAGTCAAAAGAAGATGATTCAAGTCGAGCTACATGTTCAATTTGCAATGCCGATTTGTCTCGTGGTGGCAAGGACTCTAAACAATACACAACATCGCCGCTGTTAAAACATTTGCGTATGAAACCGAAATACGAGTTGTGCATGAAGGAATCTACAGACAGCAGCCGAAATGCAGCAACTTCAGGTAGCCTACGGCAAAGGAGGGTTCACAGCTAAAAACCTGTGTTAACCAGACGTTACACCATTACTCTTACTTTTTAGTCCTTTTTACAGTTAAAATAAAATACAATGAAAAATAGGCTACACTTCTGTGGATGTTGTTTACTTCATTAATGTGTTTACTGTGTTAATGGACTGAGGATTGGAGTAGGATTCGGTATTCCGATTCGGCAGAATCTTAACCAGTGGATTCCGTATTCGGCCGAACCCCAAACATCTGGATTCAATGCATCCATAGATGAGACAGGGGGAAATATTAAAACATGCTGTACCTATTAACAGTTTATGAACATTAAAAGAAGAGGATATTTGCAGTATTATTTTTATATATCATACTGCAGTTATCTCTACTAATGATGCTTAAAGTTGGCATTAATTGAAAATTCATGTTTCTAAATAAATGCTTTTCATCTTATTGTAAATGTTTCATACATTCATAAAGAATAGAATGGAATAGAATAGAGCAGAATAAAGTAGGATAGAACAGAATAGAATAGACCAGAATAAAGTAGGATAGAATAGAGCATAATATAATAGAATTGAGCAGAATAAAGTATGATATGATAGAGTAGAATAGAGTAGAAACGAATAGTCTTTATTGTCATTATACACAGGTGCAATAAAACTGCAATAACTCGATAGGAACAAAACTATAATAATAACAGTAAAATAAAAACAGAGCAGTAGAGTTGAGTTGTGCTCACGTGTGTAAAGTTCTGTGTTATGATGTGCTTCAGGATCCATTTGGATCAGATCACCAGCGTCGGGCCGCGGACCATGGGAAGCCCAGAGATCGAGATCACGGTGAATTACCTTCAGGATCAGATCGAGCAGATCGATGTGCTTCAGGATCCATTTGGATCAGATCACCAGCGTCGGGCCGCGGACCATGGGAAGCCCAGAGATCGAGATCACGGTGAATTACCTTCAGGATCAGATCGAGCAGATCCGGTCTGAGAGTAAAGCTGGCTCTCACTCCATCACAGTGGACGTCCAGCGGCCCAGCGGCTCCATTGAATACTACGGCTTCATCAGCCGCTACGACCGTCTGACCAACATCGCCGTCAAGCTCGAGCCCAAGACCGGCGCGCAGCACTTCATGCTCGCTAACTGCCACTTCGACACGGTGGCCGACAGCCCAGGTGTGTTTCTACAACGCTTCACACATCATCCTACTGAGGTTCTCCTCAGGAGACTTTGAGTTTATGTGCTTTAATAGAGTTATGTTTCTTCCTTAATTCCTCCTAAGGAAAAACAAACAGAGTTTGTGAGAATTAATGGAGATCTCAGTTACGTTAAGTTTCAACTTTGATATAGTATCTACTTTATGTCTTAAAGTAAGTACTTAATGAGACTTCTGTTTAATCTCATCGCTGCATGGGAGAAATAACTGAGATGTTAAAGATCTCATTTGTGATTGGGAATCAAAAGGACAGGCTGTTGTTTGACTCATGAGAAATTATGTTGAGGAATTGTGACATGATGTCATAAACAGATAATGCTCTGTATTTCTTATATTTTGTGAAATTCTGATCCTTAGAAAACCAGGAAGTGAAAGTGAAAAGCAGGAACATCGATGTGTGAGTGTGTGTGTGGGAGTCTCAGTGATCTGGTTTGCTGATGTCTACATGCTAAAGATGCATATGCATGAGTGCTTAATAGAGGTTATGCACTGACATCACTTTCTCGCCGGATCACGAGCCATTCAGCCGGACTGAGTGGCAGAAGAGCTGCTGCCTGACTGGATTTTATAGGGGAAACGGCGAAAACGAACGTAAAAAGAACGATTATCAGTTTAAAGTAAAGCTTGGACTCGATATAGTGTTCCTCCTTACAACTTACTAAAGTTACTAAACTTCCTAAAATATTGACATGCACCAGGAATCTTGTTTCCTGACATTTATATGCTGATTTCGACGCCAGGGAAATACTTAAAGCAAATCTGTCTGTGCGCTTTATATACATACAATATTGGTAGGTCTAAATCCAGGTGATCACTTATCAATGTTATATATATTGTTACGGCCATGTACGACCTCAGAATGTGATTGCCTGTAGACCTCACTGTTAGTTGATTAATTTATGGGTGGAGAGTATGGGCATTGGCACTTCTGGTGGAATGTAGTTCTCCAGAGAACTTGTTTGCTCTAATTTGTTCTCTTTTAGTTTGTTTATTATTTATCATCATCTATCACCCTATTGATTTATTATCTTCTCTTTATACAGTTAATCGCAAAGCTCTTTCCCATTTTAGATGTGTTTTGTGTGTTTTCCGCGACATTCACGCTGAAATCAAATGTTGCCACTCAGTGTTTCTGCCTCTCAGTGTTTCTGCCACTCAGTGTTTCTGCCTCTCAGTGTTTCTGTCTCTCAGTGTTTCTGCCACTCAGTGTTTCTGCCTCTCAGTGTTTCTGCCTCTCAGTGTTTCTGCCACTCAGTGTTTCTGCCTCTCAGTGTTTCTGTCTCTCAGTGTTTCTGTCTCTCAGTGTTTCTGCCTCTCAGTGTTTCTGTCTCTCAGTGTTTCTGCCTCAGTCCCAGATAGCAATGAGTCGGCGGACCACCGTCGGTTCTCCGGCGGCAGTAGAAGCGTCAGAATGGCGACATCGCAAACACGTTGGACGGCGCACCGCCGGCGGCAGCCGCTTTTTAAAAGCGGCAGCCGCCTTCATACCGCCTTCGTTAAGCGGCCGGCCCGCGGGCCAACCGCCGTTCCGCCGCCTTTATATTGAAGGCCGTCCTTCCGCACCCCGTCGGAGGCAAACGCTATTTTCGAGCGCTCTGCCGCCGCTTATTCTGGCTATATATATTTTTATTTATTTATAGCATGCAGTTTAGCAAGAATAATGATTGCTCAAACCAGACAAATTTACAATTGGCATTTTTATTCCACATTTCAAAGTACAGTAACTGTCATTTAAACAAGATATTTCAGATCACTGAAACATAACAGAAAAATAAATAAATCAATATACTAACATGCAGGTTTCCAATTCAATTTTGGTTAAACAGCCTTACAAGCAAATTACAACACTTACAATAAGTGTTCATATAAAAAGGACAGCTCTAGGGTAAAAAATTACCAGTAAACATTATGACAAGTAAAGAGGATATTTGATACCAAATGTGCAAGATACCAAATAAATAAAAGTATAACTACATTTACAAGCCATTTCTAACAATATGATAAGTGGTAGTAATTTATAGTAAAGCTCTGGAGTAGAATAGGCCATTATAACGGCAATGCTGACCTGTGGCACAAGGATTTACAAGCTTTATTTGAAAAAGAAAAAAAGAAAGTAATTTCCACAGTGAGTGAGTGTAGTCTGACACTTCTGACTTCTTTAGGGGTCTTGATTCTACTGACTGCAAGATAAAGAAAGGATTCCAGTTGTCAGTGATTCTGGGGTGTCAGTAGTCAGTCTAGTTTTAAGTGGTCGGCTGTGGGTCCCTCTCAGCTGTGCGGCGCCTTTTTCTGCCTTCACGGTCAGATGCTCCTTTCAGGTAACGTGTAACGTTAACCTGGACCGCCTCATCAGTGCATCCTGGGTTGCCGGGTCCTTCCGGATGGCTAATATAGAAAATACAGATCTGTCATTTAATTTGAATTGCATGAGGACAATAGGACATACACATCTACTTAAATCTAAAAAAAATATCCAACTTACTTTGAACAATGGTCTTCAGGAACATGTCTCTAAAACATGCTTTATCCCCTACACCAAGCTGAAAATCCAAAAAAGTGTTACAAATTACATTTCTCTGAAGCTTCTCATAAATAAATAAAAAATGTGAAAGGCTAAGGATTCAGACTGTAATATATGCAGTATACAATCTTAAATTTTACTTTATATCTAGGTCTACTACATGTACAGGTAGCCCCAGTGGGAATTAAACCGACAACCACAGGTGCTGTTTGCAAGTTGTGCCTAATTGCTCAGTGCAAGCAAACGTCTTCAACATTGTTTGTTGAACTTGTTTCACCTGCTCTTGAAGTAAGATATTACAATTCTTATTTTTATATGTAATATTGTAGTGTTTATTATAAATGATTTATCTGTGCACTTCATTATTCTTTTAAAATTCATGTAGCCTTATAATCTTTAATCAAATACGTTACCCTTCCCTCCCCCCTCGAAACGACTTCTCTTCTCTTCCGGTCATGTGCTATGGTGCGAGGGCGTGGCAACTCCCCTCAAACCGGGCTATGAGCAGAGATGGAGAAGAGGAGCGCTAGAGTAAAACCCTGCCCTCCGTTCAATATACCGTTTCACTTTTAAATACGTCACAACACTGGAGAAAAGTCGTTTGTAACTTCCGGTTCATGCAGACATCAAATAGAAGCAATAGTTTCCAAGACAAAAAAACTTCACAAATAACATCACTTACTTGTACTCAAACTCTTGGCTCTGTGAAGTGGAGTCTGGATTACTGGGGAGAAACCTGGTTGCGAGAAAGAGGAAACAGAAATTTGAAAATCTAACAAATGGTATAGTTTAGTGGCAGGATCACAAATCCAGCATCACAGCAATAGATTTTACATACCAGTTCAGCATTTTTCTGGTTTTCTGGAATCGATGCATCTTTCTGGAGTTTTTTTTTTCTTGAGACTTCCAAGATTCTAGAGTAGGGAATAATGAATGAAAGAGTCAGTTATCCACAATAAACAGAAAATAAATTACACAGATGAAATACAGGAAAATCAAATACACAAGTCAGACCCATTTACCTGCTCCCTTCATGAACTTAAAATGATGTTTCTCCCAGGTGCTGTGTGGAGGTGTGCAGAGGATGGCTAAATTGTTGCCTTCGTCTTTTTGCTGAGGTTAAATGGGGGCCAATGGCACATGCTCTCGCTGAGCCACTCTTGCGGAACCACTGCAAATGGCAGATCCTCCTCGTTGATAAACTGAACAATGTGAACCATCTAAAATAGAAGAACATTTTGCATAAAGTATACTTTTTGATTAATTTCCAGGCAAAATCAATAACATTAAAATGCTCACCCCTTCAAAAAAACGAGTCATTTTCACAAGTGGATCAACAGAAAACCATGTTCAGACAAACACAATCATATACATATACACACACATATATACATATAAACACATATATACACATTATATATATATATATATATATATATATATATATATATATATATATATATATATATACATACACACACATATATATATATATATATATATATATATATATAAACACCAAAAGTTAAACTTTCTAGATGTAAAGCTTTCTTTCTAGATGTAAAGCATTGGCGATTTACTGTAGTTAGATACATTTCAACATGTCGAACATGCTTGAATTCAGTGAGTAAAAAAGGCGAAGCAGCATGTGTTAGCTAACACTGTAAGTCAAACTAGACTAGCAGCATGGTTGTCGAATCAAACAAAACATCATTATGTTTAGTTAGAAAACAACACAAGTTATACTGATCAGTCTTTCTTGTCGTAAAGATTTTGCTAACGTTACCATTCCCACGTGGGCGGGAGAATTGTCCTTCAGGATTTGGTTACGTAAGTTAGTTAATTATTCGACTGACCAATACTATCTTAAACCACATACTGTAGTACTCACACTGGCATAAACATACGTAAATATAGTTAAAAGAAGAAAAGAAAAAACTAACGCCAGGAAGAAACTAAGTAACGTTAGCCTAACTAACGTTAGCTATGTCAGAAACATGACGGAAACTTTGTAAACAAGGCTAACTTACTAGCTTGACTAGTAAGGCAAGAACATATTTGAAAAAGATGAACTAAAAATGTAAAAAATGAACATAATATTGCGTTACACAAAAAGGAAAGATGTACTTACTTTAAAGATCGTAGTCAATGACTAGATAGGATATCCTCTCCAAATACTGAAATCGTGTGACGAGTGGCCACTGTTGTGTTGGTAAATCTGCTTCCGTTTTTTAGGTACTGCCCCTCTCGGCCGGTGGAGGTACTTCTCTGTTTGTGCTTTAATACTTTCTTAAACATTTGTACAGATGGCAAAACTCGCAATTGCAAATTAATCCCTTATACCTGTAAAAGGTCAAATAAATAAAAAAATCGAGCTTGTAAAAAAATGAAAGACATAAACGAAATTTCCTGGGGTGACAGAGAGACAAAATATTTCTAAATATTTCACTTTATCTTTCAGGTCAAAACAGGGATTTTCATGTTTATTATAAATATTACCATGGTTGCAAATTAATAAAAAAAATCTAAAGCATACCCAAGCTTTTGGCCAAGTTGCAGATGTCTTTCACTGTTCACTGATTTCAGGCATTGGTGAAAAGTCTAACTTCATCCATTTATTCTGCTAAATTGTTCATACCATGAATGAAATATTTATTTTAAAACCTAATCAGAAAGATATTTATTGCCAAGTAAGTTTTACAAAAGGAATTCTTTTTGGACTATTTGTGCATCTCAATTGTGCATAAATCAAAGAAATGTAAAGAATTGTCACCTTAAGTGACTAAAATAATTCTATATATTTTACGTAGGCATATCACTGAATCGCTTCAGAGTTTCAACGTAATTTAAATGTATTTTCCTAAACCTTTTCATGGAATCAGACTGAGTCAAATCTGTTATAAACCCTAATGACTTTGGAGCAACAACAACAACAAAATTTGATATAATTCACATAATAATTATAATCGCTTTAAATGTGAAAGTTAAAATGCTGTCAGTTCCACTCATGCCAATGACATGGCTGGTCGATTTCAAAGCGGCTTGCCGCCAGCCGGCCGCGGTTCATTTAGACGGCGGCAACCGCCAGAGAGAATGAAGTCGGCGGCCCGGCGGCTGTTCGCCGGCGGCATCTCGCAAGAAATGGGAGTGACGTATTTGGCGGCAAACGTTTCATCTCCGCCAGCGGGGCGCACCTATAGCCGACAGTTTGGGGCCGGCGGCAAAAAGAAGCCGTGCCGATATTTTTTGCTATCTGGGGTGTTTCTGTCTCTCAGTGTTTCTGTCTCTCAGTGTTTCTGCCTCTCAGTGTTTCTGCCTCTCAGTGTTTCTGTCTCTCAGTGTTTCTGTCTCTCAGTGTTTCTGTCTCTCAGTGTTTCTGTCTCTCAGTGTTTCTGTCTCTCAGTGTTTCTGCCTCTCAGTGTTTCTGCCGCTCAGTGTTTCTGCCTCTCAGTGTTTCTGCCTCTCAGTGTTTCTGCCACTCAGTGTTTCTGTCTCTCAGTGTTTCTGCCTCTCAGTGTTTCTGCTGCTCAGTGTTTCTGCCTCTCAGTGTTTCTGCCTCTCAGTGTTTCTGCCACTCAGTGTTTCTGCCTCTCAGTGTTTCTGCCTCTCAGTGTTTCTGCCTCTCAGTGTTTCTGCCTCTCAGTGTGTCTGTCTCTCAGTGTTTCTGCCACTCAGTGTTTCTGCCTCTCAGTGTTTCTGTCTCTCAGTGTGTCTGTCTCTCAGTGTTTCTGCCTCTCAGTGTTTCTGTCTCTCAGTGTTTCTGTCTCTCAGTGTGTCTGTCTCTCAGTGTTTCTGCCTCTCAGTGTTTCTGCCTCTCAGTGTTTCTGCCTCTCAGTGTTTCTGCCTCTCAGTGTTTCTGTCACTCAGTGTTTCTGCCTCTCAGTGTTTCTGTCTCTCAGTGTGTCTGTCTCTCAGTGTTTCTGTCACTCAGTGTTTCTGCCACTCAGTGTTTCTGCCTCTCAGTGTTTCTGTCTCTCAGTGTGTCTGTCTCTCAGTGTTTCTGCCACTCAGTGTTTCTGTCTCTCAGTGTTTCTGTCTCTCAGTGTGTCTGTCTCTCAGTGTTTCTGCCTCTCAGTGTTTCTGCCTCTCAGTGTTTCTGCCTCTCAGTGTTTCTGCCTCTCAGTGTTTCTGCCGCTCAGTGTTTCTGCCTCTCAGTGTTTCTGCCTCTCAGTGTTTCTGCCACTCAGTGTTTCTGTCTCTCAGTGTTTCTGTCTCTCAGTGTTTCTGCCTCTCAGTGTTTCTGCCTCTCAGTGTTTCTGCCTCTCAGTGTGTCTGTCTCTCAGTGTTTCTGCCTCTCAGTGTTTCTGCCTCTCAGTGTTTCTGCCTCTCAGTGTTTCTGCCTCTCAGTATTTCTGCCACTCAGTGTTTCTGCCTCTCAGTGTTTCTGCCACTCAGTGTTTCTGTCACTCAGTGTTTCTGTCTCTCATTGTTTCTGTCTCTCAGTGTTTCTGCCACTCAGTGTTTCTGTCTCTCAGTGTTTCTGCCTCTCAGTGTTTCTGTCTCTCAGTGTTTCTGTCTCTCAGTGATTCTGTCTCTCAGTGTTTCTGCCTATCAGTGATTCTGTCTCTCAGTGTTTCTGCCTCTCAGTGTTTCTGCCACTCAGTGTTTCTGTCTCTCAGTGTTTCTGTCTCTCAGTGTTTCTGTCTCTCAGTGTTTCTGTCTCTCAGTGTTTCTGCCTCTCAGTGTTTCTGTCTCTCAGTGTTTCTGTCTCTCAGTGTATCTGTCTCTCAGTGTATCTGTCTCTCAGTGTTTCTATCTCTCAGTGTTTCTGTCTCTCAGTGTTTCTGTCTCTCAGTGTTTCTGTCTCTCAGTGTTTCTGTCTCTCAGTGTTTCTGCCTCTCAGTGTTTCTGCCTCTCAGTGTGTCTGTCTCTCAGTGTTTCTGTCTCTCAGTGTTTCTGCCTCTCAGTGTGTCTGTCTCTCAGTGTTTCTGTCTCTCAGTGTTTCTGTCTCTCAGTGTTTCTGTCTCTCAGTGTTTCTGCCTCTCAGTGTGTCTGTCTCTCAGTGTTTCTGTCTCTCAGTGTTTCTGCCTCTCAGTGTGTCTGTCTCTCAGTGTTTCTGTCTCTCAGTGTTTCTGCCTCTCAGTGTTTCTGTCTCTCAGTGTTTCTGTCTCTCAGTGTTTCTGCCTCTCAGTGTTTCTGTCGCTCAGTGTTTCTGCCACTCAGTGTTTCTGTCTCTCAGTGTTTCTGCCTCTCAGTGTTTCTGTCTCTCAATGTTTCTGTCTCTCAGTGATTCTGTCTCTCAGTGTTTCTGCCTCTCAGTGTTTCTGTCTCTCAGTGTTTCTGCCTCTCAGTGTTTCTGTCTCTCAGTGTTTCTGCCTCTCAGTGTTTCTGTCTCTCAGTGTTTCTGCCTCTCAGTGTTTCTGCCTCTCAGTGTTTCTGCCTCTCAGTGTTTCTGCCTCTCAGTGTTTCTGTCTCTCAGTGTTTCTGTCTCTCAGTGATTCTGTCTCTCAGTGTTTCTGCCTCTCAGTGTTTCTGCCTCTCAGTGATTGTCTCTCAGTTTTTCTGCCTCTCAGTGATTCTGTCTCTCAGTGTTTCTGCCTCTCAGTGTTTCTGTCTCTCAGTGTTTCTGCCTCTCAGTGTTTCTGTCTCTCAGTGTTTCTGCCTCTCAGTGTTTCTGCCTCTCAGTGTTTCTGTCTCTCAGTGTTTCTGCCTCTCAGTGTTTCTGTCTCTCAGTGATTCTGTCTCTCAGTGTTTCTGCCTCTCAGTGTTTCTGTCTCTCAGTGATTCTGTCTCTCAGTGTTTCTGCCTCTCAGTGTTTCTGTCTCTCAGTGATTCTGTCTCTCAGTGTTTCTGCCTCTCAGTGTTTCTGTCTCTCAGTGTTTCTGCCTCTCAGTGTTTCTGCCTCTCAGTGTTTCTGTCTCTCAGTGTTTCTGCCTCTCATTGTTTCTGTCTCTCCGTGTTTCTGCCTCTCAGTGTTTCTGCCTCTCAGTGTTTCTGTCTCTCAGTGTTTCTGTCTCTCAGTGTTTCTGCCTCTCAGTGTTTCTGTCTCTCAGAGTTTCTGTCTCTCAGTGTTTCTGTCTCTCAGTGATTCTGTCTCTCAGTGTTTCTGCCTATCAGTGATTCTGTCTCTCAGTGTTTCTGCCTCTCAGTGTTTCTGCCACTCAGTGTTTCTGTCTCTCAGTGTTTCTGTCTCTCAGTGTTTCTGTCTCTCAGTGTTTCTGTCTCTCAGTGTTTCTGCCTCTCATTGTTTCTGTCTCTCCGTGTTTCTGCCTCTCAGTGTTTCTGTCTCTCAGTGTTTCTGTCTCTCAGTGTTTCTGCCTCTCAGTGTTTCTGTCTCTCAGTGTTTCTGCCTCTCAGTGTTTCTGCCTCTCAGTGATTCTACCTCTCAGTGTTTCTGCCTCTCAGTGTTTCTGTCTCTCAGTGTTTCTGCCTCTCATTGTTTCTGTCTCTCCGTGTTTCTGCCTCTCAGTATTTCTGCCTCTCAGTGTTTCTGTCTCTCAGTGTTTCTGCCTCTCAGTGTTTCTGCCTCTCAGTGTTTCTGTCTCTCAGAGTTTCTGTCTCTCAGTGATTCTGTCTCTCAGTGTTTCTGCCTCTCAGTGTTTCTGCCTCTCAGTGATTCTGTCTCTCAGTGTTTCTGCCTCTCAGTGTTTCTGTCACTCAGTGTTTCTGTCTCTCAGTGTTTCTGTCTCTCAGTGTTTCTGTCTCTCAGTGTTTCTGCCTCTCAGTGTTTCTGTCTCTCAGTGTTTCTGTCTCTCAGTGTTTCTGCCTCTCAGTGTTTCTGCCTCTCAGTGTTTCTGCCTCTCAGTGTTTCTGCCTCTCAGTGTTTCTGCCTCTCAGTCTTTCTGCCTCTCAGTGTTTCTGTCTCTCAGTGTTTCTGTCTCTCAGTGTTTCTGCCTCTCAGTGTTTCTGCCTCTCAGTGTTTCTGCCTCTCAGTGTTTCTGCCTCTCAGTGTTTCTGTCTCTCAGTGTTTCTGCCTCTCAGTGTTTCTGTCTCTCAGTGTTTCTGCCTCTCATTGTTTCTGTCTCTCAGTGTTTCTGCCTCTCAGTGTTTCTGTCTCTCAGTGTTTCTGTCTCTCAGTGTTTCTGCCTCTCAGTGTTTCTGTCTCTCAGTGTTTCTGCCTCTCATTGTTTCTGTCTCTCCGTGTTTCTGCCACTAAGTGTTTCTGCCACTCAGTGTTTCTGCCTCTCAGTGTTTCTGCCACTCAGTGTTTCTGCCTCCCAGTGTTTCTGCCACTCAGTGTTTCTGCCACTCAGTGATACTGCCTCTCAGTGTTTCTGCCACTAAGTGTTTCTGCCTCTCAGTGTTTCTGTCTCTCAGTGTTTCTGCCTCTCAGTGTTTCTGTCTCTCAGTGTTTCTGCCACTCAGTGTTTCTGCCTCTCAGTGTTTCTGTCTCTCAGTGTGTCTGTCTCTCAGTGTTTCTGCCTCTCAGTGTGTCTGTCTCTCAGTGTTTCTGCCACTCAGTGTTTCTGTCTCTCAGTGTTTCTGTCTCTCAGTGTGTCTGTCTCTCAGTGTTTCTGCCTCTCAGTGTTTCTGCCTCTCAGTGTTTCTGCCTCTCAGTGTTTCTGCCTCTCAGTGTTTCTGCCGCTCAGTGTTTCTGCCTCTCAGTGTTTCTGCCTCTCAGTGTTTCTGCCACTCAGTGTTTCTGTCTCTCAGTGTTTCTGTCTCTCAGTGTTTCTGCCTCTCAGTGTTTCTGCCTCTCAGTGTTTCTGCCTCTCAGTGTGTCTGTCTCTCAGTGTTTCTGCCTCTCAGTGTTTCTGCCTCTCAGTGTTTCTGCCTCTCAGTGTTTCTGCCTCTCAGTATTTCTGCCACTCAGTGTTTCTGCCTCTCAGTGTTTCTGCCACTCAGTGTTTCTGTCACTCAGTGTTTCTGTCTCTCATTGTTTCTGTCTCTCAGTGTTTCTGCCACTCAGTGTTTCTGTCTCTCAGTGTTTCTGCCTCTCAGTGTTTCTGTCTCTCAGTGTTTCTGTCTCTCAGTGATTCTGTCTCTCAGTGTTTCTGCCTATCAGTGATTCTGTCTCTCAGTGTTTCTGCCTCTCAGTGTTTCTGCCACTCAGTGTTTCTGTCTCTCAGTGTTTCTGTCTCTCAGTGTTTCTGTCTCTCAGTGTTTCTGTCTCTCAGTGTTTCTGCCTCTCAGTGTTTCTGTCTCTCAGTGTTTCTGTCTCTCAGTGTATCTGTCTCTCAGTGTATCTGTCTCTCAGTGTTTCTATCTCTCAGTGTTTCTGTCTCTCAGTGTTTCTGTCTCTCAGTGTTTCTGTCTCTCAGTGTTTCTGTCTCTCAGTGTTTCTGCCTCTCAGTGTTTCTGCCTCTCAGTGTGTCTGTCTCTCAGTGTTTCTGTCTCTCAGTGTTTCTGCCTCTCAGTGTGTCTGTCTCTCAGTGTTTCTGTCTCTCAGTGTTTCTGTCTCTCAGTGTTTCTGTCTCTCAGTGTTTCTGCCTCTCAGTGTGTCTGTCTCTCAGTGTTTCTGTCTCTCAGTGTTTCTGCCTCTCAGTGTGTCTGTCTCTCAGTGTTTCTGTCTCTCAGTGTTTCTGCCTCTCAGTGTTTCTGTCTCTCAGTGTTTCTGTCTCTCAGTGTTTCTGCCTCTCAGTGTTTCTGTCGCTCAGTGTTTCTGCCACTCAGTGTTTCTGTCTCTCAGTGTTTCTGCCTCTCAGTGTTTCTGTCTCTCAATGTTTCTGTCTCTCAGTGATTCTGTCTCTCAGTGTTTCTGCCTCTCAGTGTTTCTGTCTCTCAGTGTTTCTGCCTCTCAGTGTTTCTGTCTCTCAGTGTTTCTGCCTCTCAGTGTTTCTGTCTCTCAGTGTTTCTGCCTCTCAGTGTTTCTGCCTCTCAGTGTTTCTGCCTCTCAGTGTTTCTGCCTCTCAGTGTTTCTGTCTCTCAGTGTTTCTGTCTCTCAGTGATTCTGTCTCTCAGTGTTTCTGCCTCTCAGTGTTTCTGCCTCTCAGTGATTGTCTCTCAGTTTTTCTGCCTCTCAGTGATTCTGTCTCTCAGTGTTTCTGCCTCTCAGTGTTTCTGTCTCTCAGTGTTTCTGCCTCTCAGTGTTTCTGTCTCTCAGTGTTTCTGCCTCTCAGTGTTTCTGCCTCTCAGTGTTTCTGTCTCTCAGTGTTTCTGCCTCTCAGTGTTTCTGTCTCTCAGTGATTCTGTCTCTCAGTGTTTCTGCCTCTCAGTGTTTCTGTCTCTCAGTGATTCTGTCTCTCAGTGTTTCTGCCTCTCAGTGTTTCTGTCTCTCAGTGATTCTGTCTCTCAGTGTTTCTGCCTCTCAGTGTTTCTGTCTCTCAGTGTTTCTGCCTCTCAGTGTTTCTGCCTCTCAGTGTTTCTGTCTCTCAGTGTTTCTGCCTCTCATTGTTTCTGTCTCTCCGTGTTTCTGCCTCTCAGTGTTTCTGCCTCTCAGTGTTTCTGTCTCTCAGTGTTTCTGTCTCTCAGTGTTTCTGCCTCTCAGTGTTTCTGTCTCTCAGAGTTTCTGTCTCTCAGTGTTTCTGTCTCTCAGTGATTCTGTCTCTCAGTGTTTCTGCCTATCAGTGATTCTGTCTCTCAGTGTTTCTGCCTCTCAGTGTTTCTGCCACTCAGTGTTTCTGTCTCTCAGTGTTTCTGTCTCTCAGTGTTTCTGTCTCTCAGTGTTTCTGTCTCTCAGTGTTTCTGCCTCTCATTGTTTCTGTCTCTCCGTGTTTCTGCCTCTCAGTGTTTCTGTCTCTCAGTGTTTCTGTCTCTCAGTGTTTCTGCCTCTCAGTGTTTCTGTCTCTCAGTGTTTCTGCCTCTCAGTGTTTCTGCCTCTCAGTGATTCTACCTCTCAGTGTTTCTGCCTCTCAGTGTTTCTGTCTCTCAGTGTTTCTGCCTCTCATTGTTTCTGTCTCTCCGTGTTTCTGCCTCTCAGTATTTCTGCCTCTCAGTGTTTCTGTCTCTCAGTGTTTCTGCCTCTCAGTGTTTCTGCCTCTCAGTGTTTCTGTCTCTCAGAGTTTCTGTCTCTCAGTGATTCTGTCTCTCAGTGTTTCTGCCTCTCAGTGTTTCTGCCTCTCAGTGATTCTGTCTCTCAGTGTTTCTGCCTCTCAGTGTTTCTGTCACTCAGTGTTTCTGTCTCTCAGTGTTTCTGTCTCTCAGTGTTTCTGTCTCTCAGTGTTTCTGCCTCTCAGTGTTTCTGTCTCTCAGTGTTTCTGTCTCTCAGTGTTTCTGCCTCTCAGTGTTTCTGCCTCTCAGTGTTTCTGCCTCTCAGTGTTTCTGCCTCTCAGTGTTTCTGCCTCTCAGTCTTTCTGCCTCTCAGTGTTTCTGTCTCTCAGTGTTTCTGTCTCTCAGTGTTTCTGCCTCTCAGTGTTTCTGCCTCTCAGTGTTTCTGCCTCTCAGTGTTTCTGCCTCTCAGTGTTTCTGTCTCTCAGTGTTTCTGCCTCTCAGTGTTTCTGTCTCTCAGTGTTTCTGCCTCTCATTGTTTCTGTCTCTCAGTGTTTCTGCCTCTCAGTGTTTCTGTCTCTCAGTGTTTCTGTCTCTCAGTGTTTCTGCCTCTCAGTGTTTCTGTCTCTCAGTGTTTCTGCCTCTCATTGTTTCTGTCTCTCCGTGTTTCTGCCACTAAGTGTTTCTGCCACTCAGTGTTTCTGCCTCTCAGTGTTTCTGCCACTCAGTGTTTCTGCCTCCCAGTGTTTCTGCCACTCAGTGTTTCTGCCACTCAGTGATACTGCCTCTCAGTGTTTCTGCCACTAAGTGTTTCTGCCTCTCAGTGTTTCTGCCACTCAGTGTTTCTGTCTCTCAGTGTTTCTGTCTCTCAGTGTTTCTGCCTCTCAGTGTTTCTGCCTCTCAGTGTTTCTGTCTCTCAGTGTTTCTGCCTCTCAGTGTTTCTGCCTCTCAGTGTTTCTGCCTCTCAGTGTTTCTGCCACTCAGTGTTTCTGCCTCTCAGTGTTTCTGCCTCTCAGTGTTTCTGCCTCTCAGTGTTTCTGCCTCTCAGTGTTTCTGCCTCTCAGTGTTTCTGCCACTCAGTGTTTCTGTCTCTCAGTGTTTCTGTCTCTCAGTGTTTCTGCCTCTCAGTGTTTCTGCCTCTCAGTGTTTCTGCCTCTCAGTGTTTCTGCCACTCAGTGTTTCTGCCTCTCAGTGTTTCTGCCTCTCAGTGTTTCTGTCTCTCAGTGTTTCTGCCTCCCAGTGTTTCTGCCTCTCAGTGTTTCTGCCTCTCAGTGTTTCTGCCTCTCAGTGTTTCTGACACTCAGTGTTTCTGTCTCTCAGTGTTTCTGCCTCTCAGTCTTTCTGTCGCTCAGTGTTTCTGTCTCTCAGTGTTTTTGCCGCTCAGTGTTTCTGCCTCTCAGTGTCTCTGCCTCTCAGTGTTTCTGCCCCTCAGTGTTTCTGTCTCTCAGTGTTTCTGTCTCTCAGTGTTTCTGCCTCTCAGTGTTTCTGCCTCTCAGTCTTTCTGCCTCTCAGTGTTTCTGCCGCTCAGTGTTTCTGTCTCTCAGTGTTTCTGTCTCTCAGTGTTTCTGTCTCTCAGTGTTTCTGCCTCTCAGTGTTTCTGCCTCTCAGTGTTTCTGCCGCTCAGTGTTTCTGCCTCTCAGTGTTTCTGTCACTCAGTGTTTCTGCCTCTCAGTCTTTCTGCCTCTCAGTGTTTCTGCCTCTCAGTGTTTCTGCCTCTCAGTGTTTCTGCCACTCAGTGTTTCTGTCTCTCAGTGTTTCTGCCTCTCAGTGTTTCTGTCACTCAGTGTTTCTGCCACTCAGTGTTTCTGCCTCTCAGTGTTTCTGCCACTCAGTGTTTCTGCCACTCAGTGTTTCTGTCTCTCAGTGTTTCTGCCTCTCAGTGTTTCTGCCTCTCAGTGTTTCTGCCACTCAGTGTTTCTGCCTCTCAGTGTTTCTGCCACTCAGTGTTTCTGCCACTCAGTGTTTCTGCCTCTCAGTGTTTCTGTCTCTCAGTGTTTCTGTCTCTCAGTGTTTCTGTCTCTCAGTGTTTCTGTCTCTCAGTGTTTCTGCCTCTCAGTGTTTCTGTCTCTCAGTGTCTCTGTCTCTCAGTGTTTCTGTCTCTCAGTGTTTCTGCCTCTCAGTGTTTCTGCCTCTCAGTGTTTCTGCCTCTCAGTGTTTCTGCCTCTCAGTGTTTCTGTCTCTCAGTGTTTCTGCCACTCAGTGTTTCTGTCTCTCAGTGTTTCTGTCTCTCAGTGTTTCTGCCTCTCAGTGTTTCTGCCTCTCAGTGTTTCTGCCGCTCAGTGTTTCTGCCTCTCAGTGTTTCTGTCACTCAGTGTTTCTGCCTCTCAGTCTTTCTGCCTCTCAGTGTTTCTGCCTCTCAGTGTTTCTGCCTCTCAGTGTTTCTGCCACTCACTGTTTCTGTCTCTCAGTGTTTCTGCCTCTCAGTGTTTCTGTCACTCAGTGTTTCTGCCACTCAGTGTTTCTGTCTCTCAGTGTTTCTGCCACTCAGTGTTTCTGCCACTCAGTGTTTCTGTCTCTCAGTGTTTCTGCCTCTCAGTGTTTCTGCCTCTCAGTGTTTCTGCCACTCAGTGTTTCTGCCACTCAGTGTTTCTGCCTCTCAGTGTTTCTGTCTCTCAGTGTTTCTGTCTCTCAGTGTTTCTGTCTCTCAGTGTTTCTGTCTCTCAGTGTTTCTGCCTCTCAGTGTTTCTGTCTCTCAGTGTTTCTGTCTCTCAGTGTTTCTGCCTCCCAGTGTTTCTGCCTCTCAGTGTTTCTGCCTCTCAGTGTTTCTGCCTCTCAGTGTTTCTGACACTCAGTGTTTCTGTCTCTCAGTGTTTCTGTCTCTCAGTCTTTCTGTCGCTCAGTGTTTCTGTCTCTCAGTGTTTTTGCCGCTCAGTGTTTCTGCCTCTCAGTGTCTCTGCCTCTCAGTGTTTCTGCCCCTCAGTGTTTCTGCCTCTCAGTGTTTCTGCCTCTCAGTGTTTCTGCCTCTCAGTCTTTCTGTCGCTCAGTGTTTCTGCCACTCAGTGTTTCTGTCTCTCAGTGTTTCTGTCTCTCAGTGTTTCTGTCTCTCAGTGTTTCTGTCTCTCAGTGTTTCTGCCTCTCAGTGTTTCTGCCTCTCAGTGTTTCTGCCGCTCAGTGTTTCTGCCTCTCAGTGTTTCTGTCACTCAGTGTTTCTGCCTCTCAGTCTTTCTGCCTCTCAGTGTTTCTGCCTCTCAGTGTTTCTGCCTCTCAGTGTTTCTGCCACTCAGTGTTTCTGTCTCTCAGTGTTTCTGCCTCTCAGTGTTTCTGTCACTCAGTGTTTCTGCCACTCAGTGTTTCTGCCTCTCAGTGTTTCTGCCACTCAGTGTTTCTGCCACTCAGTGTTTCTGTCTCTCAGTGTTTCTGCCTCTCAGTGTTTCTGCCACTCAGTGTTTCTGTCTCTCAGTGTTTCTGCCTCTCAGTGTTTCTGTCTCTCAGTGTTTCTGTCTCTCAGTGTTTCTGTCTCTCAGTGTTTCTGTCTCTATGTGTTTCTGCCTCTCAGTGTTTCTGTCTCTCAGTGTTTCTGTCTCTCAGTGTTTCTGCCTCTCAGTGTTTCTGCCTCTCAGTGTTTCTGCCTCTCAGTGTTTCTGTCTCTCAGTGTTTCTGCCTCTCAGTGTTTCTGTCTCTCAGTGTTTCTGCCTCTCAGTGTTTCTGTCTCTCAGTGTTTCTGCCTCTCAGTTGTAAGGAACTCAGCTTTTGGAAATATTAATAATCAATAATATCTTGTTATTATTAATTATAAATATTTGGGTCAGTTAATTGGATTAACTTGATGTGGCTGAATTAATATTACAATCAATTAATCAGTTCTTCCAACGAACTCTTTTGATTATTAATTTATTCTAAGAAAAGAGTATCTTCCATGGCCACCGAAGAATAATTATTTCTTCGCCTGTACAGTACTTTGAGCCAGTAGCAAAAACCATGATCGTAAAGTGACTTGTATTGCAAACAAAACAGAACCAAATACATATTATGTACAAGTTTTATTAACTAAATATAGATATTTATATGAATATAAATAAACTAAACAACATACACACATGAATACATAAATAGGTTAGTGATAGGATGAAATTGGAAACCGGAAGAGGGTCTATGAGAAGAACCATCAGAATTTCATCTTCACATTTCATTGAATTGAATACTTGCATTTGTAATGGGAACAATTCTTGAAGTTGTTGAAAATTGAAGTCGTTGATGGTTCCGGCATTGTCAAGTGGAAGTTGGTTGAGCGTTCTCTTTCTCCAGGAACGCATGCCTGGTTTGGTCAAAGCCTGGGACTCTGTTGAGGCCACACCGAGCACCCAGGAGAAGTGAGGAAGTCGGAAGGATGGGTGATTGGAGTCGTTGTTGGTTGGAGTCTTTGTTCCAAAACTCTTGAGATTGTCCTTGGTTCTTTGTCAGAGAGTCATCCTTCTCCTGCCTGAGCCCATATCTGGTTGGATCGAGGCCTGCTGGGCCCTGGGGCCCCCGTGGAGGGGGAGGGGGAGAGGGTTCCCCAGAATCACCAAAACAGTGTTGCGGCTGGATGAAAGAACTAAGAGTGGGAGGTCACATGTGGACTGTCTCTAATAAGGCATGGAAAAGATCCTCCCCTAAGGGTTGAACTCGACCAATCAGAAAGGTGACATGTCTGAGAGGGAAAGTGGCTCTTAGTTGATTTACGGATCTTTGTCCCTAGCATGATTATACCTTCATTAATTCTCAGATAGCTATAACACATCCACACTGCATTCTAGAAGAAGGTGATGTACATCAAAGTGTGAGTCATTAAATGAGGATTAATTAGGTAGGAGGCATGATACAGGTGAGGTTACATTGATCGTTAGTTGGTTGTATACCAGGATACATACCATAATATATACCTAATAGTACACGAGACAGTAAACCATTTACACTGTTTCTTTCACAGTTTTATGCATGTTCATTTATAGATCAGTTAGTCTATGATTAATGCAGCAAAGTCTGTTTTAAAGAGGGTTTCTGTTTCATAGTCTCTCTCTTGAGTAAGTGGCCACATTCCTCGGAGGTCGTAAAATCTCCTTATCATGCCCTGTAACATGACACTGTTTCTGCCCTTGTGTTTGTTCATTTGGGCTGTGTGAGGAGTTTCATAAACCTTTGTATATAATGAATAATTAGTATGTGTCTGATTGGTCCATACCCTACACAGTGTTTCTGTCTCTCAGTGTTTCTGCCTCTCAGTGTTTCTGTCTCTCAGTGTTTCTGTCTCTGAGTGTTTCTGCCTCTCATTGTTTCTGTCTCTCAGTGTTTCATTCTCTCAGTGTTTCTGTCTCTCAGTGTTTCTGCCTCTCATTGTTTCTGCATCTCAGTGTTTCTGTCTCAGTGTTTCTGCCACTCAGTGTTTCTGCCTCTCAGTGTTTCTGTCTCTCAGTGTTTCTGCCTCTCTGTGTTTCTGGCACTCAGTGTTTCTGTCTCTCTGTGTTTCTGCCTCTCGGTTTTTCTGCCTCTCGGTGTTTCTGCCACTCTGTGTTTCTGTCTCTCAGTGTTTCTGTCTATCGGTGTTTCTGTCTCTCAGTGTTTCTGTCTCTCAGTGTTTCTGCCTCTCAGTGTTTCTGCCTCTCAGTGTTTCTGTCTCTCAGTGTTTCTGCCTCTCAGTGTTTCTGTCTATCAGTGTTTCTGTCTCTCAGTGTTTCTGCCTCTCAGTGTTTCTGTCTCTCAGTGTTTCTGTCTCTCAGTGTTTCTGCCTCTCAGTGTTTCTGCCACTCAGTGTTTCTGCCTCTCAGTGTTTCTGTCTTTCAGTGTTTCTGCCTATCAGTGTTTCTGTCTCTCAGTGTTTCTGCCACTCAGTGTTTCTGTCTCTCAGTGTTTCTGCCACTCAGTGTTTCTGTCTCTCAGTGTTTCTCTCTCAGTGTTTCTGCCTCTCATTGTTTCTGTCTCTCAGTGTTTCTGCCTTTCAGTGTTTCTGCCACTCAGTGTTTCTGCCTCTCAGTGTTTCTGTCACTCAGTGTTTCTGACTCTCAGTGTTTCTGTCTCTCAGTGTTTCTGTCTCTCAGTGTTTCTGTCTCTCAGTGTTGCTGTCTCTCAGTGTTTCTGCCTCTCAGTGTTTCTGCCACTCAGTGTTTCTGTCTCTCAGTGTTTCTGCCACTCAGTGTTTCTGTCTCTCAGTGTTTCTCTCTCAGTGTTTCTGCCTCTCATTGTTTCTGTCTCTCAGTGTTTCTGTCTCTCAGTGTTTCTGCCTCTCAGTGTTTCTGTCTCTCAGTGTTTCTGCCACTCAGTGTTTCTGCCTCTCAGTGTTTCTGCCTCTCAGTGTTTCTGTCTCTCAGTGTTTCTGCCACTCAGTGTTTCTGCCTCTCAGTGTTTCTGTCTCTCAGTGTTTCTGCCTCTCAGTGTTTCTGCCACTCAGTGTTTCTGCCTCTCAGTGTTTCTGCCACTCAGTGTTTCTGCCACTCAGTGTTTCTGTCTCTCAGTGTTTCTGCCACTCAGTGTTTCTGTCTCTCAGTGTTTCTGCCTCTCAGTGTTTCTGTCTCTCAGTGTTTCTGCCTCTCAGTGTTTCTGTCTCTCAGTGTTTCTGCCTCTCAGTGTTTCTGCCTCTCAGTATTTCTGCCTCTCAGTGTTTCTGCCTCTCAGTGTTTCTGCCTCTCAGTGTTTCTGTCTCTCAGTGTTTCTGCCACTCAGTGTTTCTGTCTCTCAGTGTTTCTGCCTCTCAGTGTTTCTGCCACTCAGTGTTTCTGCCTCTCAGTGTTTCTGCCTCTCAGTGTTTCTGTCTCTGTGTTTCTGTCTCTCAGTGTTTCTGCCACTCAGTGTTTCTGTCTCTCAGTGTTTCTGTCTCTCAGGGTTTCTGCCACTCAGTGTTTCTGTCTCTCAGTGTTTCTGCCACTCAGTGTTTCTGTCTCTCAGTGTTTCTCTCTCAGTGTTTCTGCCACTCAGTGTTTCTGCCTCTCAGTGTTTCTGCCACTCAGTGTTTCTGCCTCTCAGTGTTTCTGCGTCTCAGTGTTTCTGCCTCTCAGTGTTTCTGTCTCTCAGTGTTTCTGCCTCTCAGTGTTTCTGCCACTCAGTGTTTCTGCCACTCGGTGTTTCTGCCTCTCAGTGTTTCTGCCACTCAGTGGCCCTCATTTATCATTCTTGCGTAGAAACGGGCGTATATGTTGGTGTAAGATTATGCTTACACTCCTCTCACCTCCTGATTTATGAAGCTGTGCGTACCTTTGAAATCCAGGTGTACGCAATACCTGCCCTTGATAAATGCCGCGGCTGAAAGCGATTGTCATTAGAATAACACGCCCCTATATATTCAAATATCCGCTTCCCCCACACCCTCATTTTACGCCATGGACACACGGAAGACGGCAAAAAAGAGAAACTTCTCCGACGTGGAGATCAAGACCATCACCATCATGAAAAATTATTATTAAATCAAACAACAATATTGTTGATGATAAATTCAGAGTTAATTGTATTTTTTTTTCAAAACGCTATAAACCCATCCATTTTTTGTCTAAAAAAAACAACAACAACAAGAGAACATGCAACATATAATCAGGGACTCATACTATAAATGAATATATATTAAATAAGTGCAACTGCATGAAATAAATAAAAGCCAAACAAAATAAATAGTAAAATAAATATTTCCAATGTCACGTTCCAATATTGTCCACCACATAAAACAAATAATTTAAAAATAACACACAAATACAGTCCTTAAATACAACAATGTTAAAAGTACATTCAAATCGTTAATAACACATTTAGGCTAATAGTCATTCGTGCCGAACTTGAAAAAAGTAATGATAACAATATTCAGGCCTACTATTAGGCTAAGTGTTGTAGCCATTAACTGAGGGCATTTAGTTTCATATTTGTTAAAAAATTATAATCTTATTTTTTCCCCATCTATGTTGATTATGAAAAGTGAACATAGGCTAAGATAGGATGCGCAATATATCGGGAGACATGCTCAGACATGTTTTTGGCCACTTAATTAAGTTTTGTTTTGTAGAAAGCCTTTCTTTAAAGTGAATTTCGTTTTGTATAAATTGTATCTTAATATTAATATTTTTTTCATTAACCAACTGCCTGGATTTAATAAATAAGAAGCAAATAGCAGACAATATAATCATGAGTCATGACATGGAGGCACGGGCGCAGTCCGTTGCATTGCACGTGAACTGGAGCGCATCTCATCACAAATTAACCGAAACTCAGTATAAGCCTCACGAGAAATATATCTATAAAGAAAGCTTGAAATGTCTTTAAACGAAACAATTATAAACGAAAAGAAATAGGCTACTCTCTCTATAGCCGTGTTCACTTCGGAGATGGTGATCATCAATTTCATCTTTGCAGACACAACACTAGTGTATTAATAGAAATAAAATACAAATTTATTTTTAAAAATGGCGTTTATCGCGTTTTGGCAAAGAGCTCCTCATATCTTTTAGTTTGTCAGTGCGTTTTGTGGTGTTAGGAATTGTTTTTCTGCACATTTCCGCACTAACTCAAAACGTGCGTACATGTACACCACCTCCTGACCTGGCGTAGGATTTGAGCATGCCGTACGCCAACGTCCATATTGATAAATATCAAAGTCACCGTGGTTTTGGGTGTACGCCAGGTGTACGCTGGAAATTTGGTGTACGCACTTTTGATAAATGAGGGCCAGTGTGTCTGCCTCTCAGTGTTTCTGTCTCTCAGTGTTTCTGCCTCTCGGTGTTTCTGCCACTCGGTGTTTCTGTCTCTCAGTGTTTCTGTCTCTCAGTGTTTCTGCCTCTCAGTGTTTCTGCCACTCAGTGTTTCTGTCTCTCAGCGTTTCTGCCACTCAGTGTTTCTGCCTATCAGTGTTTCTGTCACTCAGTGTTTCTGTCTCTCAGTGTTTCTGTCTCTCAGTGTTTCTGCCTCTCAGTGTTTCTGCCACACAGTGTTTCTGTCTCTCAGTGTTTCTGCCACTCAGTGTTTCTGTCTCTCAGTGTTTCTCTCTCAGTGTTTCTGCCTCTCATTGTTTCTGTCTCTCAGTGTTTCTGCCTTTCAGTGTTTCTGCCACTCAGTGTTTCTGCCTCTCCTTGTTTCTGTCTCTCAGTGTTTCTGCCTCTCTGTGTTTCTGCCACTCAGTGTTTCTGTCTCTCAGTGTTTCTGCCTCTCGGTTTTTCTGCCTCTCTGTGTTTCTGCCACTCAGTGTTTCTGCCTCTCAGTGTTTCTGTCTCTCAGTGTTTCTGTCTCTCAGTGTTTCTGCCTCTCAGTGTTTCTGTCTCTCAGTGTTTCTGCCTCTCAGTGTTTCTGTCTCTCAGTGTTTCTGCCTCTCAGTGTTTGTCACTCAGTGTTTCTGTCTCTCAGTGTTTCTGTCACTCAGTGTTTCTGCCTCTCAGTGTTTCTGTCACTCAGTGTTTCTGTCTCTCAGTGTTTCTGTCTCTCAGTGTTTCTGCCTCTCAGTGTTTTTGCCACTCAGTGTTTCTGCCTCTCAGTGTTTCTGTCTCTCAGTGTTTCTGCCTCTCAGTGTTTCTGTCTCTCAGGGTTTCTGCAACTCAGTGTTTCTGTCTCTCAGTGTTTCTGCCACTCAGTGTTTCTGTCTCTCAGTGTTTCTCTCTCAGTGTTTCTGCCTCTCATTGTTTCTGTCTCTCAGTGTTTCTGTCTCTCAGTGTTTCTGCCTCTCAGTGTTTCTGTCTCTCAGTGTTTCTGCCACTCAGTGTTTCTGCCTCTCAGTGTTTCTGCCTCTCAGTGTTTCTGTCTCTCAGTGTTTCTGCCTCTCAGTGTTTCTGTCTCTCAGTGTTTCTGCCTCTCAGTGTTTCTGTCTCTCAGTGTTTCTGCCTCTCAGTGTTTCTGTCTCTCAGTGTTTCTGCCACTCAGTGTTTCTGTCTCTCAGTGTTTCTGCCTCTCAGTGTTTCTGTCTCTCAGTGTTTCTGCCTCTCAGTGTTTCTGCCTCTCAGTGTTTCTGTCTCTCAGTGTTTCTGCCTCTCAGTGTTTCTGCCACTCAGTGTTTCTGTCTCTCAGTGTTTCTGCCTCTCAGTGTTTCTGCCTCTCAGTGTTTCTGTCTCTCAGTGTTTCTGCCACTCAGTGTTTCTGTCTCTCAGTGTTTCTGTCTCTCAGTGTTTCTGCCTCTCAGTGTTTCTGTCTCTCAGTGTTTCTGCCTCTCAGTGTTTCTGCCTCTCAGTGTTTCTGTCTCTCAGTGTTTCTGCCTCTCAGTGTTTCTGCCTCTCAGTGTTTCTGCCTCTCAGTGTTTCTGCCTCTCAGTGTTTCTGCCACTCAGTGTTTCTGCCTCTCATTGTTTCTGCCTCTCAGTGTTTCTGCCACTCAGTGTTTCTGCCTCTCAGTGTTTCTGCCTCTCAGTGTTTCTGTCTCTGTGTTTCTGTCTCTCAGTGTTTCTGCCACTCAGTGTTTCTGCCTCTCAGTGTTTCTGTCTCTCAGTGTTTCTGCCTCTCAGTGTTTCTGCCTCTCAGTGTTTCTGCCTCTCAGTGTTTCGCCACTCAGTGTTTCTGCCTCTCAGTGTTTCTGCCACTCAGTGTTTCTGCCACTCAGTGTTTCTGTCTCTCAGTGTTTCTGCCACTCAGTGTTTCTGTCTCTCAGTGTTTCTGCCTCTCAGTGTTTCTGTCTCTCAGTGTTTCTGCCTCTCAGTGTTTTTGTCTCTCAGTGTTTCTGCCTCTCAGTGTTTCTGCCTCTCAGTGTTTCTGTCTCTCAGTATTTCTGCCTCTCAGTGTTTCTGCCTCTCAGTGTTTCTGCCTCTCAGTGTTTCTGCCTCTCAGTGTTTCTGTCTCTCAGTGTTTCTGCCACTCAGTGTTTCTGCCTCTCATTGTTTCTAACTCTCAGTGTTTCTGCCACTCAGTGTTTCTGCCTCTCAGTGTTTCTGCCTCTCAGTGTTTCTGTCTCTCAGTGTTTCTGCCACTCAGTGTTTCTGTCTCTCAGTGTTTCTGTCTCTGTGTTTCTGCCTCTCAGTGTTTCTGTCTCTCAGTGTTTCTGCCACTCAGTGTTTCTGTCTCTCAGTGTTTCTCTCTCAGTGTTTCTGCCACTCAGTGTTTCTGTCTCTCAGTGTTTCTCTCTCAGTGTTTCTGCCTCTCATTGTTTCTGCCACTCAGTGTTTCTGCCTCTCAGTGTTTCTGCCACTCAGTGTTTCTGCCTCTCAGTGTTTCTGTGTCTCAGTGTTTCTGCCTCTCAGTGTTTCTGTCTCTCAGTGTTTCTGCCTCTCAGTGTTTCTGCCACTCAGTGTTTCTGCCACTCGGTGTTTCTGCCTCTCAGTGTTTCTGCCACTCAGTGTTTCTGCCACTCAGTGGCCCTCATTTATCATTCTTGCGTAGAAACGGGCGTATATGTTGGTGTAAGATTATGCTTACACTCCTCTCACCTCCTGATTTATGAAGCTGTGCGTACCTTTGAAATCCAGGTGTACGCAATACCTGCCCTTGATAAATGCCCCGGCTGAAAGCGATTGTCATTAGAATAACACGCCCCTATATATTCAAGTATCCGCTTCCCCCACACTCTCATTTTACGCCATGGACACACGGAAGACGGCAAAAAAGAGAAACTTCTCCGACGTGGAGATCAAGACCATCACCATCATGAAAAATTATTATTAAATCAAACAACAATATTGTTGATGATAAATTCAGAGTTAATTGTATTTTTTTTTCAAAACGCTATAAACCCATCCATTTTTTGTCTAAAAAAAACAACAACAACAAGAGAACATGCAACATATAATCAGGGACTCATACTATAAATGAATATATATTAAATAAGTGCAACTGCATGAAATAAAAGCCAAACAAAATAAATAGTAAAATAAATATTTCCAATGTCACGTTCCAATATTGTCCACCACATAAAACAAATAAATTAAGAATAACACACAAATACAGTCCTTAAATACAACAATGTTAAAAGTACATTCAAATCGTTAATAACACATTTAGGCTAATAGTCATTCGTGCCGAACTTGAAAAAAGTAATGATAACAATATTCAGGCCTACTATTAGGCTACGTGTTGTAGCCATTAACTGAGGGCATTTAGTTTCATATTTGTTAAAAAATTATAATCTTATTTTTTCCCCATCTATGTTGATTATGAAAAGTTAACATAGGCTAAGATAGGATGCGCAATATATCGGGAGACATGCTCAGACATGTTTTTGGCCACTTAATTAAGTTTTGTTTTGTAGAAAGCCTTTCTTTAAAGTGAATTTCGTTTTGTATAAATTGTATCTTAATATTAATATTTTTTTCATTAACCAACTGCCTGGATTTAATAAATAAGAAGCAAATAGCAGACAATATAATCATGAGTCATGACATGGAGGCGCGGGCGCGGTCCGTTGCATTGCACGTGAACTGGAGTGCATCTCATCACAAATTAACCGAAACTCAGTATAAGCCTCACGAGAAATATATCTATAAAGAAAGCTTGAAATGTCTTTAAACGAAACAATTATAAACGAAAAGAAATAGGCTACTCTCTCTATAGCCGTGTTCACTTCGGAGATGGTGATCATCAATTTCATCTTTGCAGACACAACACTAGTGTATTAATAGAAATAAAATACAAATTTATTTTTAAAAATGGCGTTTATCGCGTTTTGGCAAAGAGCTCCTCATATCTTTTAGTTTGTCAGTGCGTTTTGTGGTGTTAGGAATTGTTTTTCTGCACATTTCCGCACTAACTCAAAACGTGCGTACATGTACACCACCTCCTGACCTGGCGTAGGATTTGAGCATGCCGTACGCCAACGTCCATATTGATAAATATCAAAGTCACCGTGGTTTTGGGTGTACGCCAGGTGTATGCTGGAAATTTGGTGTACGCACTTTTGATAAATGAGGGCCAGTGTGTCTGCCTCTCAGTGTTTCTGTCTCTCAGTGTTTCTGCCTCTCGGTGTTTCTGCCACTCGGTGTTTCTGTCTCTCAGTGTTTCTGTCTCTCAGTGTTTCTGCCTCTCAGTGTTTCTGCCACTCAGTGTTTCTGTCTCTCAGCGTTTCTGCCACTCAGTGTTTCTGCCTATCAGTGTTTCTGTCACTCAGTGTTTCTGTCTCTCAGTGTTTCTGTCTCTCAGTGTTTCTGCCTCTCAGTGTTTCTGCCACACAGTGTTTCTGTCTCTCAGTGTTTCTGCCACTCAGTGTTTCTGTCTCTCAGTGTTTCTCTCTCAGTGTTTCTGCCTCTCATTGTTTCTGTCTCTCAGTGTTTCTGCCTTTCAGTGTTTCTGCCACTCAGTGTTTCTGCCTCTCAGTGTTTCTGTCTCTCAGTGTTTCTGCCTCTCGGTGTTTCTGCCACTCAGTGTTTCTGTCTCTCGGTGTTTCTGCCTCTCGGTTTTTCTGCCTCTCTGTGTTTCTGCCTCTCAGTGTTTCTGTCTCTCAGTGTTTCTGTCACTCAGTGTTTCTGCCTCTCAGTGTTTCTGTCACTCAGTGTTTCTGTCTCTCAGTGTTTCTGTCTCTCAGGGTTTCTGCCACTCAGTGTTTCTGTCTCTCAGTGTTTCTGCCACTCAGTGTTTCTGTCTCTCAGTGTTTCTCTCTCAGTGTTTCTGTCTCTCAGTGTTTCTGCCTCTCAGTGTTTCTGTCTCTCAGTGTTTCTGCCACTCAGTGTTTCTGCCTCTCAGTGTTTCTGTCTCTCAGTGTTTCTGTCTCTCAGTGTTTCTGTCTCTCAGTGTTTCTGCCTCTCGGTGTTTCTGTCTCTCAGTGTTTCTGTCTCTCAGTGTTTCTGCCTCTCAGTGTTTCTGCCACTCAGTGTTTCTGTCTCTCAGCGTTTCTGCCACTCAGTGTTTCTGCCTATCAGTGTTTCTGTCACTCAGTGTTTCTGTCTCTCAGTGTTTCTGTCTCTCATTGTTTCTGCCTCTCAGTGTTTCTGCCACACAGTGTTTCTGTCTCTCAGTGTTTCTGCCACTCAGTGTTTCTGTCTCTCAGTGTTTCTCTCTCAGTGTTTCTGCCTCTCATTGTTTCTGTCTCTCAGTGTTTCTGCCTTTCAGTGTTTCTGCCACTCAGTGTTTCTGCCTCTCAGTGTTTCTGTCTCTCAGTGTTTCTGCCTCTCGGTGTTTCTGCCACTCAGTGTTTCTGTCTCTCGGTGTTTCTGGCTCTCGGTTTTTCTGCCTCTCTGTGTTTCTGCCACTCAGTGTTTCTGCCTCTCAGTGTTTCTGTCTCTCAGTGTTTCTGTCACTCAGTGTTTCTGCCTCTCAGTGTTTCTGTCACTCAGTGTTTCTGTCTCTCAGTGTTTCTGTCTCTCAGGGTTTCTGCCACTCAGTGTTTCTGTCTCTCAGTGTTTCTGCCACTCAGTGTTTCTGTCTCTCAGTGTTTCTCTCTCAGTGTTTCTGTCTCTCAGTGTTTCTGCCTCTCAGTGTTTCTGTCTCTCAGTGTTTCTGCCACTCAGTGTTTCTGCCTCTCAGTGTTTCTGCCTCTCAGTGTTTCTGTCTCTCAGTGTTTCTGCCACTCAGTGTTTCTGCCTCTCAGTGTTTCTGTCTCTCAGTGTTTCTGCCTCTCAGTGTTTCTGCCTCTCAGTGTTTCTGTCTCTCAGTGCTTCTGCCTCTCAGTGTTTCTGTCTCTCAGTGCTTCTGCCACTCAGTGTTTCTGTCTCTCAGTGTTTCTGCCTCTCAGTGTTTCTGCCACTCAGTGTTTCTGCCTCTCAGTGTTTCTGTCTCTCAGTGTTTCTGCCTCTCAGTGTTTCTGTCTCTCAGTGTTTCTGCCACTCAGTGTTTCTGTCTCTCAGTGTTTCTGCCTCTCAGTGTTTCTGTCTCTCAGTGTTTCTGCCTCTCAGTGTTTCTGCCTCTCAGTGTTTCTGTCTCTCAGTGTTTCTGCCTCTCAGTGTTTCTGCCACTCAGTGTTTCTGTCTCTCAGTGTTTCTGCCTCTCAGTGTTTCTGCCTCTCAGTGTTTCTGTCTCTCAGTGTTTCTGCCACTCAGTGTTTCTGTCTCTCAGTGTTTCTGCCTCTCAGTGTTTCTGCCTCTCAGTGTTTCTGCCTCTCAGTGTTTCTGCCTCTCAGTGTTTCTGTCTCTCAGTGTTTCTGCCACTCAGTGTTTCTGCCACTCATTGTTTCTGCCTCTCAGTGTTTCTGCCACTCAGTGTTTCTGCCTCTCAGTGTTTCTGCCTCTCAGTGTTTCTGTCTCTGTGTTTCTGTCTCTCAGTGTTTCTGCCACTCACTGTTTCTGTCTCTCAGTGTTTCTGTCTTTCAGTGTTTCTGCCTCTCAGTGTCTCTGTCTCTCAGTGTTTCTGCCACTCAGTGTTTCTGTCTCTCAGTGTTTCTCTCTCAGTGTTTCTGCCTCTCATTGTTTCTGCCACTCAGTGTTTCTGCCTCTCAGTGTTTCTGTGTCTCAGTGATTCTGTCTCTCAGTGTTTCTGCCACTCAGTGTTTCTGTCTCTCAGTGTTTCTGTCTCTCAGTGTTTCTGCCTCTCAGTGTTTCTGTCTCTCAGTGTTTCTGCCTCTCAGTGTTTCTGTCTCTCAGTGTTTCTGCCACTCAGTGTTTCTGCCACTCAGTGTTTCTGTCTCTCAGTGTTTCTGCCTCTCATTGTTTCTGCCACTCAGTGTTTCTGCCTCTCAGTGTTCCTGCCACTCAGTGTTTCTGCCTCTCAGTGTTTCTGTCTCTCAGTGTGTCTGCCTCTCAGTGTTTCTGTCTCTCAGTGTTTCTGCCTCTCGGTGTTTCTGCCTCTCGGTGTTTCTGCCAGTCAGTGTTTCTGTCACTCAGTGTTTCTGTCTCTCAGTGTTTCTGTCTCTCAGTGTTTCTGTCACTCAGTGTTTCTGTCTCTCAGCGTTTCTGCCTCTCAGTTTTTCTGTCTCAGTGTTTCTGCCTCTCAGTGTTTCTGCCACTCAGTGTTTCTGTCTCTCAGTGTTTCTGTCTCTCAGTGTTTCTGTCACTCAGTGTTTCTGTCTCTCAGCGTTTCTGTCTCTCAGTGTTTCTGTCACTCAATGTTTCTGTCTCTCAGTGTTTCTGTCTCTCAGTGTTTCTGTCACTCAGTGTTTCTGTCTCTCAGCGTTTCTGCCACTCAGTGTTTCTGCCTATCAGAGTTTCTGTCACTCAGTGTTTCTGTCTCTCAGTGTTTCTGTCTCTCAGTGTTTCTGCCTCTCAGTGTTTCTGCCACACAGTGTTTCTGTCTCTCAGTGTTTCTGCCACTCAGTGTTTCTGTCTCTCAGTGTTTCTCTCTCAGTGTTTCTGCCTCTCATTGTTTCTGTCTCTCAGTGTTTCTGCCTTTCAGTGTTTCTGCCACTCAGTGTTTCTGCCTCTCAGTGTTTCTGTCTCTCAGTGTTTCTGCCTCTCGGTGTTTCTGCCACTCAGTGTTTCTGTCTCTCGGTGTTTCTGGCTCTCGGTTTTTCTGCCTCTCTGTGTTTCTGCCACTCAGTGTTTCTGCCTCTCAGTGTTTCTGTCTCTCAGTGTTTCTGTCACTCAGTGTTTCTGCCTCTCAGTGTTTCTGTCACTCAGTGTTTCTGTCTCTCAGTGTTTCTGTCTCTCAGGGTTTCTGCCACTCAGTGTTTCTGTCTCTCAGTGTTTCTGCCACTCAGTGTTTCTGTCTCTCAGTGTTTCTCTCTCAGTGTTTCTGTCTCTCAGTGTTTCTGCCTCTCAGTGTTTCTCTCTCTCAGTGTTTCTGCCACTCAGTGTTTCTGCCTCTCAGTGTTTCTGCCTCTCAGTGTTTCTGTCTCTCAGTGTTTCTGCCACTCAGTGTTTCTGCCTCTCAGTGTTTCTGTCTCTCAGTGTTTCTGCCTCTCAGTGTTTCTGCCTCTCAGTGTTTCTGTCTCTCAGTGCTTCTGCCTCTCAGTGTTTCTGTCTCTCAGTGCTTCTGCCACTCAGTGTTTCTGTCTCTCAGTGTTTCTGCCTCTCAGTGTTTCTGCCACTCAGTGTTTCTGCCTCTCAGTGTTTCTGCCTCTCAGTGTTTCTGTCTCTCAGTGTTTCTGCCACTCAGTGTTTCTGTCTCTCAGTGTTTCTGCCTCTCAGTGTTTCTGCCTCTCAGTGTTTCTGCCACTCAGTGTTTCTGCCTCTCAGTGTTTCTGTCTCTCAGTGTTTCTGCCACTCAGTGTTTCTGCCACTCATTGTTTCTGCCTCTCAGTGTTTCTGCCACTCAGTGTTTCTGCCTCTCAGTGTTTCTGCCTCTCAGTGTTTCTGTCTCTGTGTTTCTGTCTCTCAGTGTTTCTGCCACTCACTGTTTCTGTCTCTCAGTGTTTCTGTCTTTCAGTGTTTCTGCCTCTCAGTGTCTCTGTCTCTCAGTGTTTCTGCCACTCAGTGTTTCTGTCTCTCAGTGTTTCTCTCTCAGTGTTTCTGTCTCTCAGTGTTTCTGTCACTCAATGTTTCTGTCTCTCAGTGTTTCTGTCTCTCAGTGTTTCTGTCACTCAGTGTTTCTGTCTCTCAGCGTTTCTGCCACTCAGTGTTTCTGCCTATCAGTGTTTCTGTCACTCAGTGTTTCTGTCTCTCAGTGTTTCTGTCTCTCAGTGTTTCTGCCTCTCAGTGTTTCTGCCACACAGTGTTTCTGTCTCTCAGTGTTTCTGCCACTCAGTGTTTCTGTCTCTCAGTGTTTCTCTCTCAGTGTTTCTGCCTCTCATTGTTTCTGTCTCTCAGTGTTTCTGCCTTTCAGTGTTTCTGCCACTCAGTGTTTCTGCCTCTCAGTGTTTCTGTCTCTCAGTGTTTCTGCCTCTCGGTGTTTCTGCCACTCAGTGTTTCTGTCTCTCGGTGTTTCTGGCTCTCGGTTTTTCTGCCTCTCTGTGTTTCTGCCACTCAGTGTTTCTGCCTCTCAGTGTTTCTGTCTCTCAGTGTTTCTGTCACTCAGTGTTTCTGCCTCTCAGTGTTTCTGTCACTCAGTGTTTCTGTCTCTCAGTGTTTCTGTCTCTCAGGGTTTCTGCCACTCAGTGTTTCTGTCTCTCAGTGTTTCTGCCACTCAGTGTTTCTGTCTCTCAGTGTTTCTCTCTCAGTGTTTCTGTCTCTCAGTGTTTCTGCCTCTCAGTGTTTCTGTCTCTCAGTGTTTCTGCCACTCAGTGTTTCTGCCTCTCAGTGTTTCTGCCTCTCAGTTTTTCTGTCTCTCAGTGTTTCTGCCACTCAGTGTTTCTGCCTCTCAGTGTTTCTGTCTCTCAGTGTTTCTGCCTCTCAGTGTTTCTGCCTCTCAGTGTTTCTGTCTCTCAGTGCTTCTGCCTCTCAGTGTTTCTGTCTCTCAGTGCTTCTGCCACTCAGTGTTTCTGTCTCTCAGTGTTTCTGCCTCTCAGTGTTTCTGCCACTCAGTGTTTCTGCCTCTCAGTGTTTCTGCCTCTCAGTGTTTCTGTCTCTCAGTGTTTTTGCCACTCAGTGTTTCTGTCTCTCAGTGTTTCTGCCTCTCAGTGTTTCTGTCTCTCAGTATTTCTGCCTCTCAGTGTTTCTGCCTCTCAGTGTTTCTGTCTCTCAGTGTTTCTGCCTCTCAGTGTTTCTGCCACTCAGTGTTTCTGTCTCTCAGTGTTTCTGCCTCTCAGTGTTTCTGCCTCTCAGTGTTTCTGTCTCTCAGTGTTTCTGCCACTCAGTGTTTCTGTCTCTCAGTGTTTCTGCCTCTCAGTGTTTCTGTCTCTCAGTGTTTCTGCCTCTCAGTGTTTCTGCCTCTCAGTGTTTCTGTCTCTCAGTGTTTCTGTCTCTCAGTGTATCTGTCTCTCAGTGTATCTGTCTCTCAGTGTTTCTGTCTCTCAGTGTTTCTGCCACTCAGTGTTTCTGCCACTCATTGTTTCTGCCTCTCAGTGTTTCTGCCACTCAGTGTTTCTGCCTCTCAGTGTTTCTGCCTCTCAGTGTTTCTGTCTCTGTGTTTCTGTCTCTCAGTGTTTCTGCCACTCACTGTTTCTGTCTCTCAGTGTTTCTGTCTTTCAGTGTTTCTGCCTCTCAGTGTTTCTGTCTCTCAGTGTTTCTGCCACTCAGTGTTTCTGTCTCTCAGTTTTTCTCTCTCAGTGTTTCTGCCTCTCATTGTTTCTGCCACTCAGTGTTTCTGCCTCTCAGTGTTTCTGTGTCTCAGTGTTTCTGTCTCTCAGTGTTTCTGCCACTCAGTGTTTCTGTCTCTCAGTGTTTCTGTCTCTCAGTGTTTCTGCCTCTCAGTGTTTCTGTCTCTCAGTGTTTCTGTCTCTCAGTGTTTCTGCCTCTCAGTGTTTCTGTCTCTCAGTGTTTCTGCCACTCAGTGTTTCTGTCTCTCAGTGTTTCTGCCTCTCATTGTTTCTGCCACTCAGTGTTTCTGCCTCTCAGTGTTTCTGCCACTCAGTGTTTCTGCCTCTCAGTGTTTCTGTGTCTCAGTGTTTCTGTCTCTCAGTGTGTCTGCCTCTCAGTGTTTCTGTCTCTCATTGTTTCTGCCTATTGGTGTTTCTGCCTCTCGGTGTTTCTGCCACTCAGTGTTTCTGTCACTCAGTGTTTCTGTCTCTCAGTGTTTCTGTCTCTCAGTGTTTCTGTCACTCAGTGTTTCTGTCTCTCAGCGTTTCTGCCTCTCAGTTTTTCTGTCTCAGTGTTTCTGCCTCTCAGTGTTTCTGCCACTCAGTGTTTCTGTCTCTCAGTGTTTCTGTCTCTCAGTGTTTCTGTCACTCAGTGTTTCTGTCTCTCAGCGTTTCTGTCTCTCAGTGTTTCTGTCACTCAATGTTTCTGTCTCTCAGTGTTTCTGTCTCTCAGTGTTTCTGTCACTCAGTGTTTCTGTCTCTCAGCGTTTCTGCCTCTCAGTTTTTCTGTCTCAGTGTTTCTGCCTCTCAGTGTTTCTGCCACTCAGTGTTTCTGCCACTCAGTGTTTCTGTGTCTCAGTGTTTCTGTCTCTCAGTGTTTCTGTCACTCAGTGTTTCTGTCTCTCAGCGTTTCTGCCTCTCAGTTTTTCTGTCTCAGTGTTTCTGCCTCTCAGTGTTTCTGCCACTCAGTGTTTCTGCCTCTCAGTGTTTCTGCCTCTCAGTGTTTCTGTCTCTGTGTTTCTGTCTCTCAGTGTTTCTGCAACTCAGTGTTTCTGTCTCTCAGTGTTTCTGTCTCTCAGTGTTTCTGCCTCTCAGTGTTTCTGTCTCTCAGTGTTTCTGCCACTCAGTGTTTCTGTCTCTCAGTGTTTCTCTCTCAGTGTTTCTGCCTCTCATTGTTTCTGCCACTCAGTGTTTCTGCCTCTCAGTGTTTCTGCCACTCAGTGTTTCTGTCTTTCAGTGTTTCTGTCACTCAGTGTTTCTGCCTCTCAGTGTTTCTGTCACTCAGTGTTTCTGTCTCTCAGTGTTTCTGTCTCTCAGGGTTTCTGCCACTCAGTGTTTCTGTCTCTCAGTGTTTCTGCCACTCAGTGTTTCTGTCTCTCAGTGTTTCTCTCTCAGTGTTTCTGTCTCTCAGTGTTTCTGCCTCTCAGTGTTTCTGTCTCTCAGTGTTTCTGCCACTCAGTGTTTCTGCCTCTCAGTGTTTCTGCCTCTCAGTGTTTCTGTCTCTCAGTGTTTCTGCCACTCAGTGTTTCTGCCTCTCAGTGTTTCTGTCTCTCAGTGTTTCTGCCTCTCAGTGTTTTTGCCTCTCAGTGTTTCTGTCTCTCAGTGCTTCTGCCTCTCAGTGTTTCTGTCTCTCAGTGCTTCTGCCACTCAGTGTTTCTGTCTCTCAGTGTTTCTGCCTCTCAGTGTTTCTGCCACTCAGTGTTTCTGCCTCTCAGTGTTTCTGTCTCTCAGTGTTTCTGCCTCTCAGTGTTTCTGTCTCTCAGTGTTTCTGCCACTCAGTGTTTCTGTCTCTCAGTGTTTCTGCCTCTCAGTGTTTCTGTCTCTCAGTGTTTCTGCCTCTCAGTGTTTCTGCCTCTCAGTGTTTCTGTCTCTCAGTGTTTCTGCCTCTCAGTGTTTCTGCCACTCAGTGTTTCTGTCTCTCAGTGTTTCTGCCTCTCAGTGTTTCTGTCTCTCAGTGTTTCTGCCACTCAGTGTTTCTGTCTCTCAGTGTTTCTGCCTCTCAGTGTTTCTGCCTCTCAGTGTTTCTGCCTCTCAGTGTTTCTGCCTCTCAGTGTTTCTGTCTCTCAGTGTTTCTGCCACTCAGTGTTTCTGCCACTCATTGTTTCTGCCTCTCAGTGTTTCTGCCACTCAGTGTTTCTGCCTCTCAGTGTTTCTGCCTCTCAGTGTTTCTGTCTCTGTGTTTCTGTCTCTCAGTGTTTCTGCCACTCACTGTTTCTGTCTCTCAGTGTTTCTGTCTTTCAGTGTTTCTGCCTCTCAGTGTCTCTGTCTCTCAGTGTTTCTGCCACTCAGTGTTTCTGTCTCTCAGTGTTTCTCTCTCAGTGTTTCTGCCTCTCATTGTTTCTGCCACTCAGTGTTTCTGCCTCTCAGTGTTTCTGTGTCTCAGTGTTTCTGTCTCTCAGTGTTTCTGCCACTCAGTGTTTCTGTCTCTCAGTGTTTCTGTCTCTCAGTGTTTCTGCCTCTCAGTGTTTCTGTCTCTCAGTGTTTCTGCCTCTCAGTGTTTCTGTCTCTCAGTGTTTCTGCCACTCAGTTTTTCTGTCTCTCAGTGTTTCTCTCTCAGTGTTTCTGCCTCTCATTGTTTCTGCCACTCAGTGTTTCTGCCTCTCAGTGTTTCTGCCACTCAGTGTTTCTGCCTCTCAGTGTTTCTGTCTCTCAGTGTGTCTGCCTCTCAGTGTTTCTGTCTCTCAGTGTTTCTGCCTCTCAGTGTTTCTGCCTCTCGGTGTTTCTGCCAGTCATTGTTTCTGTCTCTCAGTGTTTCTGTCTCTCAGTGTTTCTGTCTCTCAGTGTTTCTGTCACTCAGTGTTTCTGTCTCTCAGCGTTTCTGCCTCTCAGTTTTTCTGTCTCAGTGTTTCTGCCTCTCAGTGTTTCTGCCACTCAGTGTTTCTGTCTCTCAGTGTTTCTGTCTCTCAGTGTTTCTGTCACTCAGTGTTTCTGTCTCTCAGCGTTTCTGTCTCTCAGTGTTTCTGTCACTCAATGTTTCTGTCTCTCAGTGTTTCTGTCTCTCAGTGTTTCTGTCACTCAGTGTTTCTGTCTCTCAGCGTTTCTGCCACTCAGTGTTTCTGCCTATCAGTGTTTCTGTCACTCAGTGTTTCTGTCTCTCAGTGTTTCTGTCTCTCAGTGTTTCTGCCTCTCAGTGTTTCTGCCACACAGTGTTTCTGTCTCTCAGTGTTTCTGCCACTCAGTGTTTCTGTCTCTCAGTGTTTCTCTCTCAGTGTTTCTGCCTCTCATTGTTTCTGTCTCTCAGTGTTTCTGCCTTTCAGTGTGTCTGCCACTCAGTGTTTCTGCCTCTCAGTGTTTCTGTCTCTCAGTGTTTCTGCCTCTCGGTGTTTCTGCCACTCAGTGTTTCTGTCTCTCGGTGTTTCTGGCTCTCGGTTTTTCTGCCTCTCTGTGTTTCTGCCACTCAGTGTTTCTGCCTCTCAGTGTTTCTGTCTCTCAGTGTTTCTGTCACTCAGTGTTTCTGCCTCTCAGTGTTTCTGTCACTCAGTGTTTCTGTCTCTCAGTGTTTCTGTCTCTCAGGGTTTCTGCCACTCAGTGTTTCTGTCTCTCAGTGTTTCTGCCACTCAGTGTTTCTGTCTCTCAGTGTTTCTCTCTCAGTGTTTCTGTCTCTCAGTGTTTCTGCCTCTCAGTGTTTCTGTCTCTCAGTGTTTCTGCCACTCAGTGTTTCTGCCTCTCAGTGTTTCTGCCTCTCAGTGTTTCTGTCTCTCAGTGTTTCTGCCACTCAGTGTTTCTGCCTCTCAGTGTTTCTGTCTCTCAGTGTTTCTGCCTCTCAGTGTTTCTGCCTCTCAGTGTTTCTGTCTCTCAGTGCTTCTGCCTCTCAGTGTTTCTGTCTCTCAGTGCTTCTGCCACTCAGTGTTTCTGTCTCTCAGTGTTTCTGCCTCTCAGTGTTTCTGCCACTCAGTGTTTCTGCCTCTCAGTGTTTCTGCCTCTCAGTGTTTCTGTCTCTCAGTGTTTTTGCCACTCAGTGTTTCTGTCTCTCAGTGTTTCTGCCTCTCAGTGTTTCTGTCTCTCAGTGTTTCTGCCTCTCAGTGTTTCTGCCTCTCAGTGTTTCTGTCTCTCAGTGTTTCTGCCTCTCAGTGTTTCTGCCACTCAGTGTTTCTGTCTCTCAGTGTTTCTGCCTCTCAGTGTTTCTGTCTCTCAGTGTTTCTGTCTCTCAGTGCTTCTGCCTCTCAGTGTTTCTGTCTCTCAGTGCTTCTGCCACTCAGTGTTTCTGTCTCTCAGTGTTTCTGCCTCTCAGTGTTTCTGCCACTCAGTGTTTCTGCCTCTCAGTGTTTCTGCCTCTCAGTGTTTCTGTCTCTCAGTGTTTTTGCCACTCAGTGTTTCTGTCTCTCAGTGTTTCTGCCTCTCAGTGTTTCTGTCTCTCAGTGTTTCTGTCTCTCAGTGTTTCTGCCTCTCAGTGTTTCTGCCTCTCAGTGTTTCTGTCTCTCAGTGTTTCTGCCACTCAGTGTTTCTGTCTCTCAGTGTTTCTGCCTCTCAGTGTTTCTGTCTCTCAGTGTTTCTGCCTCTCAGTGTTTCTGCCTCTCAGTGTTTCTGTCTCTCAGTGTTTCTGTCTCTCAGTGTATCTGTCTCTCAGTGTATCTGTCTCTCAGTGTTTCTGTCTCTCAGTGTTTCTGCCACTCAGTGTTTCTGCCACTCATTGTTTCTGCCTCTCAGTGTTTCTGCCACTCAGTGTTTCTGCCTCTCAGTGTTTCTGCCTCTCAGTGTTTCTGTCTCTGTGTTTCTGTCTCTCAGTGTTTCTGCCACTCACTGTTTCTGTCTCTCAGTGTTTCTGTCTTTCAGTGTTTCTGCCTCTCAGTGTTTCTGTCTCTAAGTGTTTCTGCCACTCAGTGTTTCTGTCTCTCAGTGTTTCTCTCTCAGTGTTTCTGCCTCTCATTGTTTCTGCCACTCAGTGTTTCTGCCTCTCAGTGTTTCTGTGTCTCAGTGTTTCTGTCTCTCAGTGTTTCTGCCACTCAGTGTTTCTGTCTCTCAGTGTTTCTGTCTCTCAGTGTTTCTGCCTCTCAGTGTTTCTGTCTCTCAGTGTTTCTGTCTCTCAGTGTTTCTGCCTCTCAGTGTTTCTGTCTCTCAGTGTTTCTGCCACTCAGTGTTTCTGTCTCTCAGTGTTTCTCTCTCAGTGTTTCTGCCTCTCATTGTTTCTGCCACTCAGTGTTTCTGCCTCTCAGTGTTTCTGCCACTCAGTGTTTCTGCCTCTCAGTGTTTCTGTGTCTCAGTGTTTCTGTCTCTCAGTGTGTCTGCCTCTCAGTGTTTCTGTCTCTCAGTGTTTCTGCCTCTCGGTGTTTCTGCCTCTCTGTGTTTCTGCCACTCAGTGTTTCTGTCACTCAGTGTTTCTGTCTCTCAGTGTTTCTGTCTCTCAGTGTTTCTGTCACTCAGTGTTTCTGTCTCTCAGCGTTTCTGCCTCTCAGTTTTTCTGTCTCAGTGTTTCTGCCTCTCAGTGTTTCTGCCACTCAGTGTTTCTGTCTCTCAGTGTTTCTGTCTCTCAGTGTTTCTGTCACTCAGTGTTTCTGTCTCTCAGCGTTTCTGTCTCTCAGTGTTTCTGTCACTCAATGTTTCTGTCTCTCAGTGTTTCTGTCTCTCAGTGTTTCTGTCACTCAGTGTTTCTGTCTCTCAGCGTTTCTGCCTCTCAGTTTTTCTGTCTCAGTGTTTCTGCCTCTCAGTGTTTCTGCCACTCAGTGTTTCTGCCACTCAGTGTTTCTGTGTCTCAGTGTTTCTGTCTCTCAGTGTTTCTGTCACTCAGTGTTTCTGTCTCTCAGCGTTTCTGCCTCTCAGTTTTTCTGTCTCAGTGTTTCTGCCTCTCAGTGTTTCTGCCTCTCAGTGTTTCTGCCTCTCAGTGTTTCTGCCTCTCAGTGTTTCTGTCTCTGTGTTTCTGTCTCTCAGTGTTTCTGCAACTCAGTGTTTCTGTCTCTCAGTGTTTCTGTCTCTCAGTGTTTCTGCCTCTCAGTGTTTCTGTCTCTCAGTGTTTCTGCCACTCAGTGTTTCTGTCTCTCAGTGTTTCTCTCTCAGTGTTTCTGCCTCTCATTGTTTCTGCCACTCAGTGTTTCTGCCTCTCAGTGTTTCTGCCACTCAGTGTTTCTGCCTCTCAGTGTTTCTGTGTCTCAGTGTTTCTGCCTCTCAGTGTTTCTGTCTCTCAGTGTTTCTGCCTCTCAGTGTTTCTGCCACTCAGTGTTTCTGCCTCTTTAGTGTTTCTGTGTCTCAGTGTTTCTGTCTCTCAGTGTTTCTGCCTCTCAGTGTTTCTGCCTCTCAGTGTTTCTGCCACTCGGTGTTTTTGCCTCTCAGTGTTTCTGCCACTCAGTGTTTCTGCCACTCAGTGGCCCTCATTTATCATTCTTGCGTAGAAACGGGCGTATATGTTGGCGTAAGATTATGCTTACTCTCCTCTCACCTCCTGATTTATGAAGCTGTGCGTACCTTTGAAATCCAGGTGTACGCAATACCTGCCCTTGATAAATGCCGCGGCTGAAAGCGATTGTCATTAGAATAACACGCCCCTATATATTCAAGTATCCGCTTCCCCCACACCCTCATTTTACGCCATGGACACACGGAAGACGGCAAAAAAGAGAAACTTCTCCGACGTGGAGATCAAGACCATCACCATCATGAAAAATTACTATTAAATCAAACAACAATATTGTTGATGATAAATTCAGAGTTAATTGTATTTTTTTTTCAAAACGCTATAAATCCATCAATTTTTTGTCTAAAAAAAACAACAACAACAAGAGAACATGCAACATATAATCAGGGACTCATACTAAAAATGAATATATATTAAATAAGTGCAACTGCATGAAATAAATAAAAGCCAAACAAAATAAATAGTAAAATAAATATTTCCAATGTCACGTTCCAATATTGTCCACCACATAAAACAAATAATTTAAAAATAACAATCAAATACAGTCCTTAAATACAACAATGTTAAAAGTACATTCAAATCGTTAATAACACATTTAGTCTAATAGTCATTCGTGCCGAACTTGAAAAAAGTAATGATAACAATATTCAGGCCTACTACTAGGCTACGTGTTGTAGCCATTAACTGAGGGCATTTAGTTTCATATTTGTTAAAAAATTATAATCTTATTTTTTCCCCATCTATGTTGATTATGAAAAGTGAACATAGGCTAAGATAGGTTGCGCAATATATCGGGAGACATGCTCAGACATGTTTTTGGCCACTTAATTAAGTTTTGTTTTGTAGAAAGCCTTTCTTTAAAGTGAATTTCGTTTTGTATAAATTGTATCTTAATATTAATATTTTTTTCATTAACCAACTGCCTGGATTTAATAAATAAGAAGCAAATAGCAGACAATATAATCATGAGTCATGACATGGAGGCGCGGGCGCGGTCCGTTGCATTGCACGTGAACTGGAGCGCATCTCATCACAAATTAACCGAAACTCAGTATAAGCCTCACGAGAAATATATCTATAAAGAAAGCTTGAAATGTCTTTAAACTAAACAATTATAAACGAAAAGAAATAGGCTACTCTCTCTATAGGCGTGTTCACTTCGGAGATGGTGATCATCAATTTCATCTTTGCAGACACAACACTAGTGTATTAATAGAAATAAAATACAAATTTATTTTTAAAAATGGCGTTTATCGCGTTTTGGCAAAGAGCTCCTCATATCTTTTAGTTTGTCAGTGCGTTTTGTGGTGTTAGGAATTGTTTTTCTGCGCATTTCCGCACTAACTCAAAACGTGCGTACATGTACACCACCTCCTGACCTGGCGTAGGATTTGAGCGTGCCGTACGCCAACGTCCATATTGATAAATATCAAAGTCACCGTGGTTTTGGGTGTACGCCAGGTGTACGCTGGAAATTTGGTGTACGCACTTTTGATAAATGAGGGCCAGTGTGTCTGCCTCTCAGTGTTTCTGTCTCTCAGTGTTTCTGCCTCTCGGTGTTTCTGCCTCTCGGTGTTTCTGCCACTCAGTGTTTCTGTCACTCAGTGTTTCTGTCTCTCAGTGTTTCTGTCTCTCAGTGTTTCTGTCTCTCAGTGTTTCTGTCACTCAGTGTTTCTGTCTCTCAGCGTTTCTGCCTCTCAGTTTTTCTGTCTCAGTGTTTCTTTCTCTCAGTGTTTCTGTCTCTCAGTGTTTCTGTCTCTCAGTGTTTCTGCCACTCAGAGTTTCTGTCTCTCAGTGTTTCTGCCACTCAGTGGGTGTGACCGCAGTGACTCCGGCCAATGGTGAAGTCACACACATAACCTTTATAGGCGTTGTGGTTTTAGTCAGAATGTGATTTTGTTTCACAACAGTGTTGCTGTTCTTTCACATTTGGATTTATGTGAAATCTTAGTCAGTTATGATTTGAATGCATTTGATTGACAGGATTACATTTTATTTTTGAAACTGCATTATCAGCATCTTGCTTATAATTAATGGTTTTATGCATTTGTATGCATAGCATGTTTTATTATTTTCTTTGAATCATGTTTCTAGATTAGTTTACATGCTTCACTCTAGTGTATCTGTAATAATTGCAGGTACTGTTTTATCAATAACGTGTGTGTGTGTGTGTGTGTGTGTGTGTGTGTGTGTGTGTGTGTGTGTGTGTGTGTGTGTGTGTGTGTGTGTCTGTGTGTGTGTGTGTGTGTGTGTGTGTGTGTGTGTGTGTGTGTCTGTGTCTGTGTGTGTGTGTGTGTGTGTGTGTGTGTGTGTGTGTGTGTGTGTGTGTGTGTGTTTCAGGAGCCAGTGATGACGCTGTCAGCTGTTCAGTGATGTTGGAGGTTTTACGTTCTCTGGCCAATCTCTCTACACCACTCAAACACGGCGTCATCTTCCTGTTCAACGGGGCAGAGGAGAGCGGGCTGCTGGTGAGAGGTTATGGCACGGCTGACCTTTGACATTTACATTTAATTATTTAGCAGACACTTTTATCCAAAGCTACTTGACAAAGCGACAAATGAGGAGAGCTATAGAAGCAGTTAAACTAACAATAGGACAACAATATGTAAGTACTCTGACCCTTCCCAGTTTATTCTGATGCAGTTGAAGTTTTTTATTATTATTATTATTTTTGTATAGATATAAAGTAGAAGAGAAGAGAAAAGCAAGTGTTAGTATCAATGGATCAAGTGTCACCACAAGGCGACATTCACTTGCAGAACACAAGATTCTGGATGGCACATAAGTCTGGAGTAATGACTTTAGGTATAGGGGTGTAGAGCCAGTGGATGTTTACATTTACATTTAGTCATTTAGCAGACGCTTTTATCCAAAGCGACTTACAAGTTAGGACTGAATTAAGCGAGTCATCATGAAGAGGCAAAAACAACGCAAGAAGTGCTCAAAATACAAAGCTCAGGCATTATTCAGAGTAGCATAAACCCGACAAGTGAGGTTTTAAAGGGAAGGGGAAGGTTTTTAAAAAAAAAAATTCTATGAGGTTAAGTGCTCGCGGAAGAGATGGGTTTTCAGCTGTTTTTTTAATGTTGTCAGGGATTCTGCATTCCTGATGAGGGTGGGGAGAGCGATCCACCAGCATGGAACTGTGAATTAGAATGTTCTGGAAAGTGATTTTGTGGCTTTCTGTGATGGAACCACGAGACGTCGCTCTTTGACCGATCGTAGGCTTCTGGTAGGGATGTAGACTCGTAGGAGTGAGTGAAAGTAGGAGGGAGCTGAGCATGTGATGGATCTGTAAGCAAGCGTCAATGCCTTGAACTTGATGCGAGCAGCGAGAGGTAGACAGTGCAGAGAGATGAACAGAGGAGTGACGTGGGCCCTTTTGGGCTCGTTGAAGACCAGACGAGCTGAAGCATTCTGAATCATTTGTAGAGGTTTAGTTGCACATGATGGAAGTCCGGCCAGAAGAGCATTGCAGTAGTCAAGCTTAGAAATGACCAGGGCCTGGACGAGAAGTTGTGTTGCATGCTCAGTAAGGAAAGGCCTGATATTCCTGATGTTGTGCAGTGCAAACCTGCATGATCGTCTTTGAAATGTGATCTGTGAAGGTAAGCTGGTCATCAAACGTTACTCCAAGATTTCTGACCGACCTTGATGGGGTGATTGATGATGAATCTAGCTGGATAGTGAAGTCGTGCTGTAGAGACGCCAGTAATGCAGTGACCGCCAGTAATGCAGTCTCAGTTGAATGCCCTTTCTTGAAGCCAGATTGGTTGACATCTAGCTGGTTGTTTTGAGACAAGAAGGATGTTACTTGGTTGAAAACGGTTCTTTCAAGTGTTTTCGCAATGAATGGTAGGAGAGAGATAGGTCTGTAATTCTCTACAGATGATGTGTTTAGTGTCGGTTTTTTAAGTAGTGGAGTAACCCAAGCCTGTTTGAATGCTGTAGGGAAAGTGCCAGTATGTAGGGATGAGTTTATGATGTGTGTGAGTGCTGGTAGAAGTGTGGGAGAGATTGCTTGTAGAAGGTGTGAGGGGATGGGGTCTAGAGGGCAGGTGGTAGGATGACTGGAGAGGAGAAGTGTAGATACTTCTTCCTCGGTTAGCGGAGAAAAGGAGGACAGAAGGATATTGGCTGTGGAAGTGGTCAGTCTGGGTTCCTGTGTGTGTGGAGCTGACAACTGACTGCTGATAGTTGTTGTTTTGTTGGTGAAGAAGTTTGCAAAATCGTCAGCAGTTAAAGAGGAGGTGGGTGGGGGTGAGTTAAAGAGTGATCGTGTGTTGGACGAGCTGTTTATCTTGTTGTGGAAGTATGAAGATTTTGCAGCATGAACATGAACAGAAAAGGAAGAGAGGAGAGATTTATACATACTCAGGTCAGATGTGTCTTTTGATTTGCGCCATTTCCTCTCCGCTGCCCTGAGTTCAGTCCGGTGTTCACAAAGAACCTCAGATAACCAGGGGTTGGAGGGAGTAGCGCGTGCTGGCCTGGTGGAGAGATGGCAGATATTGTCTAGAGAAGAAGTTAAGATGGAGCATAAGGTATCCGTTGCGGTATTTACATCCAGAGATGAGAATTGTGAGGGTGGGGGAAGAGAAGATGACACAGCAGAGGAAAGATGGGAGGGAGAAAGTGAGCGCAGGTTTCGCCTGAAAGTTAGTGGTGGTGGGGTTGGTGGTGCAGGGGTAGAGAGTTGTAGACTGAAAGTAATGAGGAAATGATCTGAAACATGGAGAGGTCTCACCGAAATGTTGTCTGTGATGCAGTTGCGTGTGTAAACCAGGTCCCCAGGTCCCTTGTTCTATAGGCAAACATCAGTGCCTTGATTTTGATGTGATCGGCAACTGGCAGCCAGTGCAGGTTTATGAGTGGAGTGACGTTTGCTCTCTTCGGCTCGTTAAAGACCACTCTTGCTGCGGCATCTGGATCAGTTGCAGAGGTTTGACAGAGCAAGCTGGAAGACCAGCCATGAGAACATTACAATAGTCCAGTCTGGATAGAACTAGCGCTTGGACAAGTAGTTGTGTAGCTCTGATAGGAAGGGCCTGATCCTCCTAATGGGACCGGGCAGTTCTAGAAATGTGGTCTGTGATGTTCAATTGATCACCAATTACCACTCCAAGGTTCCTGGCTGACCTTGATGGAGTTATGGATGACGAGCCTATCTAAATGGTGAAGTTGTGGTGAAGTGTTGGGTTGGCCGGGACCACGAGTAGCTCTGTCTTTGCAAGGTTTAGTTGAAGGTGGTGGTCCTTCATCCAGCCAGAAATGTCTGTCAGGCAGGCTGATATACGATCAGCTACCGTCGGATCATCAGGCTGGAATGAGAGGTAGAGTTGTGTGTTGTCAGCAAAGCAGTGATGGGATAAACCATGTTTCTGAATGACAGATCCTCATGTGATGACATGTAGATGGAGAAGAGAAGCGCTCCAAGCACTGAGCCCTGAGGCACTTCAGTAGCTAGATGTTGGGTCTTAGACACCACATCCCTCCACGACACCCTAAAGGATCTACCTGAGAGGTAAGACTTGAACCATTGGAGTGCAGTTCCCGAGATGCCCTTCGTCTTTAGGATTGACAGGAGGATCTGATGGTTAACTGTGTCAAACGCAGCAGACAGATCCAGCAGGATGAGAACTGAGGGTTTAGAGGCTGCTCTTGCCGTTCTCAGAGCTTCAATAACTGAGAGCAGGGCAGTCTCAGTAAAGTGTTGCTTTTGAAGCTAGACTACTTGTTGTTCAGGTGGTTGTTCTTATTTAGAGTGGGTTTCTTAAGCGGTGGGGTTACCCGAGCCTGCTTAAAAGCTGTGGGAAAGATACCAGTGTAAAGAGAAGCGTTGATGATATGAGTGAGTGAGTACAGGTACCACTGAGGAAGAAATGGCTTGAAGTAGATGAGTGGGAATTGGATCAAGCGGACAGTTAGTAGGGTGATTGCAAATGCTGAGTTTGAAGACTTCTGCCTCTGAGAGCTGAGAGAAAGAAGGGAGAATGTGTGTGTAAGCTGTTAAGATGTGTGTGTCAGTATGTGGTGTGAGAAATTGGCCGCCGTTGGTTATTGATTTATTAATGAAGAATATGGCAAAATCGTCAGCTGTTAGCTGCGTGATGGCTCCGACTTCCAACCAGATGGAAAAGGATAAATTCTCTGAATGTTCTGATCCAATCTGACTTCTGACCTGTAATGCTGCCCGAATCATAATCATACACTGTTCGTTCGTTGGCTAGAGGAGAACTGGCCCTCCGACTGAGCCTGGTTTTTCCCAAGGTTTTTTTCTCCATTCTGTCACTGATGGAGTTTTGGTTCCTTGCCACTGTTGCTTTGGCTTTTGGCTTGCTTAGTTGGAGACATTTAATATTCAACAATATTATTGATCTGCCTTACTCAAGGTGGACGATGATGCAATTTTCTTCTAGAAACAACTTTGTTGTATTATTTTCATGTTATCACTGTGCAGCTGCAGTTGATACAGTCTGTATTGTAAACACCAGTATATAAATAAAGGTGACTTGACATGACTTGATGGAGGAGGAGGAGGATTGAGAACAGAGGAAAATGTTTTTTTAGAGTCAGAAGAATTGTTAATTTTGCTGTGATAGTAAGTCATTTTAGCAGTAGAGATATTAGCAGAGAAGGAAGAGAGAAGGGATTGATAAAGACCAAGGTCAGTAGGATCTTTTGATTTGCGTCACTTCCTCTCTGCAGCCCTGAATTTAGAGTGATGTTGTCGGAGAACATCAGATAGCCAGCAGACAGAGGGGGTGACGCGGGCTGGCCTGGATGACAGGGGGCAGAAGTTGTCCAAGCACGATGACCTCAGCGAGCATGTGATTATCTTAGTGAAATGTGTTCAGTCGGTTTGATGTGAATCGCTCACATCACCTTCACCATTCACGGTCTCACTGTGTGTTTGCCACACACACACACACCACACACACCACACACACACACACACACACACACACACACACACACACACACACACACACACACACACACACACACACACACACACACACACACACACACTCTCTTGCAAGTTAAGGTGTAGTTTTATCTCTGTTAACATCTGTCTCTCTCTCAGGGGAGTCACGGCTTCATTACCCAGCATCCCTGGGCTCAGCAGGTGCGAGCGTTTGTGAACCTGGAGGCAGCAGGAGTGGGAGGGAAAGAGTTGGTGTTTCAGACAGGTAAGCACTCCACAAATACCTGTGTGTATTAGAGCTGAATGCCTGCAGCAGGAGAATCTGAACTGTAGAACAAGTGCCAGAGTTAAAGAGATTCACCTCATCTTCTGTCATCATTTACTCACGCTCGTGCCTCGCTAAACCAGTGGTTCTCGGCCTCAAGAACACAGAGCAAGCATGACAATCAGCTAAAGCAGCTACAAATCAAGATATTTCTTGTTTTAATTCACCCCAGGAATCACATGGTCTTGAAAAACTAGAATAAATGATGAAGCTTCATTGTAAAAGTGATTTCTAGTCAAGTCAAGTCACCTTCATTTATATTGCACTTTTAACCATATGGATTGTTTCAAAGCAGCTTTACAGTGATAATAGGAAATTAAAGTAACAGGGATTGTTTGGGTTTTACAGCAGCTCTAGAATAAAGTTATTGTCCAGCTAAAGTTAGATTTATTTGATTCACTTCCATTCTAAGAGAAAACTCTTAATGCGATCCGGCCGCTCATTTGCACAAAACAGTACCTGGTGTCTCGAGAACGCAAACCATGAAATAGGTTCCAAGGAACAAGCCTTGAAAATTTTTAAATACAGAACTTTTATTGCTTCTGCATAGCCACGTGAACCAGAATTATCACGACAACGTTTTATCTGTAGAGAGGTAAAGGGAGGGAGGCCTTCACAGGGGAGAGACTAGTTGACACTTCAGGACTGCATTGTCGTTGTGTCCAGGTGAGGTCGGGTAAACCTCGGATAAACAGAGAGGCATAGACGCCATCCTTCTTATGATGTAACAGGGATTTATGGGTAGTGTTCCCGGATCTCTAAACAATGCAGCCTAACATTAAATTATAATTGTAGGATTGAGTGCGAACCAAAACACAATTTAATCTTCCAGGTGATTTGTTCAAACGTAACTCCACACAGAACTAAACATTCCAGACCTCAAATCACCCATCCCGGCTCCTGCCAGTCTACCTAACCAACGAAAACCCCCAGCTAAGAACTTTATGGCCATGCAAGCTTCAAAGAGAACTGAGCCAAACTAAAGGAAGAACGTGTCAATGTGAGATAGTTTTGAGAAGACTGATTGGTTCAGAGATGCTCAGAGCTCACAGCTCGATCAAGATGTCAAGAGCAGAAGTTGCTGAAACCCCAAACATTCCAGACCTCCTGGAGTCCTTAAGGACCTCTGAATGACCAAACCAAAGTTCTCTTCTCTTCAAACCAGAGAACTGAGGTTTTACCCATAACAATACATGAAATCACCCCAGAACAATTATCGATGGACTAAGAACAAAACATCATGCAACTACATAATTCTATGTTGTTTCTACAATATATGTGTGTGTCTAATATGCTTAGATGCCATATGATTCATGTAACTGCTATAACTATTAGGTGTGTGAATGAAAGTGTGTCGTGTTTCCTGTCAGCAGGATCGTATGTTCTTAATTCAAAAGATGGCTTGATTGAAATCTGTGTAAATTGTTTCGTATTCTTATAATGGTAATAATGTCTAAACTGTGGCCTCTTGTTCTCTCTGCTAGTGCTGGAGAGCAAGGAGATCACAGATAACGCATGATTTACGATAAGAAGAAAATAGAGCCACCTCCTAAATAAAGCCAGTGTCTAATTGGTTAGATATCTCCAGGAGGCTGGACGAACTTTTGAGTTTAAAATCTTAGACGCGAACAAAGCTAAAAAAAAGAAGAGCAGAAGACGAGAAGAGAAAATGAAAAAGTAGATTCCAAAACCGCCATGGAGAAGCCATGACGGAGAAACCAGACAGACTAGTAACCATGTATACGCTCAGAGACAAAAGAACCCAAATCAAGATCAGAAGAACATGTGTTAAACAACTTCATTCAAGCCATCGTCTACTCTCATCTCAATTTACATTTCTTTTCTTAGTTTCCTTTCTCTTCCGTTGTGAGTCTCGGTTCTAAGTTTAGTTTTGCGGCAAGATTTCGGTCTACGTTTCTTTTGCAAAGCCAGCTTCAACAAAGACTTTAATTCACCTGCCAGCACACAACGTGACTGGCCGCCCAAGACATCAGGCACGAGGACACCGGCCGACCAAATAACCCGGGAAACCCCTTTTACGCCGACAAAAAGGGAACCCCAAAAGCAAAGCAACGACACGCAAGTAACCTCTAGACTTTTAAACTGAACTGGTGCATTGATATAGATTTAATAACCCACTTAAGAAACGAAGGGTTAAATTAATGCTTGATAGTTCGTTCAGGTTATGTCTTATAAGTGCATATAGAAACTTGGGATTTCATCATCTCACTCGTAAAACTCTTTCCTCACCCTTTCTTTCTTTCTCCAACTCGTATGAATGTGTGTGTGTTTGTGTTAGATATTAGTTTTATGTGTTAGAATAATCCATAATGTCTTGCTTGTATTTTAAAGAAAAGTGTTACTTGTGTTATGTGCTTACGAATTTAATGTCTTAAACTGCTGATCTAAGTTACCTTGCTAACAAATAGTATTTAACTAGAGTTGGATATATTATATCCGCTGCAGAGCTGATAGTTACAGCCAGTTCAAATGAACCGCGAACGAGTCATTTGCTCGGTTGTAATAAGTGATTCTTTCGAATTCCCTATAAATTAATTAATAATTCCTTTGAGCTAAATTGACAAACACAATTATCTTATATATATCTTACATAATCTATAATGTGTTATGTGTATGCTAGGCCAAATAAATGTTTTTAGCCTAGATTTGAACTGACAGAGTGTGTCTGCGTCCCAGACAATGTTAGGAAGATTGTTCCAAAGTTTTGGTGATAAATAGGAGAAGGATCTACTGGCAGCAGTCGATTTTGATATTCTAGATATTATCAACTGGCCGGAATTTTGAGATTGCAATAGACGTGAAGGACTATAATGTGTTAAGAGCTCGCTCAAGTACTGCAGAGCTATTCCATTTAGTGCTTAAATTTATATGTCCACTGGTGTGATTGGCTGCTGTGAGACTTCAGTGTAAACGCCCACTGCTGTGATTGGCTGCTGTGAGACTTCAGTGTAAACGCCCACTGCTGTGATTGGCTGCTGTGAGATTTCAGTGTAAACGCCCAGATCAGACATATGAAATAACACCATTAATTACATGTTGTGGCAATACTGTCAACTCCATATAGTAAAAATCTGTTTGCAAAGCCTGTGCCGAAATTGCGACTGATTTACCAAATAATCCACAGTGAAATGTACCAGATATAAATAAATAATACTCAACTGAGACATTCACATTGTTGAAAAAAAAAAGCACATTCCTAGCATTCGGATCCTTTGGAAGGTCCAGTGATCCTGTATGGATTTTCTCTCCTCGTCATCTCACTAACACACCAGTGGGCGGGGCCAAAGTTGCAATAATGAAGTAGGCGTAGTTTATTATTTTTCAGCGGAGGCGTGGGCCGGAAAGTTCCGGAACTGCGTTTCGGCACCTCAGATAAATTAATAAATAAATAGGTTCAAATCAAATCATTCTCATCAAATTCAATGATTCTCATCATTCATCAAATCAAAACTGAATATCACCGCCTGGCCCCGCCTTCACAAATACGCTTCCCGACGTTATGTTCTCACGGTTCTTCTGTCTGACTTGAGTGCATCACGCCTCCCCTCCCCGCTGAACGCCAGTGATTACTAATGCGTGAAATGCACTCATGGTGGTTGAGCGCGGTAAAGTTAGTTTTAGGTTCGATATTCGCCGGACAATTTTTGTCCCTTGTTGTAATATATTTTATTATTTATTATTATATTGTATATTATATTTATAGTAGTGTTGTTAAAAATATCGATATTTTGATAAATATCGATACTGAAATATCTGAACGGTTCCAATACTAACTTCCCGAAGTATCGATACACCGAAAGCCTACTAGCCGAGCAGTCACGTTCACTTCTCTCCAAAGGCGCGTTGACATAAACCACACGTGATGCACTCGTCTCATTCGCTCTGGTTAAATAGCAAAAGTGAATGGAAAGATGGCGAGTGCGACCGGCTTTGGTTGATTGATAAAGAACAATGCGAGCGGGCATGTCAGAGAATAGCGCGGACACGCGTAAAAAACACCCCGCGGGCGGGCATGTCGGAGAATAGCGCGGACACGCGCTTCACACTGCGAGCGGGCTGCGGGCACCCAAAAGATTGTTTGACTATCAATATCCCTCACCAGGCCCGGTGTGGGTAATCGGGAGAATTCCCGTTTTTTTTTTTTTTTTTTTTTTACATTTGTCACATTAGTCCAGGGGTCTCCAACAACTCGCGAGCGAGCTACCAGTAGTTGACTCATTCTTTTTATAAAAATGATTTAAAGGCTGAAATATGCGAGGTTTCTTTTTATAGATCTTTTTTTGTCAAAACTTTATTTGAACTTGTAGGCTACATCATGTTAGTATAACATGTAGCAAGACACTCCTTTAAATCTGGCCATCATTTTTAGTGTTGTTATTCTAATGTTTATGTAAACAAAAAGTGCATATTAATGCTAATTATATTTGTCATTTGCTGGTTTTCGACATAAAACTTGGTGAATTGATTTTATTGTATAATATTAGTAGCCTACTTTTTGAACAGGATTCTGTGATAACCGTGATAATTTTGGTCACTATAATCAAGAAATGAAATTTTCATGCCATTTCATCTCTAGTTAAGATGCACTATAAAATCAACTATAATCAGAGGTTTCAAATCCAGGGTCAGAAAGTAAAATTCCTGCCATATTTTATTCCACCAATGAACTCACACAGCAAAAACTCCTGTGTTGAACTCTAATGGGAGATTATTTGGCTCCAGACTCAATATTGTTAAAGTGTTAAAATATGAGTGTTAAATTAACAATCAAATGTGATAAAGTTAATGAGCTAATTAAATGATTAATTGAGTGATGTTTGAGCATTATTGAAGACACCTGATGATAACAAGCAGAATCACTGATGGAGAAAATCTAAATTTTTAGTCACCATTAGGGAGATCAGTGTTTGTTTTAGTTAGGCAGGTGACCTTTAAATATTTAATCAATCTTTTGTTTGACTGTTGTAATTGAGTTATAACAGCCAGATGATATTATGTTTACACATAATCTGTCATGGTTCTGCCATCAGGTCTGTGAGTTCTAGTATTTTGGCAGGATCATGACAGAACCATGTTCTGTGTGCAAGCACATGGCCTTGTGTTTTGGTCATGTGCTTGTGTTGTCTCGTTACCCCGCCCCCTTGTTATCCTGATTCTGTCATTAGTGTTTCACCCGTGTCACCTGTTATGTTTGATTAGTCTTCCTATTTAATCCCCTTGTGTTTGCTGTCTTGTGTCGGTTCATTGTTATACGTTGATCGTGAGTACCCTGTGTACATCTAGTCATTATTAGCATCTCTTGAAGTCTTGTTTGTTTTCGTGTTCATTTGTTTCCCAGTTTAGTCTAGTCAGTCTGGTATTCTGTGTTCCATCTGTTTTGCCCCCTCGTGGGTTTTGTTTTCCTGTTTTTGTCATTAAACCGTGTCTTATTTTATACTGTCTGCGTTTGGGTTTATCTCCATGTCTCACCGTGACAGAATGAACCGACCCATTCTGAACCCAGCGGACAGTATGTCATCCCCACTAAAACAACAATCAGCTGACCAGGAACTATGGTGGCAGTCAGCTATCAACGACAGCAAGTTGGGCAAGCTTCCTTTCCCTCCCCAGGGAGAGAGGTCCCTGAGAGGATATGCTCAGGCCGTGGAGGCAAAGAGAAATTTTTTACCGGAGAGCCTGGTTAATCGTTACCTCATCGCGGGTCTTGTTTTTTGAATAGTGGAATATTTTTGTTAACTTCTCAGCTTAAGTTAGTAATTATTATTTAACCTTTACATTATTTTTTGAACCATGGTATTAATAAAAACTACACAATAGTAAGAGCTGAACTGTTGCTTTTATTCATCCAATTTCCACCACCATGGAAAAAGTGGGCCGGTCTTAGGCCTGAAACTCCCTGGCTGAAAAGTGGCCCCACTCCGGCCCTGTCCCTCACATCAATCATTTTTTTAAATTATTTAATAATTAAGGAATTGGCTCCAGGGATACCATTTAGCAGCATATGCTCAGCATCAGGGGTGTTTGTTGTTTGGACAGACCTGCACCACTGCTAAAAAAATCTCTTCTCATTTTAACTTTTCTGAAACATTAACCAAGATGGCCTAGTATTGTTGTTGATATGAGTCTGTGTTGTCTCGTTTTTTCACCTTAATTCTTAAAGTTAACGTAATCTGACTGAGGAATCGTAGACAAGTAAATATTGTAACTGGTCAAATGTAAATTAACTTGTGTCTGTTTAACTTTATTCGAAAATTATTATTTAATTCTGCAATTTGCCTTCATTAGCGATTATCATCAATTTAATTACACAGATACTAATTAAACTAAACTGAGCTAGACAATGGCATCTCTGAATTCAATAATGAAATGTCTTTAACTGAAAACTGAATGTTTAATCTTATTATTATACATTACTGACACTCTATCCTCCAATCTGATACTGTTAAGTGCTTTGACACAATCTGTATTATTAAAAGCAATATATAAATAAAGGTAACTTGACTAGATGCTGATCCAGTGAGCATTGTTTCCACGTGTGATGCACGCACGTTTGCGTTTAAATCTGTTCATCAAATTAAGTTAATGTATTAACCAGCATTTATGACCGATGAACAATGCATGTGTTACAGTATATTATAATCTTTGATAACAGTAGGTAATAAAAACACAACGGATAATGTTTGCTCTGGTCCAATGAAAAAATATTAACAGATAGAACTCAGGATATTTTTGTTCATGTAAAATATACCTCATTGTCATATCTAGACTTGTTATATTTAGCTTTAAATAAAAAAAAATACCCCCTTAATATTGTGGCAGGTTTTTTCTCTGTGGTATCTAAAATGGTATCGAATATCGATATTTTTCAAGGTATCGTATCGAAGTTAGAAATTCTAGTATCGTGACAACACTAATTTATACCCTACCTGATAATGCTTTGACACGTTTCCACAGCGCATGATTCTTAAGGGAACGTCTGCCAATTCCAACAACTGCGTTAAACGTAGACTATAATTAGTATTATTTAAAATTACTTTTAACATTCAAAAACAGACGTTTTCAAATTCCAAAGCTTGTAGAAGATTCCTATTGGCAATACTGACTTAGGCTACAGCTTTCCTGGTATCCTTGAGTAACTTAACTTGTCTCAGGAAATGATTCATAAAACATATAAATATCAGTTGAGCCTATGTTTACTTTCTTCACTGACACAGACGAAAATGAAAAGACTATCAGTCAAAGCTCAGCTTTAGGAGGGGAAGAATTAGGGCAGAAGGAGACTGAGAGAAAAAGAAAGATGAAGATGAGGAGAGAGCAGGTATTGACAAATAATCTAATGACAAAGTTTTAAAGCTATTTCTTATCAAAAAAAATGTTGGCCTTCAAAAGCCCTAAATTGCACATATGTTGGTCAGAGAAATCCAAATTTTGGATTTTGAATCATGCCCCCGAACCCCCCTAACTACCTCACATTTCAGTCAGTTTTGGACTTCCCATTTTTATGTTTAAATTTACATTGTGAAAAACAAGGTTGTGTTCCATATTGTGGTGTTTAGCCATTTTAACATAGCATCATCATCATATCATCATAGATGTAGATGGACCAAAATCAGGGCTGGACCAGGACAAAAAATCGGCCCTGGCATTTTGGCCCAACATTTTGTGTGTGTGTGTGTGTGTGTGTGTGTGTGTGTGTGTGTGTGTGTGTGTGTGTGTGTGTGTGTGTGTGTGTGTGTGTGTGTGTGTGTGTGTGTGTGTGTGTGTGTGTGTGTGTGTGTGTGTGTGTGTGTGTGTGTGTGTGTGTGTGTGTGTGTCAGGTCCAGAGAACCCGTGGCTGGTCCAGGCGTATGTGCAAGCCGCTGTTCACCCGTTCGCCTCAGTCGTCGGTCAGGAGGTTTTCCAGAGCGGATTCATTCCCTCAGACACAGACTTCCGCATCTTCAGGGACTTCGGGAATATTCCTGGTATGGAATGCACAATGTAAAACATCTGAAGTTATGGTAAAAAAAACAAAACAAATCAAAAACAGCAGCTCTGATTGGCAGAACATTGGCATACAACAATACAGTATTAACAAGTTAGAGATTAAACTTAAATTTACAGTAATAATACGTATTTCATTAAGTGATGTATTGTTCATATAAAAAGAAAAGTTATTGGTAATAATAAAATCAGGAGTCTTTATCAAGACTGTGAGATTCCCATCATGTTAAAGACTTCTTCTTCTTCTGTCTCCTTCTACAGGGATTGATCTTGCGTTCATAGAGAACGGTTACCTCTATCACACTAAATATGACACTCCGGAGCGAATCCACATCGACTCCATCCAGAGAGCAGGTGAGACTCATGATTCCTGATCCACAGGTTCACATGAGGACCTGAGGAGTAAAACATCTGCTTCTGAGAGAGTAAGAGTGAAGATCTGAGCTGATGTTCTGCTCAAAACACTCCAGATGCTGAGGGAGAGAAGATCACATACACACACACACACACACACACTTTTTTCTTTAACCAATACAAATAAGTGCAATATATATATATATATATATATATATATATATATATATATATATATACATTTTTTTTTTTTTATATATGTATATATATTATTCTACAAGTATCTGTATCTTATATCTGGGTCTGAATCCGGATCTGGTTCCCCTCACAATCCATAAAGATGAGTAAATTGCAGACACTAAATGATGTTTTATTAATAAAGTTCGGGAGGGGCACGTTCAGATAATTAATTTCCCTTTCGGACAAAACGCCAAATACAAATAACCTTCACTCTATTTAATGATATGATAGTGTGAACTTGTGTGAATGTGTGTTTTGCTGCCTATGGATGCCTTGCTTTACCTATCAGTTGTTTTGAGAATGATGGACTTCCTGTTTCTCACGGTCACTAGGCGACAACATCCTGTCTGTGCTCAAGCACCTGGTGATGTCGGATGAGCTGGCGGATTCTTCGGAGCATCGCCATGGTAACATGGTGTTCTTCGACCTGCTGGGATTGACAATGGTGGCGTATTCCGCTCGAGTCGGCACCATCATCAACTGCGTGTTTGCCGTCGTCACGGTGATCTACCTGGGCTGGAAGTGCATGTTGAGCAGCGCTGTGGGTACGTGATGGTCACATGACCAGACATCAGTTGTGTTTATTTAATGATATCGCTGAATGGTTTTATTCAGATATTTCATTAATGGGTATTTTTTCAAAGAAGAATAATTTTTTATCGAACATCAGAAGGCTTATATAATTGCTATATTTCTGAAATGCTGATAATATACATTATACTTATTAAATATTATAGAATATTTATTGTATATATTTTATATAATTATTATATTATTATTATTTGATATATTATTTGATGTTAGCCTTGATGTAACATTTGTTTTGCTGCAGGCTGTCGGTGCACGCGTGATCTGGCGCGTGTGTGTATTGTAGTAGGCTGTCGGTACACCCGTGATCTGGTGTGTGCGGTGTGTGTGGTGCTCCTGAGCTGGGTCATGGCTCTGCTGACGGTTCTGTTGGTGTCTCTGCTCGTCACACTCATGGGTCGCTCCATGTTCTGGTACACACACTTCTACGCTGCCGTCTCTCTGTACGGATCCGCCGCCGCCGGCATGATCCTGCTGATACACACGCTGGCCAAGAGTCTGTACTATAGGGTGAGTGAGGGGACAAAACACACCACACACGAGTCAAATCATGACACTGTTTCTCAATATGTGTTCTTGTGAAACGTCATCAGTCGCTGCCCAAGTACTGTTCCAGTTCACATCTAGCCAGGCCCGGCACCACAAGGGGGCAAAAGTGGGCATTGCCCCCTCAGATCTGATTTGTGCCCCCTCAGTTTCATTTCTGTATTCATGGTAACAAATAAAATGTTTAACCTTTTGAGCGGTACGGTCCCACATGGGATTTATAATGTAGTGTCGTGACAGAACTGCCAGATTCAAACTGTGCTTTCGCGTGTTGGCGAGAGTCGGACGAGCTCAGCACTGTCATATATCACAAACTATGCAGTTTTTTCAACCACATAATGTTTATTTGAGGTTTCAGATATTTAAATACAGATAAGCACTGGTAAAACAATACATTTGGAGTTTGTAAAATACACACTGATGTCTGTGGAAGCAGCAATAACAATATATTCAAATTGAATTTGCCGACGTGTGTCATTCATATCAGACAAACATAGTGGAAGAAACTATAAAGTTTACTATATTCTTCTCCCAGTTCACCGGCCACTTTCTTACATGTATTTCGGGAGAAACTGATGACAGACAGGACTCTCTGAGCTGCCAGGTATCCCAGAATGCATCTCGCACGAACCAACAAGCGTCAATGGCGGAGGAGTAAACCCATGTAATTTAAAAATACTACTGTTGTTGTATTCACGAAATGTAGTTTGAGGAGTTTTTCAGGCGAGAATTTAGTTGTTTAAAGCTCAGTGCTTTAGTTATAAAGATGGCGCCTATTTGAAAGATTGATTGTGAGATCCAGGCGATCAGCGGGTGCTCAGTGCTCATTAACATTATCATGTATATCTAACTGGTGATCTGTGGTCTCAGGAATCTATCATTTGTTCCCTGGCAAATCGTTTTGGCTAAGGGCAAAGTGAATTTACATGACTTTATAAATTTAGGCTATTTAACTGTACCGATGTAGCCTACTAGAGCGTTGACTTTGTACGTTCAACTGATTGGTTGCTTTATTTCTTATTGTATAGCTTCTTATGCTGTTACACTGCCACAGTAAAGCCCAGCACGATGCTCACCTAGGGGGAATTAGGGGGCTTTTGTTGGTCACTAAAGACTTTTATTATGATGGGCAAGCCCATAAGAGGAAAAGGCCGGCCATTTTGATTGTGGCGTGTGTGGTGAGGTGGCATGCTCTTGGCTACCTAACTCCAGAGCTTTTGGTCCAAAAAGATGATCTCTGAGAAAAAGAGTCATGGAGTATTAGACTTTTGAGCTGCTTTACAAGTGGACGCACTAGTCTGGAATATATATTTTTCCTGGACTATCCTCTTTCAGCTGGAGGACAACCTGTGTTTCTGTGGGGCCTGGTACCAGCAGATAATATTTTTTCTCTTTTTGGGGACATTTGATCGTCAATCGTCGTCGACACCCAAGCCTCCTATCAACCTAGAGTTTCCTACCTTTAGTCAAAACCGTGAAACCTGTGATGTTTTGGAGTACATTGAAAAGTGTGAAAACTTCCTGTCGCTCAGACCACTCATGGATGTGGACCTGCTAGCCACAATCAATGCAGTGCTAACAGGTCCAGGAGTTGGTGTGCAGCTGAAAAGTTAAAGATAACCAAGTGGGATGAGTTCAAACACGCCTTCATGTCTGCCTTCCTTTCTACCAATTACCTGACTGAGTTAGAAGAACTCAGTCAGGTAATCGCTTTTTAATTGCTATCTGATAATCAGCCGATCTCTCTCTCTCTCTCTCTCTCTCTCTCTCTCTCGCTCTCTCTCTCTGTCTCTCTCTCTCTCTCTCTCTCTCTCTCTCTCTCTCTCAGTGTATTCAGAGCGCTAGTCGTGTGGATCTGGCCGAGCTCTTCTTCGACGTCAGTCTGCTGTTGTGGTGGTGTTTGCTGCTCTTCCTCACTGTGCGTGGCTTGTGTTCGGCGTACGTGCCTTTGATGATGGTGGTGTTTCCGCTCGTCAGCAGAGTGCTTCTCAGAATGTTCATCAGAACCAGAGGTCAGAGGTCACGCCACACACACCTGATTCACATTCACTTGCCCCGTCTCCACTAGCGGACAGTTATCAGTACAGTAAAACATTGTGTGTCTACATTATTCCTTTGAGATTAAGCTTATTTGGTGTATTTGAAGCATATTTCTTTTTACAGCTGTCGTGGTTGTTTAAGATATTAATTGTATATTATGCATTTTTTTGTTGTTGCTTTTTTAAGTGCTATAAAAATCTATTTTTAAATAAGTGAAAATGTTTTTGTTAGGTATACTGATCAATACTGTGTAGAAAAAAATGATATGCTCTCACTGTAACAATGCTGACATGGACGCAGAAGAAAATCATGATGCCCAGGACCCAAATACATTATACATTTATTATAATGGTGATTATCCAACAAATGTGAACCATGAGTTAAGCATGAAACACAAAATAAACATGACCTAGATACTTGACTAGAAACCATAACCCTGGAACATGGACCAGCATTCAAACTTCAATACACAACAAAGTAGGCTTGTTCGACTTGTTCTTGTTGTCATTAGTCTTTGTGTATTCAAGCCCTCATATTTGCCATGTTACTAGGCTTGTTGGACTTGAACCGGCGCTGCACGGACCGATCGGTTTATGACATCAAAGCACAGCGAGAGTGATTCAAAAGCATAAGGAGCGTCTGCTCTCTAATCTCTCGCGGTGCTTTAATGTCATAAACCGATCGGTCCGTGCAGCGCCGGTTCAAGTCCAACAGTAGTTTAGCTGAAGATGGGGTCAAAGGGCAGAAATCAGGGCTCTGACGTTTAAATGAGGTCATTCATGATTTAGTGACATATACTCCCAGGAGAGTTAATTTTACACAGGAGTTTTCAGATATTAATCTTATGTTGTTGTTTTTTTTTTTGTGAAGCATTTTAGATTAATTCTTCAGTAAGATGTGTCTAAATCCAAGTGTGTGTGTGTGTGTGTGTGTGTGTGTGTGTGTGTGTAGGAGCATCTCTGTTGTACACTGTCCTGTACCTGGTGGGTCTTGCCTTACCGTATGTCCACATCATGTTCCTCATCTGGGCGGTTTGCGAGATGTTTACACCCATCCAGGGCCGCACTGGAACCAGGGGAATCCGACCCGACTTCTTCATCGGGTCAATTGTTACCCTGGCAACCGTGATTCTGTCTACCTATTTTGTGAGTCATACAGACTAACTGTAACAGAGTCAATTAAAATGTAAACATTCAAAATTCAAACCTTTAAATTCAAACATTTGAATTCAAACATTCAAAGTATGACAACCAGAGATTAAATCATCTTAAATTTCGTGTACTTTTGCATCCATTCCTGTTTCCTTTTTTAAACCAGAAATGAAATATGGAAGATGCTGTTTTATTAAAAATAATATAAATGATATACATCTTTTTTTTTTAAAAATATGTAAATAATGCTAAGTTTAATTTCTAGGGTTTTTGTGTCAATACACAGACTCTAAGAGCGCCCTCTAGTGCCTTTTCCTCTGGCGTCAATAGATTGAGTCGCATGACCATTACTGAACCTTAGCCTCTTGTTTAGCATCTCCATCACATCCCTTTGCTTTTCTCTCTGTTTTATATGATTAAAGGCCAAAACAACTTGAACATTACATGTTCTTGTCATCAGCATCTACAGTTAACAACGGCACCGTAAACAAAGTGGACAGACAATACTTCTATATTAAGCGTTTTCTCCCTATGGAAAGTTGTTATAAAGAAAATGCTTAACATGTAGGATAATTGATTGCATTCATATTATGGGCTCGTCTGCTTATGAAGCTACATATGCTTTATTACAGTAATAAGGTGAATACTGAATTTGGTCGTCCAATATCACTGCCTTACAACATTAAGCCAGATTAAGCGGTTTTCACGTAAAGCGTTTAAAGAATGTCCCGCGTTCTTGTCGTCAGTATAGGAACATAATTTCTCTCGGACAAGTATCGGAGAATGGGTTGAATTTTAATGGGAACAAGAGGGGAGCAATTTCGCCTGTCATCATGTTGGGAAAAGAAAATACAAAATGTAATTAAAGAAAATACATTGAAATCTCTCTCTCTCTCTCTCTCTCTCTCTCTCTCTCTCTCTCTCTCTCTCTCCAGATGCATTTCATCTATCTGTGGCGCAGCACGAAGTGTGTGTTGGCTGTTCTGGGGTCAGTGTTCACGCTGATGTTTGTTCTGGTCTCCTCTGGTCTGTTCTTCCCGTATTCTGGTGACCCGTCCAGCCCGCGACCCAAACGAGTCTTTGTCCAGGTACCAGAGTTTACTCAAACTCAAAGCATAACATACTGTCCTGTCGGGAAATAAAATAAGCATTAGCTGGAAGTAGGTTTGTTTTTATATATATTTTAATTTAATTTAAAACGTTTATAAAAATTGTATTGCTTTACAATAAGGTAATATTAGTTATACACTAACATGAACTAACAATGAGCAATGTAATATTACAGCATTTATTAATCTTTTTCAATGTTAATTAAAATGTTCATGTTAATTCACAATGCATTAACTAATGTTAAGAGATGCAACTTTTGATCTTAATTATGTATTACTTAATGTTGAGGTTAACATTAAGATTAATAAATGTTGTAGAAGTATTTATCATTGTTAGTTCATGTTAACTACCATTAAAAACTATAAAGACATATTTAAAAGGACAAGGACAAACAAACAATAAAATGACTAAAACGTTGATTAAGATTGAAATTAAACAGAAAATATAAAAATAAAAACTAAACTTTTCAAAATACTAATAAATACTGTAATAGTATCTCAATCATACAAAACACATCACTGGTTCAGAGGAATAAATCCTTGTTTAAATGGTGAGTTTAAATTAGTTTTGTGATCACATGGTCCTGCGAACGCGTTGATCACGTGGTCATTCGCATGATTGCTGTAAATAAAATGTCATATACATGGAATAATACGAATACATTCGTATTTGATTTAATAGGAAAATAACGTTATATTTATTGATTAATTCTCCTTTTATCTCATTTTTTTAATCTCAAAAGGATGTAATTTTAAAAGTATGGAAATTAGTGGAAACAAGATAATGCAGCCTCTTATTTACATAAGGTAACATAAAGCTGCTTGGTTTGTATTTTTAATGTTGTAAATAACCTACATATTTTAAAATTGTATCATATTGCTGTCACAATAACGGCCCATTTCAAATGTTTATGTGCTTTCTTCTTTTTCTCAATAACACACTGATCATCATAATGGCGACAAAGGTTGTGATTTTCTCCTTCAGTGGTTCTGCTTGTTAACAGCAGGTGTTCATCAATAATGGTCAATCGTCACTTAATTATCTCATTAACTTTAACAATGCTTAGTGTTCATTTAACACTCATGTTTTAACACTTTAACACTTCTGAGTGTGGTCTCACATAAACTCCCAGGAGAGTTAATTTTACACTGTAGTTTTTGCTGTGTACAGATATTAATCTTATGTTGTTGTTTTTTTTTGTGAAGCATTTTAGATTAATTCTTCAGTAAAATGTGTCTAAATCCAAGTGTGTGTGTGTGTGTGTGTGTGTGTGTGTGTGTGTGTGTGTGTGTGTGTGTGTGTGTGTGTGTGTGTGTGTGTGTGTGTGTGTGTGTGTGTGTGTGTGTGTGTTCGTGTTCAGCACATCACACGCAGGTTCCACACGCTGGACGGATCTCTGCAGAGCTCAGACTCAGGATTCTGGATCAACAGTCTGGATTATACCGGCATGCAGCACATCGCTCCTCATATCCCGGAGATCAACGAGAGTATCCACACACACTGTCAGAGTTACTACTGCCCCTTCCCATGGTTCTCCATCACGTGAGTGTATCACACACACACACACACACACACACACACACTCGTTCTCCTGGATCTGTCTGCTGCCTTCGATACTGTGAATCATCAGGTCCTTCAGGGTTGCATGGAGAGGTGAGGTATCCAGAGCACATCAGCTGACCACAGGGGTTCCTCAGGGTTCAGTTATTGGACCCTTGCTCTTCTCCATCTACACCACATCATTGGGACCCATCATACAGGCACATGGTTTCTCCTACCACTGCTATGCTGATGACACATAGCTCTTCCTCTCATTTCAACCAGATGATCCCACAGTAGCTGTACGGATCTGGCGGACATCTCGGCATGGATGAAGGAACATCACCTGCAGCTCAACCTGGCAAAGACTAAGCTTCACTTCCTCCCTGCCAATCCGTCTCTACAGCATGACTTCACTATCCAGCTAGATTCATCATCAATCACCCCATCAAGGTCGGTCAGAAATCTTGGAGTGATATTGGATGACCAGCTGACCTTCACAGATCACATTTCAAAGACATTTCAAAGACACATTTCAAACACATTTCGTCGTCTTGTCTACAACGAGCCCAAAAGGGCCCATGTCACTCCTCTGTTCATCTCTCTGCACTGGCTACCTCTCGCTGCTCGCATCAAGTTCAAGGCATTGACGCTTGCTTACAGATCTATCACAGGCTCAGCTCCCTCCTACTTACACTTACTTCTACGAGTCTACACCCCTACCAGAAGCCTACGATCGGTCAACGAGCGACGTCTCGTGGTTCCATCACAGAGAGCCACAAAATCACTTTCCAGAACATTCTCATTCACAGTTCCATGCTGGTGGAACGCTCTCCCCACCCTCATACGGAATGCAGAATCCCTGACAACATTCAAAAGACAGCTGAAAACTCATCTCTTCCGTGAGCAGTTATCCTCATAATAAAAAAAAAAAAATAATAAATAAAAAAAACCTTTCCTTTTCCTTTATATCCTCGCTTATGCTACTCTGAACAATGCCTGAACTTTGTATTTTGAGCACTTCTTGCGTTGTTTTTGCCTCTTCACAATGACTCACTTAATTTAGTCCTAATTTGTAAGTCGCTTTGGACAAAAGCGTCTGCTAAATGACTAAATGTAAAATGTAAATGTATGGTGTCGGAGGTTTGGATGATGTAGTTCATGAACCTCGTGACGTCTTTCTCTCATTGCTTCAGGGAGAACTGGTATCTTCCGGCTCCTGAAGTCTCTCCTGACGCTCCACTTGACTTCCAGCTCGTATCCAGACAGGACACTGAATGGGGAACCGTTAACATGACCTTTGAGGTCAAAGGTGAGACTTCAGCCACATTTCATTAGGAACCAAATGGGAGTGATGTCTGCCAGATTTCTAATGTACATAAGATTATTGTTTTTACTATGTATATTACATGATCTATTTTTACAGAGTTGGTCAATAAATCCATATACCTTGCTTTTGATACTTTGTTTGAACCAATTATTATTTCCTTTTTATTGTAATTATGTATTTTAAGTAATGTAAAAGGCTATTGTTTGCTTAGGTCCATTTTTATTACCACCCAAAACAAATTATTACCGATTAGTCGTCGCAATAATCGGCAGAATACTCGATTACCAAAATCATCGTTAGTTAAAGATGACTGTTTTTCAAAAGCAGTTTTTAGGGGACAAGCCCTGAAGGGGATAGCCCCATTGTATCTGTTAGTTTTCTTATTATTATTTTTGCCATTGAATGGGAGTCAATGGCAGCCCTATCAACGGAACATAGGAAAATGATGAAATTTGGTACACTTGTAGAGATGGTAATAAATAGTAACTGGACCAATTTTTGAGTCTCTAGGACCAACTCTATAGCGCCACCACTAGTTCAAATATTCTACATTGAAATGGTTATAACTTTTAAACCATTTGATCTAGAAAAATGAAACTTAGTACACCTGATTCCACTCATCATGGTGATCACAACCAATTTAGGCCATTAAGACTCCGCCCATTACAGTAGTGGCCATTTTGAAAAGTACAGTATTAAGTTTTTTTTGCTGCTACTCCTTCAAAGATTTGGCCAATTTTGACAAAAATTTAGTCAAATGATTTTTGGACTGAGATGCACAGAAATGACTGAACAGATTTTTTTTATTCAACTTTATTTTAAAAGTTATGGTGTCGCAAACTTAACGAGGTCGACCCAAAATTGCTTCAGAGACTGTATCTCGGCCAAAGTTTGATCAATCGAAAGAAAAATGTATACGCTTCATCGGAAGCATGATCAGAGGGTCCATGCCAAAGTTTGGAACAGCGCCACCTACGGGTCATGAGATATGAACAATGGCTATTTTGGCCAATAACTTTTCCACGAATATGTGGATACCTATTTTGCCAGGATTGGATGAACCATGTATCCGCCATTTTGATTTTTGTCATAAATTGCAATATCTTATCAAATAGTTGACATATCGGCACAAAAATGGGTAAGGATCATCATTAGCATGGCCTGAAGGTACCTGAGAATTTTGAACAGTGCCACCTAGTGTTCCAGATGTATAAGGTGTTTTGCTAATATGACACTATCTCATTTGTCATTTTCCAAGAATGTGACTGTGACTGTCCGCCATATTGAAGCAAATGGTAAACAGAAAAAAAAAACAGTTTTTCGCTACTCCTCCTTCAAATCTTGCTCAATTTTGCCCAAAGTTTGCTCAGATGATCTTTGGACCAAGCCGCATAGAAATGAATGAACAGATTTTTGATATTCACTACCATTCCCGATTTATTCGTCTGCAAAGTTTACCTAGTCTGTGTTTGTTGCCTTAGTTAGCTTAGCATAATAATTGGTTAGCATGCTAACCAGATGCCATTCTTTCTAATGTGGCTCTTCAGCTATCAGGATAACCATAAGCTACATTAGCCTTAAGCTAGCTTAGCATGCTAATCTCATTAAAGGAGAACTCCGGGCAATTTTTAAGTTAATCTTGATCGTTAGACCTTTGTGAGTACTGACTATAGAAAAAAAAACGAACCGGATTGGTGCTTGCTACGCGGAGCTGCGACCGCGAATGCCCAGAGCTCCCCTCAGCTAAAACGGCAGTTATGGGGGCATCGACATAAAGAGCGTTTTTGAGCCTCTTAACAGACACAAAATGCAATTAAAATGTCTGTCCAACATGAACAGGGACCCTACATGTGAACAATATGCGTTTAGCAACTTAGCCATTGTTTCAACTCACCTAAATAGTCTTTTAGACGGCAAGCTGTAGTCTCGCGCTGCAGTCCCGTGCTGTAGCCGGAAAAGGTAGACAATGTCCAGGTGGGAGGAGCGTTGATCATGTGCGACGAGTCTTCGTACATGGAATGGCATTTTTCTTCAAACGGCCCCGCTGTGTTGAGTGTGTGTAGTCATCCTTGTCAAAGTGTTCACTGTAAATGCGGTAATCTTTAGCGCGTAGTACTTCTACGGGAGTTTGCACATCAAGTTGAAGTACAACTAGCCACAACTGCAGAATCTCGAGGTCATGGAAAGGAAGACGATGAAAATGTAAGCTCTTATATTTTCACATTCTGTTGTCACAATTCGGAAAGGCACAAACACGAACCATTTCTTCTTCACTTGTAATCAACTCTGATCATAACTCGTCGCACATGATCAACGCTCCTCCCACCTGGACATTGTTTACCTTTTCCGGCTACAGCACGGGACTGCAGCGCGAGACTACAGCTTGCCGTCTAAAAGACTATTTAGGTGAGTTGAAACAATGGCTAAGTTGCTAAACGCATATTGTTCACATGTAGGGTCCCTGTTCATGTTGGACAGACATTTTAATTGCATTTTGTGTCTGTTAAGAGGTTCAAAAACGCTCTTTATGTCGATGCCCCCATAGCTGCCGTTTTAGCTGGGTGGGAGCTCTGGGCATTCGCGGTCGCAGCTCCGCGTAGCAAGCACCAATCCGGTTCGTTTTTTTTTCTATAGTCAGTACTCACAAAGGTCTAACGATCAAGATTAACTTAAAAATTGCCCGGAGTTCTCCTTTAACATGATTTTGTGTGCTTATTCTTACACTGAAGCCTCTCCTCTGCAGCTGTGGCCTTAAGTGGTGGAAAAGTTGTTTTAGTTCCAGACATGGTGTCTAAGAAAGGAACTCTATAAATATAACATGCAGCAAATTTAAATAAAAAAATCTTAATTTTGAGTTCATTCTCTTTTTAAGTACTGAACCTCAGCATCTGGATGAACTGAATGAACAGTTCATAAGGTAAGAAGTTAAGAAGTAAGAATACTTTGGTTATTAAAGTTTCTTATAAAGTTTTGAAAGCAAAGTATTTTTAACTACTTTTTGAATCCATGGAACCATTGGAAGGCCTGGCCCTGGAAGGCTGCTTGCAGCTTTAATAAATTATTAAATCTGCTTTTAGTTTAAATTTATATATTACAAATTTTACCATTTTTAACTAGTACAACAAATACAAATGACTAATATTTACATTTATTACTAGTTTTATAATTGCAACTTTATATGTTGATAATGTAAACTGCTTTTAGTATTAAAAGTATTAACATTTTAACTAGTTGAATAATTATATGCAAATAATATATTTAGTAATTATATAAAAAATAATTACATCATAATATATAAAAAACACATGCATATATAAATCAAAATCAAAAAGAATAATGACTGTTGATGACTATTCTTCAAAAACTGTTTTTTTTATATTTAAAGCTGCTGTTTAAAATATATAACTGTGTATATATAGCATATTTTTTTAATTTGTTGCATTTCTTTAATTTAAAAAAATCATATATTTTAAATTAGTTTTATAATATACATGCATATCTACATTTATATTCACTATTTATTTAAATTTTTGCCCATCCATCCATCAATGCAAATATTTTCCTTTGTTTAGAGAGTAAAATGAAATGATCAGCAGCGTTCAATAACCCAGTGAGTGTGTTTGACTGGTTTAGTTGTGTTTATTAATGATGAATAATGTCCACATGTTCAGCGTCTCCTGTTGTTCTCGCTCAGGTCCGAGTCGCATGTCTCTGTTTGTCCTGCCTCATGACGGCGCGTTTCTGATGTCCTGGGCATTGGGCGACGGGAAGCTGCACTACAGCGGAGTAGATTTCATAAATTACTTTCACGGCCTCGACGCTCCTGCCTGGAACTTCTGGTTTGAGATTCAGGTGGACTTGAGCTAAAGAACCACAGATTTAACATGAGGAGTGTGGAGGTGTCTATTGTGTGTGTTAATGTGTGTTTCTCGTCTTCAGCCGCCCGAGTCCTCAGACGCGTCTCCTGACGAGGGCTTGATCTCTCTGGCCGTCTCAGCTCATTACTTATCCGGTTCAGACCAGCGCTCCGAGCAGCTGGAGTCGTTCCTGAAGAGATTCCCAGCCTGGGTGTTCCCGTCCTCATGGATCAGCACATACCACGTGTACAGATACTGAGGACCACACACACACACACTCACACACCACTCACTGCAGACCCATGAATGACGAGGGCCGAGAATTACTTAGATTTCCACACACCCGCAGTTCTCCAAATCTCTGCCTCAGGGTTAAAGAGCGTACGTCTGCTCAGACCCTGACGTGAAGCTGAGAACTTTTCCATGTCAAAGACATCCAATTTTTTTATAAATATGATTGCTGGCGTGGATTTTAGCGTACGCACACATTCAGGTCAAATCTGTGCACAAACGTTTTGTAAATGAGGCCCTTGGTGTTTTATATGCAACTTTATTTTCAGATTTAGTTCTGATCATTCTGGTAAATGCACATTCAGCTGGATCCAATCCTTGAAACCCAAGGGCTTTTTTATTTATTCGTTTTAAGTTTTGGAGGATTGCTCATGTTTGCATGGTTTTTATTTGTATTATTTTCACAGCAGTGAAATTTCACAGGTGAAAGGGCAAATGACCCACTTATTCAGTTCAAGTGTACTTAAAATTCTTAAAATAAAATTTTACAATATTAGACAACTTTTTTACATGGCTTTTAAAAGTAAGAGTAGAATCCAAGTTAACCCCAAGATATGTAAACTCTTTAACCACTCCTTAAGCTCCTCCCCTCTAAGAATTACATCTGAATGTGTCATCTCTACTAACTGTTTTGAAATCTTCATACACACAGTTTTTTTTGTGTGTGTGTGTGTTCAATAATAAACCTGTCCCGGTAAGCCAATCCTGTATATTGGTCATAGCAGAAGTCAAAGTAAAGTGAAAAGCTTTTTCAAAATTCTTAGCATGGGTAAAAATTACTACATCATCTGAACATTAACATCTTTACATACTCCAGGTAAATCATTGATATAAAGTGAAAATAGAATTAGTCCTAAAATAGAACCTTGTGGAACCCCCTTGGTGCAAGCAATGTAAAAAGATTTTATACCATCAATACATACACACTGTTTCCTATTTAAAAGATAAGATTTTACCCAAAGTATTGCTTCCTCTGAAAATGTTTAATTTGTTTGTTTAGATAAAAGCACCTGATGGTCAACAGTGTCAAATGCATTCTGTAGATCTACAAAGACGGCACCAACACACACATTCTTATCTAATAAGCATTTCACTTTCTGAACAAGCAAACAGTTTGATGAATCTGTTGAAGAATTACTGCGAAAACCAAATTGCATTGGATATAAAGAAGTAGAACCAATGTTTAGATGACTGATCAAAAGATTAGCTACCCATTTTCCTGCTACCTTAGATATAATCAGAAGGATACTAATTGGCCTATAATTTTTTTAAATTTGATTTATCTACAGATTTAGAAATTGGGACAACTGTAGTCACCTGAAGGACAAGTTTACCATGTGTGTTATTGGGCATACTAAATAATCTTTATTTGATTTTAAAAATGTTGGATCAAACCCATATACGTCATTTGCTTTGGAGCTTTTTATAGCATCAATAATATGTGCTACTTCTAACTCAGTTATTTCCTCTATTCGAAAAGTTGGTTGATCAAGGAAGAATTGTGTGATATAAAGTTGCAATTTTGAGTTATAAAGTCCAATTTTAAGGGAAAAAATAATGACTTTTCTTCCTCAGAATTGCGAGTTACACCTTCTAACACCTTTTATTATCATTTTAAATGCTACTGGCCTTCAACATAAAAATGCGTCACATTAGCTTATCAAAGCTAGTTGTCAATAAAGCCACAAACACAGCCACGCTTCAACAAAACTCTAATTTATTTTTCAGGACCTCAAATATTTTCAACAGAACTGCACATTCAACTGATCAATTACATTGAGAAAAAGGTTTTAAATATTTTGCAAAAACATGAGACACTTTAAACAAAACTGAATAAACAAAATGAATAAAAATGAAACAGTACACTATTTAAAACCAAATTCAAGAATGACTATACTTGTAAAGGGCACTGCAAGGACAGGACTGTGATTACTGCGCTCCATCCCAATCAGACACACACTCTGATAGTCCCATCAGGGGCATACCATATCGATCCACACACATTACATATTTTTCACACTTTGTAATAGTTGTGACTAAGTCCCTCATTTTCCCCGGTGTCAATAGATAGATCTCAACATCATACACTCACTTTTGGAAAGGGTTGAAAATGATTCAAATTATGCTGGAAAACCAACAAATGTGCAGGACCTGGAGGATTTTTATAACGGATATTAGACAGTGGTGCTCATGTGACAAGCGGTGGCCAATAGTGGGGCTGCGTTCTGACGTAGAACCCGGAGGCGCTGCACTGTTCACTACATCAACAGCGTAGGAGGTTGACATGGAAGAGATTTACTGTTGTAGATACAGTGTTCAAACTATACCGAGTCCTTTGGGGGAGCCCACTTGCTTTTTTGTTTTTTTCACCATGGGGTGATCATGCGCTTGCGTTTGCGTCAAAAGAGGACTTACAATGATTTACAGAGATACATAACAGCTACAAGTGTGTTTGCTTTATGCAAGCACTATTTAGGAGAATAATCACTATACAGGATTTACCCTATTATTTTTTATCAACAAAAATTGATAGGGCAAACAGCCACACAAAAATAATCATAACTAGTCTGTCTTTGAGTTCACATAAACATTGGTTAAATTACTCGTCAGGCAACAAAAAAAATTACCATAATTTCTCCATTCAGTTAGGCCTAAGACTTTGAGAGTCACACAGACCTATAGCAACCCAGTCACAACACATAATATATGTGAATAACATGTCTTACCTTAATACAGAATCAACCACAAACTGCAGAATGGATTTCAAGGCCTCGTGTGTAGATCAGTGGCCTCCAACTTTTATATTTTTTCTACGATCTTTGAGTTAACATGTACTAAACATGAGCCAGCACACTTTGATTCTCATGACAAGAATAGCATGTATAGTTATCTTTATTAAGGTGAATTAGGTTTAAATCGCTGGAATGAATGATATGTTGGCTATTTTACACATAATAATCCACGATCATCAAATTACACAAAAATAAAATTGCACGTCAAAATAACACATTGTCAATATTTTTTGAGACCCCCCCAAAATTTCACAAATTACATTTTCAGGGGAGCCCATGTCTTATTAACGGGAGCCGAGCTCCCCCATATTTCACAATGTCATGAAAATACTGGAAAAGCTAGCCTATCACATTGAGGAGAGTGTTCAAGTACCTGACACACAGTTTGCCTTTAGAGACACATAAACATATTCTGACCTCAAGGTTAAACACAATGATGGCTGCCAATAAAGGGCGCTAGGATGCCGTCCTCCCTGAGCCACACACATAAAAAACAATAATAAATTATACATGTAGTGGAACGTCTCGGTTACATATGGTAACCCTCGTTCCCTGAGGGAGGGAACGGAGACGTAGGTCATGACTGACCAATAGGAATCTCGCTAGAGAGGCCAATCTACTTCGAGTGAAACTAAAACAAGCCAATACACATTGGCGTGCAATCATTTGCAACAGCTGTGCAGCCTCGCAGCACGGGTATTTAACAAGCAGATGGTGTGATTGCACACTAGTTTTTTGCTGAGGAGCCAAGCCTGAAAAAGCTGGCCGCCCCGGCGGGCGGCAGCAGATGTGGCAACGGGACCTACGTCTCCCTCCCTCAGGGAACGAGGGTTACCATATGTAACCGAGACGTTCCCTATCGGTCAGTCACTACAACGTAGGTCATGACTGACCAATAGGAATCCCTACCAAAGCGCCACAGCTGCTGCACCCCATCCAGCGCCCCCATGCAAGCCTCTACACCTTTTTGCCTGGAAGGACGATAGGCGGAGGCTTACACAGAGTGAGTCTGACACTGTTGTTCCGTGATAACCCATACAGTGAGATATTGGATAACACTGGGAAAGCGTGCCCTTTCTGTTTAGGAAGGAACGCTGCGGAAGCCACTTCTTCAAAGAGTTATGTGGAAATGCATATGGACTAGCCCGAAGGCTGTACTGCATATGAAATAATGGGTGACTTAGCCCAAGGGAAAGACACGGGCTTCCGATAGGAGCAGCCGTGGAATATACACATATGGGATCCCCGTAGGGTCACACATATGGAACCCAGCCCAGATCCGGTTCTCAAGGATTCAGCGGATAAGGGCCTGGCGCCGGACGCTCCGCCAAGTCCGGGCCGAGGGGTTATGGAGGACTCGACAGGTTTTACTTTGGAGCAATAAGGGTGCACAGTACACACCTGAAGGAGGCAGCGGCTCCGAGCCGTCGTCCGCGGAGAGGTCTGACCCACCCTCCGATGCAGCGATCGACATCTGGTCGTCGCAGGGAGCGCCGAACGAAACGACTGGTACACATCTCGAGGATGCTCCAGAACGTTCCGTTGGCAGCTCAACTGGTTGCGGAGCATGAGAGGAGTGAGGGTTCCTAGGGGGTTGGTTCCCCGAAGGAAGCGCGCTCACTGTAATCATCAGGTCACCGTGTCACTGCCCGTAGCAACCCGCGAAGGGGGGTTGGAACGAGGTGCAGGCACGGGGACTCCGCCCCTTTGCAGGAACATGAGTCTCGACCTCAGCTCCGAGATGGTCATCTTCCCACAATGGGTACATGACTCATCCACGAACGCTGCCTGTGCGTGTTCGAGGCCCAGACACACAAGGCAGCGATCGTGACCATCCCGCGACCCCAGGTAACGACCGCATCCAGAAACACACAGATAGTATGTCATCTTGAAAAAGACGCAAACTATCTGTGTAAGCTCTTTTAGAGACTGCTCTCCTTGGTGCTGAAGCACGCAGGGGAACTGTCACGGCGAACACAGACAGGAATGTCCACCTGTCTTTGCGCGATTCTCTCTCGCTGGTCTTACCAGCCGTGAAAACGGCCGTTGAGCGCTTTAATCGCGCACCTTACCAGCCGTAAAAGGTCGTTGAGCTCTTTAAGCGCGCACCTTACCAGCCGTGAAAACAGCTTTTTTGTTTGCTCAGTTTTAAAACAACAAACAAAAAAGAGAGAGAGAGAAGAGAAAAAGACCGCTCGCGCTGCTGTGCCGTCACGCCCGCACCAAAGTGGAGAGATCCAGAAGAGGCTTGCTTTCAAATTCACTCTGTTCAGCATACGAAGTGCTTGGCTCAGAAGCAAAAAGCTAGTGTGCAATCGCACCAGCTGCTTGTTAAATACCCGCGCTGCGAGGCTGCACAGCTGTTGCAAATGATTGCACGCCAATGTGTATTGGCTTGTTTTAGTTTCACTCGAAGTAGATTGGCCTCTCTAGCGAGATTCCTATTGGTCAGTCATGACCTACATTGTAGTGACTGACCTATAGGGAACCTCATTATACACTTTAACAGTCGAATTGCAATTGTTTTTTTTTGTTTGTTTTTAGCTAAGGACAGTTATATCACCTGTTAAATGGCTATTTAACAATTACATTCAGTCCTTCGCTGCTGACGGTGTGCTTTCAGTTTGTTACGCCACCGCCAAACAGTCTTAGCACCAGCTGGCACTAGTTAAATGTGCAAATTAACCTTCTTTTCAAGTCTTCACATACATCAGGTGAGGGATACTGGTGTAATAACTACAAATCAAAATGACCTTTTACTCATTTCACAGCTCGACAGCACCACACAGATAGTGTCTGTTTTAAATGGGGATAAGATTAAAATGACAAACAATACTGCCTCTGTTTATTGGAAGTAAGGGTATCTCCTCTAAGTCTTCTCTCTGATGGGATCCCTCAGCATCTTCTCTGTTTATCTCTCTCCCTCTGTTCCCTGTAAGAAAACAGAAAGAATCACAGATGATGAAAAGACAGTAATGACTGTAGATGTTACAACTACTGTTTCTATAAATCTGCAATACCCTGAACTAAATAGAAAAAAAATTGTATTTGATCAAAGACACATTTAAATAAAATATAAGTATTTTTTTTTTAATACAGGCTGTTTATGTTTTATTTTTTATACTGGGGCATGGATGTAGGACTTCTAACTTTAAACCGGATACTTTTTTATTTTATAATTTAAAAAAACATTACTAGCAGTTTAAGACAACAAGAAAGCTGTGTGCCTTTTACCGCATCTTCACAGAGATCTGATCTAAATAAGATCTTTATAATAATCAATAACTTGTGTTACTCACCTGGAATAGTAACTTTGAATCACTTGTATTTGGTCTCGCTGCTGCTAATGATATTGAGTTTATAAAGTCCACAGTCAGTGATTGTGATGTTTGTGATGGTGAGAGATCCAGTCTGACGGTCCAGCTCCAGTCTGTCTCTAAATCTGCCATTGACACCATCATATGTTGACATTTTATTGTTCTCCATATCAGCTTTAGCTATGAGATTGTCTTCGGGGCCAAACATCCAGAGTATCAGAGCATCTCTCTGTAGTTCACGAACATCAGTGTTTAGTTTGGCACGATCTCCCTCCATCACTCGCACTTTGATTTCTTCATTTCACGCCACCATATAGAAGAGAAATGTGCTCATAAGATCAGTGAAATACATGTAGATAACCCTTTCAGAGCATCTATAAATTGTAGTTTTGTAGATCTAAAAAACAAATTATTATTATTATGTTCAAAGACACGAGATACTCACCATCTGCAACAATCACGAATCTCTTGCATCTGTTCCCTGTGTGGCTGCTGATCTGGAGTTTATAAACATCAGAATGTGCCATGCTGATGTTCCAGATGGTCAGAGATCCGGTCTGATGATCCAGCTGAAGCCTGTCTCTGAATCTCACATCATTACCACGGTACACTGAGATCTTACTGGTGGCTCTGTTGATTTCAGCAATGCAGGTGTCATTATCTCCATGTGTCCACAGGATTTTACTGTCTTCCTCTAGTTCAGGAATATCAGTGTTTAGAGTGACATTCTCCCGCTGTCACTTTTAGTGTATCCACTTCATGTCACGCCAAAACATGCAACAGAAAAATATAGACAAATATGATCATAAGAGCACGCAGGTTCACTGAATACTGAATATAAGGGGTATTAACATCATAATTTCATTAAAACTCAAGCTACTCACACCATACTGTAACTCTAAACTTCTTATACCAGACATTATTTCTGCTGCTGATTTGTAGGTGATAAACTCTAGAGTCTATGCTTTTGGTGTTTGGGATCGTGAGAGATCCAGTCCGATAATTCATATCCAGTCTGCCTTCGAATCTCCCGTCATCAACATCAATATATGAGAGCCGATTGGTGTCTCCATCTCTTTTAGCTATAATGGTGTCTTCAGATCCAAACCTCCAGAGCACCTGATCATCCCTCTGTAGTTCACTAACACCGGTGTCTAGAGGGACGTTTTCTCCCTCTGAGAATCGTAGTGAGTCCACTGCATGAGCAACCAAAACATGAAGAAAAGTGAACATGAGAACAAATGAAACTAAGTTAATAATTGATGATCTTTACCAAGATCCAGCACTCCATATCGTCTGACATACCCATTTCAGGTCTTGGATTATCTACTACTGAGCTGATGAGCTGAATCAGGTGCGTTTGATTGAAACAAAATGTGCAGTGTTGAGGGCTCCAGAAATATGGTTGGGAACCAATGATTTATGACACTACGCTTCCCCACTTAGTGCTGTGAAGAGACGACCCAACACCCGTGAAGAGACGACCCAACACCCGTGAAGATATCAGGATGCTTAACCCCAGGAAGCACAACATCAGGAATATCAGGCCTTTTCTAACTGAGCATGCAACACAACTTCTCGTCCAGTCAAGTCAAGTAATCTTCATTTATAAAGCGCTTTTAACAATGTAGATTGTTTCAAAGCAGCTTTACAGAGATAAGCGTATAATTTAAGGTAACAGAGATTGGTTTGGCTTCATAGTGGTTCTTGAAAAATGTATTTTCCAGCTAAAGTTGATTTTGATTGATTCACTTCCGTCAAAATGATCATTTGTTATTTAATTAGGGGCTGTTCCAAAGTTTTGGTGCTAAATAGGAAAAGGATCTACCGCCAGCAGTCGATTTAGATATTCTAGGTATTATCAACTGGCCAGAACTTTGAGATCGCAATAGACGTGAAGGACTATAAGGAGTTAAGAGCTCGCTCAAGTACTGGGGAGCTAAACCATTTAGTGCTTTGTAAGTAATCAGCAATATTTTAAAATGTATGCGATGTTTAATAGGGAGCCAATGCAGTGTTGACAGAACCGGGCTAATATGGTCATACTTCCTGGTTCTGGTAAAAACTCGAGCTGCTGCGTTTTGAACTAGCTGTAGTTTGTTTATTAAGCGTGCAGGGCAACCACCCAGTAGAGCATTACAATAATCTAGCCTTGATGTCATGAACGCATGAACTAGTTGTTCCGCATTTGTCAATGAGAGCATATGACGTAATTTAGATATATTTTTAAGATGGAAAAATGAGGTTTTACAGACACTAGACACGTGACTTTCAAATGAAAGATTGGTATCAAAGAGCACACCCAGGTTCCTAACTGAAGACGAAGACTTAACAGAGCAGCCATCAAGTGTTAGACGGTATTTTAGTGTTAGACGGTTAGACGGTTAAAGTGTTAGACGGTTATTACGTGTGGAAGTTTTTTGTCCAATAATTAGAATCTCTGTTTTTTCAGAATTTAGTAGTAGGAAATTACGACTCATCCAATTTTTTATATCAGCTATGCATTCTGTTAATTTTGTGAATTGGTAAGTTTCGTTAGGTTTAACGAAGTGCGGCGATAGTAACACACACCAACGGTTACAGCTACAGCTACAAGTAGCAGCACACAGAAACAAATCAGTGTGGCTGAAGACAGGCCTGGCTCAGGAACCGCTAGAGAGAGACAGTCATTACTGTAAATTTGTCCTGAAAGTCTGACCGTACATGTATGAGTTAAATAAGTAAGGGATAATCCATAGCTAGCTGTGCATTAAATGTTTTTAATGTAGCATGTGGAGGCTAAGAACCGCCAGACCCGAAGCGGAGAGCCTTCAAATGGTTCATTCATTTTTCAAAATGATCTGAGGTAGACTTGAGCTAAAACAGCAGGGTTTCATGACACTTCAAAGTTGATTATTTTCCTTTATAATGTATTAATCGTTAGCATGACACTAATTCAAATATGATTAGTTATTATTTTGGTGGTCATACAGAATTCTTTTTTTTTTTTTTGTCTGTAAATATAATCTGTATTACAGCAGTTTGATGTGAAACAACCAAACACTGACTATCCACCAAGCAATAGACGTCATTTAACCGTCAGGTGAACTATAGACCTGATAGACCAGCTATGATATCTACAAGATATCAGTGTCATTTCATGACATGGTCAATCTGTAGTCACGACTTTGAAACGGCTATTAGACGTCTTTTAAATTCAAAATTGTTTGCTGGTTATTTACAGAATTACACTAGATTACACTATTTTAGTGTTTATGATGGTGATGACTATACAAAAGTTGGTGTTTTGAGGTGTAAACGACATGCCAGATAGTTGTTGTGCGATTGGTTGCACTAACCAGATGAGATAAGCAACCTTCACATTATACACGTCTGTGCAGTGATCATTCCATCACTCCATCAAAGGTAATTTCAACATTTGTTTGAATACAATGGGTGAATGATCATGTAATTAATCGTGTCTTTAAGTTACCCTGTAGTTTTGTCAATCAACGCCACCAACTGGTTCGGCGAGTCAGCTGTTTGTGTTATGAGTCTAAGCTAGGCTAACTGTACGTTCACACCGCCGCCGGCGAGAGCGGCAAAATTCCTTGAAAATCTTAAAAAACCTTGTCTGCTTTACACAATTTAGCTACCTTGGAGTTAATCCTAGTCCATAGTTATGCAGCTAGCTCGCTAACAGACTTGATAGCTACTAGAAAGACCTGTAACTACAGGACTCTACGTTGAAAATACCCGTTTGTTGCCCGCCAGGTATCCATGGTTGTCACGTGACTGCAAAGTATGAATAGAGCAGTTTTACAGGCTTTTGTCATCTATCTGACTGTTTCTAACAACAAACACTCAGAATAAAGTGAGATGATCTGCTGATGATCCTGAATGGCTTGTTGAATCAGTGTTGATAGTCTGAGGCTCATCAATATTAACAGATCTGCTGAAAACACTCTTTATTTCATGACAATAGTGCCTGTTTTCACCTCATTTATTATGCTGATGTCTTCAGATCTCCTGTAAATTGTCACTTAAAGCTCATTTCATTGGTGTCAGCAGACTGAGGGGATTTGTTGGCTACTATGTACCCTATGTTTATTTCTGTTTATGCTTTCAACTGTTTTTCTTAATATTATATATATTTTGAAGAATTTACATTATTATATTTTGTTGTCCATGAGCAAAAAACAAACTCAGTAACTTATATATTTTAGATTTGGAAAGATCAGCTCCTCCCACAGTAGTCACATCATCAGTAAAGCCCCTCCCACTGCAGTCACATCATCAGTAAAGCTCCGCCCACTGCAGTCACATCATCAGTAAAGCTCCGCCCACAGCAATCACATCATCAGTAAAGCTCCGCCCACAATAATTCCCCAATAAATGCTGTAAATTCCCATCAGCTACAAGTGAAGACGAGCAAGAAAGCATCAGGAAGAGCTGAAATCTGCCAAGACTGAGTTTATTAAAGAGGACAGTGAGAACACGAGTGATCCAGAGCCTGCAGAATGAAACACACTGAAGATCCTGAAGAACAAAGAGGTTGGTGTTTATTCTTCATTCATTCATGATGCTGAAGAACATTCATGTTAGAAACATTCAACCACGTCATCACTTTTAGAGATGCAGTTAAACTATCGAATAGGTAATAAATTGTCAACAAATGGTCAGTAAAGGGAGGTTTGAGAAACTTTAATATTGATTGTCAACATCAGGTCAAACTATAGGCTAATAAGTATAATTTTAGCTCTGGCTATGGTTAACATTTTTTTTGCACTGTAAACAGGTTGAAATTATATCTTTACTTTTACGGTTAAAATGTCACCAAATCCTGATGAACATTGTTTTCTATATTTTTAAGATGTGTTTTATTGTCAATATGTATGTAAGTTGTATTCAGACCATAGTGTTAATACCTGTACTGTCACTTTAAGTGGTCGCAGGCTTTGTGCCGTCATTCATGCGCCTCTCTCAGTTTGCGCCAGAGGCTAGCTGAGAGGAGGTAATGTATTATTTTGCACGCCAGTTTTAAACACTTATTTCGGTTTTTGGACGATGCAGACTTTGTTTTATGCATGTATAAATATTAGTTTTGAGGTTGTGAACATGCAGTTAATGTGTCAATTGAATATAAACCTTGTAAACGGACTTTTTGCAGGCTTTAAAGTAACGTTAGACATGTTTTTTTTTTTAATTATTCTTTTTTTTTTATTGAATACAAAAATATACATACAACCAAGGCTACAGTGCGTAAGAATATCGAATGAAAGGCTTAACACGGTTTAACAAAAAATCATATCTTACATCAGGGTTGAAAAATAAAAACAATTAAAATCAAAATAAATAAAGTGAAAATTTAAAATTAAGGGGCAATATCACATAAAATCATATGAAATCAAAAGATCAAGCAACTTCATCGCACTCCCACCTCTCATTCTCTCAAGGGCTCTAGAAAAACAATTTAAATCAATTTTGAACACAACAAGTAGTGGGAGGGATTTAAACAATCTACAATTGTGAATGAAATATTTTGCCATTATTACAATTTTGTTAATCAAATCTTTGGGAATTCCAAATAAAATATGTTGTAAAGTAAAAGCAAAACCATCAACAACCACCTCCTTTTCTATCAACCAGTCCTGAACTGATATCCTGAAGATTTTGGACAAATTGCATGTAAAGAAGATATGGTCTTCAGAATGGCTATTACAAAAAGAACAGGGAACAATATCTATATTACATTTTGATTTAAGAGTTAGTAGGATAAATTTCATTTAAGATTTTGAAGTGTGTTTCTTTTGCTTTACTTTACTAAACTTAAATAAGCTGTTCTAATATATTTTACAGTAGTTTTATTAAACATGTGATCTAATTTATTTCTTTTAATTTGACAGGGATAACATGTTTTTAAGACGACCTGTCTTATATACTTGTTAGTACAATGAGCACTTTTAAAATTAATATATCTCCAATGAATAAAGTGGGAAGAGCTGGATTAACTTTAGCATAAGAAAGAGTGCATCTCATCAGCATTTTTATGCCAGAAGGTATTGCATTAATGACAGTGAAGAACTCTCTCGGGTGACAAGTAAATCCATGCTTTAATGTAAAAGCATTATAGTCTAAAAGGTTACCCTTTTCATCCATTAGATCCCTCACCGACCATATACTTCTGCTTAGCCAATTCCTAAAGCATAAAGATTTGTTCCTGTGCAATATATATTTGTTGTTCCAAATAGAAACACTATGAGGTGTAAAATTGTGTGTATGTGCCAATTTCCAAAATAAGAGAACTTGTTGATGGAATGTTGATAGTTTCACCGGGAGTTTGGATAAATCAAAATCACATTTGAGAAAATATTGAATTCCACCAAATTCTTGAAATAAAGCTGAAGGAACTGTAAACCAAAAACTATCTTCATTACATACAAACATTTTTAGCCATTTGAGTTTTAACAAAATATTCATGTTTCAAATTCAATCACATTCAAACCAGCTTGCTCGTAAGATTTAATGATGTCCGCTTTTTTAATATAATGAGCTTTGTGCCTCCAAATAAAATGATACATTTTCCGGGAACATGTTTTAATAAAATTTGCAGGGGGAGCTAAAGAAAGAGCGGGATAAACTAATCTGGATAAATATTCCACTTTGGTTAATAAAATTCGACCAAAAATTGAAAGGTCTCTCTGTAACCAGCAATTTAAAATTCGGTTTGCTTTTTGTAGATTATTTTCAAAATTGTCTTTCGTACAAATTTTCTGATCTTTGGAAATTGTAATGCCTAAATATTTCACCTTATTATTTACCGGAATATTATGCAGACAAGTGGTGAAGGGCAAAAAGTTCACATTTGTTTAAATTTAGCTGGAGTCCTGATGCCTTAGAAAAAGTATTAACTAATGAAATAGCCAGAGGAATTTGATCCTTGTTTTTTAAGAATAACGTAGTATCATCTGCCAATTGACTGATTGCTATACTTTTATCAAATACATTTAATTTCTGTACTGTTCGATCATGAATAACTAAAGTAGACATGTCTGCAGCCAAAATGAATAAAAGGGGACAAGGGGTAGCCCTGTCTTATTCCACGACTAATAGGAAATCTTTGTGAAGTACCGTAAGGAAGAGAAATGCAACTGTTCATATCTTTATAAATCATTTTTATAATATTGACAAAGTGCTCACCAAAACCAAAGTGCTCTAAAGCTTTGAATAAAAACCTATTCGTTAGACATGTTTCCACGTGCTAGTCTACATGGTTTTCTGTATGTTTATCTGCTAACAGGAGCTTGAGATCTGTGTACTGTGTGGAGGAGACTGCATGTGACAGAGCCTTATGTATTTTTTTAGTTGATTTGTACAGACAAATCCGCTGTTACGCCTTCTTTAAAAGAGCAACCAGTAGTTGGTCGTGGTTCGGGTCTTTTCTTCATTCAGCACAACAAGAACACAATGCAGAATATACAAGGGTTAATGGACGTGCATCCAACTTGAAGGGATCCCCTGATATGAAGACATGTATATCTTAATATAACCAGGGTTGCCAACTTTGGGACTTTGGCTGGAGTGAGACTGTGTAAAATTTCATTGCGCGTTTACGCGGAGAACTTTTTTGGTAATCCTAATTTTAAAAATGTCGGTCCTTGTTCACTTAGTATAAACCCTGATTTATGCACACACAAAAAAAAAAAACAAATAGAATGGAAACGCTTTTTCAAAATGTACAATTAATTTATTGATTGCACTATAATAAAAAAAAAGATAGAGGTGATTAAACAACAAACATTTAAAACAACAACATCAAAACAATAAGAAATCTCGAAACAAAAACTTTTGAAATATTTCAGCAAGCTAATCTAACAAAATATAATTTGTACCATGAGCCTATGTTTATTGAGCAATTAATATGCACCTATAGTTGAAGTCTGTACTCTCGGCACACAGACTGATTAGTAATAAATAAGTAATCCATCACTTTACTTAGTTACTCCAGTAACTTTTTACGTTACTCGTTACTTTTATGTTGCTTGACTTTGGGCAGAACCTAATATCTGTTCCTAAATGTGTAGGCCTACATAAAGTTCTACTATGCATAATGCCATTAATGCATTTATCATTTTGAATATTTATAAAGAATTGCCCGTTAATGGATAGGCATAGGCGGCGCTAGAAAGAAAGCCCCCAAGAAAGACCAAAGCACCCCCAAAGATAATTTCTGGAAGTAATTATATTTAGGCTGTATTTCAAGTCCTGAACCGCATGGTGAAAAAATAAAAAATAAAACTTATCTTGTTATTTCGACATAATAAGGGGAATTAAATAATCTGCATTAAGCCAAATTAAGCGTTCTTATAATGGTTTTCTATGGGAGGAAAATGCTTAATGTGTAAGTAAACACGTTGCGTTCATATTCTGGGCTCATCTGATTTTTTGTACATAGTATAGCCTACTTTATTATGATTTTAGTATCATAATGATTAATAAATGCACGCACAATGATCTGTGAACTTGATAAATGTTGCAGATATGTTTTACTATGCACGTAAACAAATGCCTTTCAACTTATGTGTGCAAAATTCAGAGTTAAATGAATGTGCAGCAATTTGTACAAGGGGTCGACCGATTATCGGCCTGGCCGATTATCGGCACCAATATCGAGCATTTATATGGTTATCGGTATCGGCCATTTTCAAAACCGATTTGCCGATAAAATAATTTAATTTTGAAATGCGCTATATTTGGCTCTGACGCAGCCACCTCTGTCGGAACTCACCACTCTGTAGACTAGACCAATGCAATATCCCGCACATCTGATTTGTTGGGAGTCACGATTCCGGCCAATCAATGCGGACAGCTGAAGGCACTGAAAGTTTAGCACTCACACCGACAGCACTCGCTGACTGACTGGAACTGCTGCACTGATCACGCATCAGTTGTCTTGTCTCTCAAAGTTAAGGCAGCAGCAGACTTTGCTGAAGTATCAATAAATTACTACACTGAAGTTGCAAAATACCTCAATATAATAGGGTCCTGTGATGTCCGCGATGCAGAAAACACGGACCGAATCGGAAATCCAGTCATAAAAACAGAATTTACTGTATAAAGCGGAATGTCACGGAATTTGTCAACTTCTTGATGAATTAATAAAAAGCAGGTCAGTACAATTCAAATCGAATTTCAAACCGCAAAAAGACTATTTAAATATGAATCCTGCGTGTGTCTAAATGAATAGTGCAGACGCGTGATTTCATTTACCACACACACACACTGGAGCACGCGAGACGCTTGCGCTGTTTTCAGCCTCAGCATTATATGAGGACATGATTGCATAAACATCATCTCCAGAGCCGCTTAGTCACTTCATGAGCTTTTTAAAGCTTCAACTGAGAAAAGTTATCGTCATATCATAAACACAAAGAAACTCAAAGATCTCTACGGCAACCCGTCAAAATAAAAGTTCGTTTTTTCATAGGGCCATAAACATGTCATTTTTGTTAAACTGTAAAGAAATTGAATAAGTTTGATTTAAATTAATAAGAAATGCTTTTTGATTACTAAAATTTAATTTAACCATTAAAATAGAGTCTTTAAGTTTTACAGAATGCTGCTGGGTGCTCCCTGTACATTTTTTTTTAGTTATTATTAGGGCTGGGCGATATGGCCAAAAAATCATATCTCGGTATTTTTTGGTTAAATGGCGATATACGATATATATCTCGGTACTTTCTACGTTTTTCTATTTGGATAAAGAAAATCTGTATTTTTTTTTTTTTTTAATTATTTCACATCCTGCTCAATGATTTCCAAACAATGTTGATATTGAAGGATATGGAAACAAATATAGTGAATGTAATGTAGGCTATGCAATATATTATGTGCAAAAAGGTGGTTAAAATCACATTACATTGTAACATTACAAACTAAAAACAAATATAATTCTTTTGTTTTTAAAATGACTTAAGGCTAAACTAAAAATGAAAATAAAAACAAAAGCACAAACTAATTATATTAGCCTGCGTTTGATTACCCCATTATAATGATCACTTTCATAAAAATATACTTGTAGGTTTAAAATTCCACATATGGCACGTTTATTGTCTCTAACAACAAATATTTTAGCAATAGCCTATGTATATTTTAGTCAGAATTATTGCGCTACTATTCTATTGTGCTCGTCTGTTTGGCGCGCATGCGTGCGGCGGCGCTCATTAACGGAAGCTTGAATTTTAGCGGAGATTCACTTGCAGAAGCTCGTCCTCTCCTGACAGTGAAATGGACATATTTGTTTGATTTTCTAACATTTACAGATGGAGAATATACCTGTGAAATGTAAGTTAAGCACTGAGGAAAGCACCACGTCTCAAACGCATTAAACAGCGCAAGTATTTATCTGTCAGTCAGCAACAGTCTCTGTCAGAGCATCTGCAGGGCAAGCTGCTTTAAACTCGTTAACTATATCTTACCAGTTATTTTAAAGTGCTTAATATAAGCTTTGTTTAGGACAAATTGTAGGCTACCATGTACTTTCACTGCAGGAGCTCACACTGCGTCCTCCGCTATTTTTCAGATGTGCTCGTATCAAACTACTGTATCGATATAAACGGTATTGCCTCATTCCATATCGTGGGGATAAAAAATATCGATATATTGTACAAACTCGATATACCGCCTAGCCCTAGTTGTTATTATTATTAATAATTATAATGTTATTATTAACAGTTCTCAGATTTAAAGATATGTTTAAAATAACTTAAAGAAAGTATTTGTCAAAACTCTTTGTTATTCTTAATTTTGACATTAACTTACATTTTTACACCAGACATAGGCTATATATCGGTTTTAAAATATCGGTTATCGGTCTACTTGAACTGTAATAATCGGTATCGGCATCGGCCCTGAAAATCACATATCGGTCGACCCCTAATTTGTACAAATAGAGAGTCTAGGCCTACTATAGGTGTTGTAGCCTAGCCATTAAATAAGCGCATTTAGTTTTCATATTTGTAAGATGGATGCGCAATATACCGGGAGACATTGAGTTGGTCAGACATGATTTTGACTTCATTAAGTTTTGTTTTGAAGAAAGCCTTTCTTTAAAGTGAATTTCGTTTTTGTATAAATTGTATCTTAATTTTAATAATTTTTTTTATCAACCAATTGCCTGGATTTAATAAATAAGAAGCAAATATAGCAGACAATATAATCATGACATGGAGGCGCGGTCACTTGTTGCGCGTGAACTGGAGCGCACCTCATCATAAATTAACCGAAACTCAGCGTATGCCTCACAGACATGAGAAATATATCTATATATAGAAAGCTTGAAATGTCTTTAAATGAAACTATTCAAAACGAAAAGAAATAGGCTACTCTCTGATTATCCATTATGTGCATTTCTCTCTGTAGGCGTTCACTACGGAGATGGCGATCGCTGTCAAATCTGTCAAATGACGGAGATCGCTGTCAAGTCTGTCCCTGGGAAAAGTAACGTTGCACCGAATTGAAAAAGGAACTACGTTTCGTTACCAAATTTTCAGTAGTACCGCGTTACACTACTTTTTACCCGAAAAAGTAGTTGCATTACTTTGTAACGCGTTACACACAACACTGGTTAGGAATAGGATTTCAAGTGATTTTGAAAAAAATGGACAAAAAAGAGAATCTTTGAGGACGCACACTGGACGAGAAGCGCAGCGCCGCGTTGCGGACAACTTGTATCGCACATTGCACTTTCTCAGTTTATGGCCAGCAATATTGTTATTTAAGGACATTGTGGAAGTAAGATAATGTCTGTATTATGTTATGATTGTACTACTGTACAATTAAATACAATTGTTGTTGTATGTTATTTAAAAAAATCATTATCGTTTTTGGACTATGGTCGGCGCCATTTTTTATGTACACAGAACATTCTGCGTCGATGACGTCAAATGGTTGCACTCGGTGAGCTACTGGCGCTTATTTCTATAGACTTTGTCTTTTTACTGCAACACAACTCAGAAAATAAAACACTGATACGATGCCACATTGTGCGGCTTTTGGTTGTCATTTTCAGGCAAAAGGCTACGAGAAGCAATGTAAGATTACTTTCCTAGCAATAATAGGATGAGAAAAGCATGGGGAAATACCTGTGAACGAAAAAACGTTAAACACCCACATCTTTATAATCTCCACTTTAGCCTTGATGCCTTTTGAGTCTTTTAGTAGACCACAGCTACTAAAATAGCTTACAATCGGCTGAAACAAGAAACGTTAGATGCCATCTGTTAGGATGTCAACATGCCGACGCTAATCAGGACTCGCGGCTAGGGCTGTCACTTAACGTTCGAAAAATCGATTGCACAATCGATCAGACCAACCAACACAAGTTTCGAAAACGAAAATAGGGAATCGAATTCAAACGCATGTGTATTAGGTGGAGAGATCAATACAGTACACAGTAGATGTAGGATGTTGGAAAATAACAATGTATTTTCTGTTTACCAAATGCTTTTTAGGGCCCAAGCCTTGAAAAGGCGAAGGCCCTATTGTTTTCCTTAGGAAAATTATTATTTTACTACCTTTTTGGCACTTTTGGGGCCCTTAACGTGCTCAAAAACTCTTGAAACTTTGCACACGGGTCAGAACCCGCGGCCATCAGGGCCGGGCTGAAGCTGGTACCCGGGCGTGGCAGGGGGGCTCGACAGCACCCCCTGGAACGGGGTCCGTAAACTTGGTCCATAAATCAAACACGCTTGCATGTAATAATATGAAACTCGGTACACATATAGAACTCATCGGGGCGAACAACTTTCGTGCTCTAAGTTTTACGCCAGCCCATCAGGAAGTCGGCTATTATGGTTTGTTTGGAAACGCATGCCTCTGGAATTCGATATACTCCTCCTAGAGAATTCAACGAATCGCCAAGAAACTCGGTCAGCATGAAGTCAAGACATTGAGGATGAAAAATTGCCAGCGGATTTTTGATATCTCCAACGGTTTGGCCGTGGCGAGGAAATGAAATTATGGCGAGTAAAGTGAGACAGGAAGTGTGTTATAACTTCTGCATACATAAACTGATCTTGATGAAACTTCAGCAGTGTGTTCGTTGTAAGATGCCGATCAGATGGATGTGACTATCGTGAGTCAAAGTTATAGCGCCACCAACTGGCAGCAGGAAGTGTCACTTTCAAAATGCTTTGAAATCACCCTCTTATTTTTACCCGATTTGCTTCAAACTTTATGTGTATAATGTAAACGCACGGCAGATGTAGACCTGTGAAAGGATTATTGATATCTTAGATACTGTTGCCGTGGCAACGCATTAAACTTTAATATTATTTTTTGATGCTTTTGAGACTCTTAACATACTTGAAATTGCATGAAACTTGACAGACACATCACATTTATTAGCCAGTAGACATGTGCAAAGTTTCAGAAGCGGGCGTGGTGAGGGGCTCAGTAGCGCCACCTTTTGACAAAAAAGTGGGGGGTTAGATTCATCTACAGTTACAAAAATCGGTATTTATATAGTTATCCTCGAGCCGGACAACTTTCTAATTTGCAGTCTTTAGCTCTGACCAACAGGAAGTCAGATATTTTTGTTTGAATGTGGAGAAAATCTCAGAATTTTGCTGGTCTCTCAGTGTCTGTGTGTGTGTGTGTGTGTGAGAGAGGAGAGGGGCTTGTCAGGTTTATTTAACCCTTTCTTTGCTGTGTGCGACTTCTCTGGTATTTTTGGGGGCCTTAACATGCTCGAAAACTCTTGAAACTTTGCACCCGGGTCAGAACCCACGGCCATCAGGGCCGGGCTGAAGCTGGTACCCGGGCGTGGCAGGGGGGCTCAACAGCGCCCCCTTGAACGGGGTCTGAAAACTTGATCCATATATCAAACATTCTTGAATGAATTAATATGAAACTCGGTACACTTATAAATCTCATCAGGCCAAACAACTTTCGTGCTCTAAGTTTCACGCCAGCCCAACAGGAAGTTGGCTATTATGGGTTGTTTGGTAAAAGCATGCTTTGTAATTTGATGTACTCCTCCTAGGAAATTCATTCAATCACCACCAAACTCGGTGTGCATGAAGTCAAGACATTGAGGATGCTAAATTGCGGACGGATTTTTGATATCTCGAACGGTTTGGCCGTGGCAAGGAATCGAATTTATGGCGAGAAAAGAGAAACACGAAGTCTTATAACTTCTGCATAAATTAACTGATATTGATGAAACTTCAGCAGTGTGTTTGTGGTAAGAGGCCAATCAGATGGATGCGACTATTGTGAGTCAAAGTTATAGCGCCACCAACTGGCAGCAGGAAGTGTGTCACTTTCTAAATTCTTTTGACAAAAGTGGGGGGGTTAGTTTTACACGGTAACAAAACTCCGTACGTATATTGTTCTCATCAAGCCGGACAACTTTCTAATTTACAGTCATTAGCTCCGACCAACAGGAAGTCAGATATTTTGGTTTGAATGTGGTCATTTTCTCTCTCTCTGTGTCTGTCTCTGTGTCTGTGTCTCTGTGTGTGTGTGTGTGTGTGTGTGAGGGGGGAGGGGGGCTAGATAAACCATTTGTATATATATATATATATATGTGTGTGTGTATAAATATATATATATATAGCGGCGAGCAGCAATGAAGGGCCCGAGCCGGTGCCACCACCACCCCGGTGCCTTTACCTAAAGTAAAGGGGTTGCGGTGCAACCGGCTTGGGCCCGTAATGGCTGCTCTCAGCTATATTTATTATTATTATTTTTACAAATTACTATTTACAAACTAAATTTTATATGCCTGTTTCTTGTTAATATTCGCTATTACTTCAATGCAAGTGAACAAGCGCTGTTATTGTTGCTTAGTGACGTGTGTGTTCAAGTAAGCCAGAAATGAGCAGATTCTGTGCAATACGCTGTATTTAATATATCATGAGGACTCACGAGTTGCGTATTTTTGCTAAATCCGCACAGATTTGTCTTACACGAACTTCCCCAGCAAAGCGAGTAAACAGAAACACGCCAGATTGGCTCGTGATTTGACAGCGTTTCACGCCACAGTTCATTTTTACCCACATTTGGCAGGTTGAAGGGTGTTAATTTCAATCCCTGAATGTTGCGCTCCCGTTTGTCATTGTGCACGAAACTTCACACCAATAAATCATCAGAAATATTGCTGACTTGTGTGCGTCTCAAGCGCCCTCTTTACACTCGTCCTAATGCCTGTTAGGTGTCCGTGGATTTGCCTATATTTGGTGTTGAAAATGGAAACGTCTTTAGACATGAAAAATCGATTTTACAATCGATTCAATGAACACTTATGTCTCAAAAATCGAACAGGATTTTTTCACAAAAGTGACAGCCCTACTCGTGGCCGCTAGTGAAGTTCCTTAGTGCGGATTTCCCTCGATATCTGGGGCATTTACACTCCTTGTGGGGAAAAATTCATGGTACAGCATTTAGTTTAAACCCATACTTATATCCATCGCCACCTGTGCGCTCTTTCTATAGCTGTGGTCATCATGTCAGTATTTTATTTTCAGAGTATTTTATTTGGAGATGTATTGTGGTAAAAATAGCAACAGATAGCGCTAGTAGCTCGCGGAGTCAGGGTCCGAAATTAACATATTGGCTCACCTGCCACGGGGACTGGTAGATGAGAAAATCCACCAGCCAAGCATATTTTTTATCGGCCAAAATAATAAACAGCCTTTTTGTGTCACATATACATTAATTTATATATAGGCTATATTTAAACATTTTTCTCATTATATTTCTGGTCTATTATTTTTCATTTTTACTTTTATTTACACACATATTACAGAATTTACACATTAAAATAATATTTGTGTGGTGGTGCCTATGAAAATAGTTCTGTACAAATTTGTGCTGCACGATTAATCATATCGCAATCGTAATTGCGATGTCAAGCCTATGCGATTATATGACGCAAAATGCCGCGATTTTAGATTAAATAAACAAATTATGGCTATTAATGCAGAGTCTGTTGTTTTGTGTCATCCGTTGGCTAGTGTTACATGATCCCGCTCTTATTCTTGCGAATGCCTTTAAACCATTCTTGGACGACAAGTCAAAAGAGAGTGCGCTGCCTGTGAATGTCCTGACTGATTCACAGAAAGACGCGCGCCCGTATAATGCGCATGCACAGACCGCGTGCCAGAATACAGTTCTCTTTAGCGCTTAAACGAACAATAACACACACAATGATGCCAAAATGTCATTTTGTCGAGTATCTTAATAACATAAGAGGAGTCTTATGATGGACGTAAAGAGTTGTGAGAGAATGAGGCGCGTGTGAGATCCGCGTCTCTGTTAGCGGCGGCTGCTTTTAAAGGGCCAGCATCCAATAAAACTTTCTGTCAGTAAAGTTAATCAAAGAACAACAAAGGGAACAGAGAAAATTACTCACTGCTTTTGACTGAATAACTTTTGTAGCTTTAATAATGATTAGGGCCTAATCTATATATAATTTATAATTTATGCACAGGGTGTCCACGGGTCCTTAAAAAGTCTTAAATTAGATTTAAAAAAATTAAGGCCATAAAAAGTCTTAAGTCTTATTTTTACTTATGAATGGTCTTAAATTTTCGATGGCAATTTGACTTAGACATATCTAAATGTTTTCCAAATTAAAACTATCTAATTAGCGTACTTTATTTATTATTCGTTCTTTGTGGATTTGCTCGTTCACGTGACATTTCGCGCCACATTCGCGCCAGCATTACGTCTGTCTCCTGCATGCGAAACAGCAGGAGAGGAGGAGAAAGTTGGTTAATTTCAGTTCAATTGTAAGTTCATTCTTTATGTGCGTAGTGGTGTGCGATGTGTATTGTCTATTATGATATTGTAATCATTGTTTTACTTTAACTATGTACGAGGGCGCACTGCGAGCTGACATCTTATTTGTCTCTCATGCTTGCTTTAACTGCGTAATGTCAGTGCAGTTATAGGTACAGTATGTTCCCTAATAGACGTATAAAGTTTTTGTATTTTATTGTTATCATACAATATTACATCAGCAAGAGGGCTGTTTTCCCGTGCACAATAGCAAATATGATATTTATTTTATATAACAGTTAAATGAACATTGTGAGTTACATTTTATAAACAATATTGTCAGTATTGTTTGTTTTCCCTTTATTTCGTTGACGAGAATTTCAAAATGAAACCGTAGCAGAGTCTCAATGCAAAAGACAGCGATGATTTCTTTACTGAAATCCGCGTTATGAACAAATCATTTTAACGATTCAATCAACAATAACTTGCACTTCCTGAATGAATCAGCCGTTTGAACAAATCGGTTGAATGAGTGACTCCCTGAGACAGTGACTTGCCGCTGCCTACTGGCGGGTTTAGTTTCACATTTAAAGTACCCTGTAATTAAAATGTTACAATTAGAAATCAGTTTATATTTAAATATTGAATTAAGAATTGAAGAATTGAAAGAATTGAATATCTCTTAGCTTTATTTATGCAATTGTAAATGGAGTGTAAATATATTAATGCCAGTTCTGATGCTTCTGTGTCTCCTCTGCACTGCAAAGATGGATTTTGATTTAATGATTTAATTTAACTGGTAACAGTGGTATTTTGTGTTTATTATTCTAATATAATTTAATTTGAATGATAGAATTTGACATAAAAGGTGATGCATACCTCTAAGTAAAAAAAAAAAAAGTCCATATATAGGTGAAAATGCCCCTGGAACTCAATTTTAGGTTGCAAATATTGCCCGTTAATAAAAAAATGTTAATTTCTTTCACTGCTGTGAACTGACCACTGCATAGAATATGAAAAATATGAATATCTTCGTGAGTCAGCTGTCAACAACAGGCCTAAACCAGCCATGGTACCAGCACAAAAACACAATCAGTAAAATATCATCTAATTATCATCAACAAAGCTTTGAAAATATTTAGACATATTTTTGTCAATATTGCGCACCCCTAATGTAACAAGGTATTAATTTTGATTTCTTCAGGTCTTAAAAAGGTCTTAAAAAGGCTTAAATTTGTCTTTTAAAAGTGTGCAGATACCCTGTATGCAGACTCTTTGATAACTTTATTCAATTTCCGTATATGTCCTACCTGTTAGACAGGAAGGGCACAGGTAAATATGACATTTATTATGGGTTAATGTGAGGATTGTTTGAAGTTATATTTTTGGAAGCCTAATGTTTTTTTTTAAAAATGATAGCTTTCACTTGTAATGACGTAATCACTGTAATGTTGGATGGCTATAATTAATGTTTAAAATGTGTGTGTGTGGGGGGGGGGGTCATTTTTATCCAGACATCACTGGCTTATTGATCATTAAAGGTGTTATCAATCATTTACTTGTTGTTGCTAGTTTGAGTGGAGAAATACAACTTAATACACAAAAGTATCACTAATCTGTGTGTGCATTTTGCTTTAGATCCAAGCAAGTTGACTCATGAAACCATTTGTTTATTATATCGCAATCGCAATATTGACCTCAATAATCGCAATATGACATTTTCCCCAAATCGTGCAGCCCTAGTACAAATGAAATGTATTAATTTTATATTTAATCAAATATATGCAATAATAACATATTCAAATTATTTCAAAAAAATATTTAGTTTTACTCCGCCTATTTTTTTACTCCATTTACTCTGACTGATCCGATCAGTAACTGAAGGACTGGAAATATCAGTTGTTTTAACCATTCATTAAAATGAATCGGTTCATAGGAGTCATTATTTCGCGAATTGGCCATGTCATTATCGGATTTGTACGCGTTGTGTGTTTATCCCGGCAGCTAGGACATCCCACACAGAAAACATTTAATCACTGGATAGGTTTTTTCGTTTATTTAAAGTGTGGTTTATGTCAGCTGAATGTGCGGAATGCTTTTCCTAGAAGATAAGGTATTTTAGCAAACTTCACACCCAGCGGTAATTCAGGAAAAAAAAATATCCGAATGAATGAATATATCCACATGAAACTATGGTCTTCCGACCTTTTACCATCGTGTCGATTTATTTTGATTAATATGTGGCAGGGAGAGAGAGCAAGACAGCGCTTAGGAGACTGGCTCCGCAGAGAGACAGTGCGCGCGCGCGACCGGGGCTCTCTCTCTCATTCTCTCTCTCTTTGGGGCTCTCTCTCTCATTCTCTCTCTCTCTCTCTCTCTCTGCTCGTTCTTCAGTTAAACATGCGCCCTGTCACATGCGCAGCAGTTCGTCTTCATTACTCACCGATCAAATAAAACTATGGCGGGACAAATTCGCTTTGGATCATGAGCATCGATAAAAGGGATTCGTTAACGTCGAGGGCATAAAATATCGATGGTTCATAAAACTTAGAACCGGTTCTCGAGTGGAACCGGTTTTCATTTCCCATCCCAACTGGCAAACACAACAACTCCGTCATGTCCGTAGTGCTCAGGGACATTTTGAGTGTTGATGACACCCTGAATTCATTTTGTTTGATGAATCTGAATGTAGTGTTTAAGATTCACTAAACAAGAGATTGGGTTGATGTGCGCGTTTATGTCACAAGCTTCAAATCAGAATAGATTTTTTGACATGTGCACACTGCTCACATATAATTTCCAGCTGTTTGCACTTAATAACTCTATTCGCCAAATCCACCATCTTTGTCCGACAAAGCAGTCAGTAGAGTTAACTTAGAAGATTAACGTTGGAGGATTTGAACTTGAAAAGCGGAGTGCACTGACGTCTTTCCGTGGTTAAAACAACATTCCCTTTAATGTTCATTCATGTTTGTTTGATGCTATAAATGAACTAGAAGGAAGAGATGATCGGTTCATGAGCAGCTTTAACTGAGGCTCTACAGCGATCTGTCACGACACATTAAAGAGCCACAAAACGGTATTGTTTAAATTTCTTGACAAAATTGCCAAATTTGAAAGTTGAGACTTTGTTTCATATCAAAAGTAACCTGGTCTGTCCTGTCTGTCGGCGCGTTGTCAGTGTCCTCTCTGCTCTGCGATGTATTTTTCACTGCGTGAAAACATGGTGTGGTTTGAGAGCGGAGTAGCTTTTCGGACATAGTAACAGTAACTAAAGGGGGCGGGTCTTTGCGAACGGTCAATTTGGAGACAATGAACATAATGAACGGTTGTGCCGTGCAGCTTATATTTATCACGCAGTAAAATTTAAAACGTACACATAGCCCATGCCTGTAATGTATGTTGGAAATGTGTTTAAAAATCATATCACCGTTATTGAAAAAATATATATCACGATATATATTGATATTGAATTATTGTCCAGCCCTACAGAAAGGGCGTCGAAGTTACTTGCAAAATATACTATGCGGTAATAAAAAACAGCAGTAGTACAAGTACAATGCAATAGCCTATCACTTGCGAAGCAAACATCCACAAGCAAATGAAAGGCTCTTCCCGAAGCTGGCCACTCTAGCGAGACGTTATCTCTGTATTCCCGGGACATCTGTGCCATCGGAGACGGTGTTTTCTGACTGTCAACAGGCTGCACTCCAGACTAACCCCACATCATCATGACATGACATGTAAGAGTGCACAAGAAAGGTGCATTCTTCTGAGACTGCTCTCCTCAAAGTGTCTAATGAAGCTGCTGATTCTGGAAGGTACTCGGTATTGGTTCTATTGGATTTATCATTAGCTTTCGATACAGTGGACCACAAAATACTGCTGAATAAATTAGATTAAGAGTTTGGTATCGTTCGGTCTGTTTTAAAGTCGCTTTCCTCTTGAGTGACAGAACTTTTTCTGTATATGTAAATGGTATACTGTCTGTAGCTACTCCATTCTTGAATGGTGTTCCCCAGGGCTCTGTCCTAGGTCCACTTTTGTTTTTACTGCACATTAACCAGGGTCCGAAATTAACACCCGCCAAGCGCCAAATGCGGGTAGATTTTCCGTTTGGCGAGTAAATCTCAAAGGCTATCCGCCACACTGGCGGGTGAATGTTCCAGACATTCTAGAAAGTTCCGGGAGTCTCCCGCATATTGATAGCGGCTCCCTGATGCCTGCAAATTAGTTCAAATCTCCTGGAATCTAGAGCGAGCGAGAAGGAGCGCTCACATACTGAGCTCCAAACCGTGTAGCGCGCGCACTGCAGAGAGCGAGAGACCTTGCGTGTGTGTGCCTCGAGAAGCGTGTGTGAACCTTCACAGCTAAAATAGACCTACACTAAATATATATTTTTAACTTAAATTAACAAATTAAGATGACAAAAAGAAAACACTGAATCAGTTTGAAGAAGCTTTGAAAACTTTTTTTTTTTCATCAGACTACGTTTTTTTCGTCAAATAAAAATAGCAGCAGGCTTACCTCAATCCACAGCTTGTCTAGTTTTTACTTTAAAAAAGTAACATGTCTACATAATGTGGGGTTAGTCTGGGTCTCCGATGGCACAGATGTCCCGGGAATACAGAGATAACGTCTCGCTAGAGTGGCCAACTTCGTTTGATAGCCTACTAAAACTTTCATTTGCTTGTGGATGTTTGCTTCGCCAGTGATATTGCATTGTACTTGCACTAGGCCTACTGCTGTATTTTAATACCGCGCAGCATATTTTGCAAGTAACTTCCGTCGCCCTTTCTGTCGAAATGCTCCCACACACAGTAGCTACTTTTCTCTTGCTTCATTTTGCTTGCTCAGTGAAATATGTCTTTAGGCGCGTGTGGTTGCGCGTGTCGACGCACACCGTGATTTAACAAATATAAATTTAACTGTTTTTTTTTTTTTTTTAACCATGCAGCAAACAAACAAAAAAGCTAAATAAATATATTTATTATTATTTTTTTTACTTTTAAACCGTTTAACTGATAGTATTAATCGGTAAAAATTTTAGTATGTGTAGTATTTAGTATTTTTTTTAAAGAATGTGATCGTCTTAGAAAACCTTCAAATGTATTGTTATGAGCACTAGTTCCATGCTCACTTCAACATAATACCTTATCTCAATTAAATGTACTGAAATGAATGTATATGTGACACAAAAAGGCTGTTTATTATTTTGGCCGGTAAAAAATAAGCTTGGCTGGTGGATTTTTTCATCTACCAGTCCCCGTGGCAGGTGAGCCAAAAAGTTAATTTCGGACCCTGACATTAACCCTTTGGAGCCATTTTAACAAAGTGTCATACCATTTTTATGCTGATGACATACAGTTGTATTGCTTGTTCAATGACTCTTAGTTCCACAAACTAACGGATTTATTGAAAAATCGTGACTTGCTAGTAACTGTCTCCAATTAAATTCGGAAAAGACTGAAACCCTAATTGTTGCCCCAGACAATAAAATACCATCCATCCTTCAAAACCTTGGTTCTCTGAGCTCTTCTGTCCAGGCGAGCATCAGAAATCTAGGTGTCTGGTTTGACCAGTCAATGTCTTTGGACTGCCATTCTAGACTTTTGGTCAGAAATATTTTTTTATCATATAAGAAATATTGCAAAATTGAGGGCAATTTTATCTGACTCTGATCTCGAGATGTTATCCGTGCTTTTATTTCTGAATACTGTAACTCTCTTTTTACTTTTTGTGACAAATTTACTCTAAATCGTCTTCAAATGGTTCAAAATGCTGCGGCAAGGCTTTTAACAAGATCTGGCAGAAGGACACGCATCACACCCATTTTGTCTTCCCTACACTGGCTTCCCATCAAATTTCGTATTGATTTTAAAATATTAGTTTTAACTTTTAGAGCTTTACATGGTCAGGCCCCACAATACATTGCTGATTTGTTATGCACATACTCCCCAGGCCGTGCCCTTTACTCCTCAGGCCAGAGTCTGTTAATGGTCCCAAAGACTCGCTATAAACCCAGGGAGACCTGTCCTTCCAGGCTGTAGCCCCCAGACTGTAGAACGCCTTGCCTTTGTTCCTCCGTGTGGCCGATTCTGTCGATTATTTTTAAAGGTATCTCAAGACACTGTTATTTAAACAAGCTTTTAGTTGACTGGATTTTATTTTGGGCTCTTTAAATGTTGTAATTTTTACTGATTGTATACTGTTTTATTATTGTGGTTGCACTTTGTAAAGCACTTTGTGATTTTTATCTGTGAAAAGCGCTCTATAAATAAACTTTACTTATTTATTTTACATTTATTTTATATCTGGTTCCCAATTTGCAACAAAGTTACCAGAATTTGTGTCATTTTCAACCTAGTGTAGACTTTCTTTCTTTTTTTAAATAATCAGTAAACAACAAAGTTACTGATAAAGTTGTATTTGTCAAATATCATACAAGTTATTCATAGTCATAGAAATTCTTCTTACAGTGATTATGGTTACAGGATTGATGAATGTGATCAACACTGTACAGTTTGTAAAAACTGAGACAATGGATTGAGATTATTTTCTTGTCTTCCCATCATGCAGTAGAAAAAGCCCAGATGATGTCACTTCATAAGTGTCACAGTTTTAAGAAATGCTGTTTTTGAAAGGAGGAAAATCATTTCAGGAGTAACAGGGTTGAGTAAAACATGTAGGACACAGATAATGCTAATAAAAATTGTTAATTTAAAACTAGTTAAGTTTTACAGACACTGCAACGGTCATGAAATGACTTTCATGTCCTTTCACTTTATATTTCTCTCTTTTAATTATTTTGATGTCCTGAAAATTAAATTTTATATTTGTTTCTTTCATGTCAGACCTGATGGAAGAGAACGAAGAGAGTGAAGAACTGAGTGAAGTGGAGGAGGAGAGAGAAGAACTGAGTGAAGTGAAGGAGGAGAGAGAAGAACTGAGTGAAGTGAAGGAGGAGAGAGAAGAACTGAGTGAAGTGAAGGAGGAGCGAGAAGAACTGAGTGAAGTGAAGGAGGAGAGAGAAGAACTGAGTGAAGTGAAGGAGGAGAGAGAAGAACTGAGTGAAGTGGAGGAGGAGAGAGAAGAACTGAGTGAAGTGAAGGAGGAGAGAGAAGAACTGAGTGAAGTGAAGGAGGAGAGAGAAGAACTGAGTGAAGTGAAGGAGGAGAGAGAAGAACTGAGTGAAGTGAAGGAGGAGAGTGAAGAACTGAGTGAAGTGAAGGAGGAGAGAGAAGAACTGAGTGAAGTGAAGGAGGAGAGAGAAGAACTGATTGAAGTGGAGGAGGAGAGTGAAGAACTGAGTGAAGTGAAGGAGGAACATCATGTCAAACCTGGAGAAAAACCCTTGAGTCGCTCAAAGACTAAAAATAATTTTTTAAAGAAAAGAAGGGGCAAGAAATCTTTCACCTGCACTCAGTGTGGAAACAGTTACACAAGCAAACAAAGTCTTGAGTTTCACATGAGAGTTCACACTGGAGAAAAGCCGTACTCATGTGATCAATGTGGGAAGAGTTTCAGCCGATCTTTTTCCCTTAAAGAACACATGAGGATCCACATCGGATGGAAGCCATTCTCATGTGATCAATGCAGCAAAACATTTCTTACTGCATCACACCTGAAGAAACACCTGACAGTTCATACGAAGGAAAAGCCGCATTCATGTTCTGTGTGTGGAAAGAGTTTTTCACAGCTGAAATATTTACATGTACATCAGAAAATACATACTGGTGTAAAAGCTTATATGTGCTTTGAGTGTGAGAAGACTTTTATTACAGCGGACAGTTTAAAACTGCACCAGAGAATTCACACTGGAGAGAAACCTTACAAGTGTTCACACTGTGACAAGAGATTCAGTCAGTTGTCATCTCTGAAAAAACATGAGATGATCCACACTGGAGAAAAACCTTATAAGTGTTCACACTGTGACAAGAGATTCAGTCAGTCAACAGATCAGAAAACGCATGAGAGGATCCACACTGGAGAAAAACCTTATAAGTGTTCACACTGTGACAAGAGATTCAGTGTGTCGTCATCTCTGAAAACACATGAGAGGATCCACACTGGAGAAAAACCTTACAAGTGTTCACACTGTGACAAGAGATTCAGTGTGTCATCATCTCTGAAAACACATGAGAGGATCCACACTGGAGAAAAACCTTACAAGTGTTCACACTGTGACAAGAGATTCAGTCACTTATTTTCTCTGAAAACACATGAGAGGATCCACAGCAGAGAGAAGTCACCTGAAGTGACACATGAGGATCCACACAGTAAAGAAACTACTTAACCCTCTGGGTTCTAAGGGTTTTTTGGGGCCCTGACATTTGTGCTTTTATCAGTTGCTTATAAACATATTTATGGCAAAGGCGTAATTACACTCTATTTAGCACAAACAGGGCTACCATAATATGTGAGCGACATGTATGCACATGTTTGTATTTTTGAGAGAATAATGTTTATGCATGGTTATTGAAACAACTAAAAATTAAAGTTTCTGAAATAAGGCCACAAAACACTAAATATGTGTCCACAATACTATTGACTAATGGATGTTGTCAGGTGAGTTTTTGCTTCAAAATGATCTGAAAATCACCCTGCCTAATCATTCACATAAAACAATACATTGATTTAAAATTTGTAAGACACTTTTTGTTTGAAAAGGCAATATGCGGGGGCGGGGGCGGGGGCGGTGGTTCTGGGGGGGGGGGGTGCGTGAATGATCCAACACCATCATGAATAATGAGTGGTTTACACCTGAGAAGACAATGACCTGCACCTAATGAGCTGCATAATGAAATGCATTCATAAAGAAAGAATGCAAGGAGAAAAGAAATATATATATCTACAAAATTAGTTCACAATTGGAATCATCTCAAAATTATTTTGTATTTTTCTACAAATTGTTATATGCTTGGGTAGTATATAATAACCAAGGTAATCATTTCTAGTAGTGTGTGGTTAGTTCTCATACTGTATTTTCAGAAAGTTTTGGAATATGAATCCTCTCCCCAAATTTGTCACTAATAAAACACAAAAATAATTTAAAGAGAAGGCTTATATTGACATTTTAATATTTTGTTTACATCTACCCTGTAAATATATATTTTTGCTATTTTATTAAAAAGGTTACAATTACAACAACAATTCAAATTTTAAACAATATTTCAAGTGTAATCTTTCTTTGTAAAAACTTAAATATGCATTTTATCATATGTATTTTAAAGTTAAGGATTCATTAGTTTTAATATAGCCTACATTGGAACAAACACTATAAAAACATCTTAGTTGATGACTTTATTTTTGACAAAACATATATATATAACGAGCAGAAATTGGCGAACAAAAGCTTATTTGATGTGGCAGTCTTTTTTTACAGTAAAAACTTTAGAATCTATCCAAAACTAGTCAACGAAATGTGGTCTTTCGTATGTAACATAGTCTATTGTTTTTATCATATATTAGGGCATATAAATGTTAATTTGCAGTTTAATATGTTGCTTATACAAAGACATTTTATTTCAACATATTTGTAGGCGTATTAATAGTTCAGTTTAATACGTTGCTTATACAAAGACATTTTATTTCAACATATTCAACCACCGTCGGTGTATGAGTGAATGGGTGAATGTGAGGCAAATTGTAAAGCACTTTGGTGGCCATTGGGTCTTTGAAAGCGCTTTGGTGGCCATTGGGTCTGTGAAAGCGCTATATAAATGCAGTCCATTTACCATTTCAGTCGATTTTTACTCATCAGTATAGCAATCTAGTTTGGTAAAAGCTGTTCATTCATTCACACACACAAACGCGATTCATATTTAAACAGTCTTTTTGTGGTTTACAGACACTATTTGATATTGCGATTAGAACAAAGCATATAACAATAAATAACTTTCTATTATTCTTCAGATGTGTGATGTTATGAATACGTTAAGTTAAGAACTCCATTACCCAGCATGCCTCGGGGAGGGGAAACGCCGGGCCGGAAGTAAACAGATTTAGCCGGGAGAGTGTCACTGGATGTTGTAATGTGAAAGTTGCCGAGTAAAATATGTTCAACTTGTAAACACGCCTCGTTTGCTTATTATCGCACTAAGCAAAATAACACATGGTGTCAGAAGTGGCCGTGAGCAGCTACGAAAGGAAGATTTGCCGCGGAAGAACGTCGGAAAAGAAAGAAAAATCTCCGGTCGCGTGAGTGTAACGTGATAAAACGGCAACATGCTAAAAGAGTTTGCTACGGCGTGTGATGGCTACAGGTGGTAGTGGAAGTGAAGCGGGGGACGAGGGACAGATCGAACAAGAAGAAGAGGATCTGGTGCCCGAATCGGAGGAAAACCAGCAACAGGAGAGGGCTGGGGAAGTCCTGATACCCCGACGTTCAGTAATGGGGAGGCTAAGTCCACCCACTTCCATGCAACTGACTGGTAATCTTGCTGATAATTGGAAGCGGTTTAAACAAAGATTTAATATATATTTAGCAGCAAGCGGAGCAGGGGGTGAAGATGAAAAATTGAAAGCTCACATCCTTTTGCATGTTATGGGAGAAGATGCTTTGGATATCTATAACAGCTTTCAGCTGGATGAAGCTAATTTGACTTTAGCAGAGCTAATAATGAAGTTTGAAGAGTACTTTGTGCCTAGTCAGAATGTGACTTTTGAGAGGTACAAGTTTTTCACCCATGACCAAAAGCAAGGAATACCTTTTGATCAGTACTTAGCAGAGCTTCACACTCTAAGCAAAACATGTGAATTTGGCACCCTGAGAGATTCACTAGTGAGAGACAGGATTGTTTGTGGCACAGTGGATAATGCACTCAGAGAAAGATTGCTCAGAGAGACTGGACTTACATTAGATAAGTGTGTCACTATGTCCAGAGCAGCGGAAACCACTCGAGCACAAGCAAAAGAGCTTCGGAGAGGTGAAATCACAGTGCATGCAGTCCATAAAGAACAGATGAAAAAGAAAGCATTTACCAAACAAAAAGGACCGAAAGAGAAGTCTGCAGAATTCAAATGTGGTAAATGTGGAGGCAGTCACAAGCCAAAATCATGTCCTGCATATGGTAAATCCTGTAACAACTATGGAAAGAGCAATCACTATGCAAGATGTTGCAAATCAGCTTTTAAACAGAAAGTTCACGCTGTTGGTGAGGAAGAAGATGAGGATGAAGAGTTCATTGTAGATGTGGTGCGTGCTCATGCAACAGAAAAAGAGGAATGGATCGTGCCAATCGAGGTGAATCAGACAATAATACCATTCAAGTTAGACACAGGTGCTCATGTAAACCTGTTATCTTTTGAAGACTATAAAAAGTTGGCAGTGAAAAGTGAAATACATCCTATTAAAACAAAAGTGACGGGATATACTGGTGAACGTGTTTCTGTTAAAGGCGGATGCATCGCAACCTTCAAACACAGAGGCCAGCAGATAAGAGCATTGCTACTGATCGTGGATACGAGTGCACAACCAATTCTGGGACTCAAGGCATGTACAAAGCTCAATCTGGTCAAAAGAGTGCGGCAAATGTTCATGACTCACTCATGGAGGAGTATAAAGACTGTTTTGAAGGACTTGGATGTCTACCTGGAAAACACAAAATATGTGTGGATAAAAGCGTGCCTCCTGTTGTGCATCCTTGTAGAAAAATCCCTTTCGCGTTACGTGGAAAGCTGAAAGAGGAACTAGCGCGCATGGAAAAATTGGAGGTCATCAAGAAAATAGACGAACCAACTGAATGGGTCAGCTCTCTAGTTGTTTTGCAGAAGAAAACAGGTGCTCTGAGAACGTGCTTGGACCCAAGAGACTTAAACAAAGCAATTAAAAGAGAACACTTTAAGTTACCAACCAGAGAAGAAATCATGGCACAGTTTGCTGGAGCTAAATGGTTCAGTAAACTTGACGCTTCGTCAGGTTTCTGGCAGCTGAGGCTGGACGAAGAGAGTTCGAAACTGTGCACGTTTAACACACCTGAGGGCAGGTACAGGTTTCTTCGTCTGCCGTATGGTATCTTGTCAGCACCTGAAGTCTACCACAAGACTATACACATGATCTTCGAGCACATACCAGGAGTGGAGACCATGATGGATGACATCATAGTCTGGGGCTCGAATTGAGAAGAACATGACGAGAGACTGAGACAAGTGCTAGACAAGACAAGAGAAGTGAATCTGAAGCTTAACAAAGACAAATGTGAGTTTGGAGTGAAAACGCTTACCTTTGTGGGAGATGTTGTCAGTGAAGAGGGAGTGAAGCCTGACCCAAGAAAAACATCAGCAATCAACAATATGGAAAGGCCAAACAACAAAGATGAGGTCAGACGTTTTCTGGGAATGGTCACCTATCTAGCAAAGTTTGTCCCACAGCTGTCAGCACAGTCAGCACCTCTCAGGAGTCTTCTCGAACAGAAAAATGAATGGATCTGGTCTCATGAGCAGGAGAAATGTTTTGTAAAACTTAAAGAGATCCTGACACAAGAGCCCGTGTTAAAGTTTTATGACCCAGAAAGAAGAACAAGGGTCTCGGCAGATGCGTCACAGTACGGCCTGGGAGCGGTGCTGCTGCAGCAATACGACGAGCAGTGGCTACCTGTTGCCTATGCATCTAGAGCCTTGACAAGCGCTGAGTCCAGGTACGCTCAAATTGAGAAGGAGCTATTAGCGAGCATGTATGCATGTGAACGCTTTCACCAATATGTCTATGGTCAAGCTTTTGAAGTAGAAACAGACCATAAACCTCTGGTGTCCATCATGTCCAAACCTCTGAATGACTGTCCTGTGCGGATACAACGCATGCTAATTAGGCTGCAAAAATATGATGTGCACATGATATATACACAGGGGAAATACATGTACACCGCCGACACCTTGTCTAGAGCAGTTGATAAAGGGGAGCAAACGGACAGCGAGAGCACTGCAGAAATACAGGCGTACGTGGACATGGTAGTGACAAATCTGCCAGTAACAGCTGACAGAACAGAACAAATACGGAGAGAGACAAATGCAGATGAAACGATGAAAGAACTCAAGCGTGCAATACAGAAAGGATGGCCTGAAAACAAAAAGGATTGCCCAATGAACATAACAGACTACTGGAACTGCAGAACGGAGCTTACTGTGGTGAATGACACAGTGTTGAAGGGGAGCAAGTTTGTTATTCCATCATCGTTACGTAAACAAATGCTCCAAAAGATACACGAAAGCCATCTCGGAGAAGTCAAGTGTAAACGACGGGCGAGAGAAGTAATGTACTGGCCGAGAATCAACCAAGACATCAGCCAGACAATAGCTTCATGTGAACTTTGTCGCACACACAGGCCAAAACAACAAGCCGAGCCGCTGATGAGTCATCCGGTGCCCCACAGACCTTACTACAAGGTGGGAACTGACCTATTTGACTAGAATGGAAAGAGTTACATAGGTCACCCCTGGCTCCTCCGTCACAACCCTCGCATAGACTGGCATCATAACGTCGTGCTGGAGTGGAGCAAGGAATGTCATAAGTCTTGTCTTGTGTCTGCCTGTCCGTCTGTCTCTGTTTCTATGTTTCAGGAGGAAGCAGGGGATTTGTCTAACGTGCCCACGGAGTACCATGACCTGAAGGAGGTGTTCAGTAAGTCTCGTGCTGCTTCTCTTCCTCCGCACCGTCCCTATGACTGTGCTATAGATTTAGTACCAGGTAAGTCTCCGCCCAAAGGCAAGTTGTATTCGCTTTCTGTCCCAGAGAGGGAGGCTATGGAGAAATATATTTCTGATTCTCTAGCAACCAAGTTCATCCGACCTTCCTCTTCTCCAGCGGGGGCGGGGTTCTTTTTTGTGGGGAAGAAGGACGGGTCTCTGCGACCTTGTATTGATTACCGGGGGTTGAACAACATCACGGTAAAGAATACTTATCCTTTGCCGTTGATGTCTTCTGCCTTCGAGAGGTTGCAGGGAGCGTCCATCTTCACAAAACTGGATTTACATAACGCTTATCATTTGGTCCGCATTAGGGAGGGGGATGAGTGGAAGACTGCTTTTAACACCCCCAGGGGGCACTTTGAATATTTGGTCATGCCGTTCGGGCTGTCCAACTCCCCAGCAGTCTTCCAGGCATTGGTCAATGACGTGTTGCGAGACATGATAGATCAGTTCATATATGTCTACCTGGATGACATATTGATTTTTTCTGCTTCTCTCCAGGAACATGTGCAACACGTCCGACGAGTGCTTCAGAGGTTGCTAGAGAATGGGCTTTTTGTCAAGGCGGAGAAATGCGATTTTCATGCACAGTCTGTTCCTTTCCTAGGGTACATCATTTCGTCTGAGGGAGTGCGTATGGACCCTGAGAAGGTTAAGGCTGTGGTAGAGTGGCCAAGTCCAGATTCCCGTAAGGCCCTACAGAGGTTTCTGGGGTTCGCCAATTTCTACCGGCGTTTCATTCGCAACTTCAGCCAACTAGCCGCGCCTCTGACCGCCTTGACCTCCCCCAGAACGACGTTCAGGTGGTCAGACACAGCTGAAGCTGTGTTTGCCAAACTGAAAGGCCGTTTTGTTTCAGCCCCCATCCTTATTGCCCCTGATTCTTCACGTCAGTTCGTGGTGGAGGTCGATGCGTCAGAGGTGGGGGTAGGTGCAGTGCTGTCCCAACGCTCTCCTGCAGATGATAAGATGCATCCCTGCGCGTTTTTGTCGCATCGCTTATCCCCAGCCGAACGTAATTACGACATTGGTAACAGAGAGTTGTTGGCAGTCAAGTTAGCATTGGAGGAATGGCGCCACTGCTTAGAAGGGTCGGGGGTACCTTTTATCGTCTGGACTGACCACAAGAACCTAGAGTATATCAGAACTGCTAAAAGATTGAACTCCAGGCAGGCTCGGTGGGCACTTTTTTTCGGTCGTTTTGATTTTTCTCTCTCGTACCGCCCGGGTTCTAAGAACATCAAACCCGACTCTTTATCTCGCATTTTTGATCGCTCCGAACGCCCGGTTACTCCCGAGTGCATTTTACCCGAAACCCTATTTGTTTCCACACTCACATGGGAGGTCGAATCGAAGGTCAAGACGGCCTTAGAAGGGGTAACACCTCCGCCCGGTTGCCCACCGAATCGTTTATTTGTGCCGGAGGGATTACGGTCTGACGTCATTCAGTGGGGTCATTGTTCCAACGTGGCTTGCCATCCAGGAGTTAATCGCACTAGTTTTTTAGTCAAGCAACGATTCTGGTGGCCACTTATGGCTCGTGACATTCACAGTTTTGTTTTGGCTTGCTCGGTTTGTGCCACTGGTAAGACTTCCAATCGACCCCCAGACGGGTTACTTCAACCGCTGCCAGTCCCTTCAAGACCCTGGTCCCATATCGCTCTAGATTTTATTACCGCCCTCCCAGGGTAACACAGTCGTTTTGACCGTGGTGGACCGGTTCTCGAAGGCGGCTCATTTTATTCCCTTACCCAAATTACCCTCAGCTAAGGAGACAGTGTTGACAGTCGTAGACCACGTCTTTCGCCTTCATGGCCTCCCGATGGACGTGGTCTCCGACAGGGGACCCCAGTTTGTGTCCAAATTTTGGCGAGAGTTTTGTAGATTACTGGGAGCGACGGTTAGTCTGTCCTCAGGGTTTCATCCCCAGAGGAATGGCCAAACCGAGAGAGCCAACCAGGATCTGGAGAGGGTGTTACGATGTCTGGTTTCCAAGAATCCTTCCTCATGGAGCCAACAACTCTCCATGGTGGAGTACGCCCACAACACATTACCAGTGTCGGCCACGGGCCTATCTCCGTTTGAGTGCAGTTTAGGTTACCAGCCACCAATTTTTCCCAGTCTGGAATCCGAGGTCGCGATCCCCTCCGCTCACGCCTTCGTCCAGAGGTGTCACCGCACCTGGACTAGAGCCCGTGAGACTCTACTCCAGGTGGGGGCGCGCACCAAGGCCAAGGCCGATCGCCACCGGTCAAAGCCTCCCGTATACGTCGTTGGTCAAAAGGTGTGGCTTTCAACAAGAAACATTCCGCTCCGTTTCTAATAAACTGGCTCCCAAATTCATTGGCCCGTTCACTGTCGCCAAGATCATTAGTCCGGTGGCAGTCCGCCTCAATTTACCTCCAGCGTACAGGAGGGTTCATCCCGTTTTTCATGTCTCCAAAATTAAGCCTGTGTTTCATTCTCGTATTAACCCGCCAGTCCCGGTTCCTCCCCCACCGCGACTCGTAGATGGGGAGACCACATATTCGGTCAAATGCATTCTGGACTCTAGGCGGAGGGGACGCGGGTTTCAGTACTTGGTGGACTGGGAAGGTTACGGTCCGGAGGAGAGAGGTTGGGTACCTGCTAGAGACATTCTGGATCACTCCCTCATCGATGATTACAATCGACAGGTAAGGGAGTCTGAGAGCGCCAGGAGGCGTTCTTAGGAGGAGGGGTACTGTCACGGTATACAAATTCATTGTTTCCTTCTCGTCGCGTGGGTTTGTTGTTGTATGCATGCACGTGCACTGTGGGTATGATTGTGTGTCATTGCCTAATCCACTCCAGCTGATCATCGTCTCATTCACCAGCTGCAGCCCATCTCACCACTCTATATATACTTACCGTTGTCTCATCCCTTTTGTCAGATCGTTGTTTGATGTCTTCCCTGTCGGTGTTACGTTCCTGTCTGCCCGCCTGTTCGTGTCCTGTGATCATCGTTGCCGTGTTTGGAGTTTCGTCTGTTCACCGTCTTCACGTGGGATTATTTCACCTTCATTCACCGCACCATCGCATCCGGTTCTGGTCCTGACCATCGAAGTCCCTGCGCCATCATTCCACGCCCGTTGTCTTGTGACTTTGTGTTTTCCCGGATCAATAAATTGTCAACTTGCATTTGCTTCCTGTCTTCCGTCCTGAGAGTATGACATGTGTGGCTTCTGAATTCTCCTAAATTGGCTTTGCCTGTGAAATTAATAGAATAATGATCTATTTAACAAATATACAAAAGACCAGCAAGTATAACATAGTGTATAACAAGTGTAGATTTGGATATAATACACACAAGTTGTACAATATATCATCTATCAACATATATCATTGAAGACCATAGTTATATTCTTGAACCTAATTATTTTTGTTACATTCCACAGTGCGCCAAACCACTACCATCTGGCCATGCACGTCTTCGGTGCACTGACAACTGCAAGCACTCTGATCGAATTAGACGACATGGTTCAAAGTGCTGCAGTTGTGTTCTCCAGTCCATCCTCGGGTCCCAATGTAGATAAACATTTCAAGAACCTGCAGTCGTGGCTGCTGAGAACAGCGACATTGGATGAGACAACCGAGTCCAAAAGTGAGAGCTTTGAGGTAAATATCAATACCAAGTTTGAATTTGAATTCGAACATTTATGGTTTTAATTTGAAAAAATATGCGAAGGTATACTGTTGTTATCAAAGAAATAATATAAAGAAAAGTTAATGAAGTTAAATTTCTTGAGTGAAAATGTACTTAGATAAATGCCATGGAGTGCAGCTACTTTACAATGATATAAAAGTGGGTTAAAAAGATACATATTTGAACATTACTACCAATTATTAACATGTAATGTAAATACTCTACAATAGCAGAAGGACATTACTTAACTTTACTGTGTTTTGTAAGTGTGTGTTGTCATAAAATAAAATAAAAAATATATTTATCTGCCACTGGAACAACACAACACACCATCATTTTAGTATAACAAGACAGAAATTTATAATAAATATAAAGTCCACAACGTCCACAGCCTCAAACATATGTTATGGTATGATTGTCAATTGGTAGCGGTAATAAAGCACATGATTTAGGATCATTAAGAAATTCTATATTAGATATATAAGGAGAAACTTAGCACGGCCATTTTGACATTAAACAACGTTTGACAACTAACAGACACAGAAAAACAAGGGAGCTAATACACACACATGAAATTAGGACACTTATTAATCAGTAACCAAGCAGACAAACATATTAATGAGATGAAACAAAGAAACACATGGGAAAGCTGGGTACACTAAAGATTAACAGACAGTGAACACAGTGAAAAATATTTTTTTTAAAATAGCATTATTTTTAATAAATGTTCCTTTTATGTGTCATTGATGGTTCTTTTATGTTTATTGTGTGGTGGGCTGTGTTGTACTGCTCTCCAAAAATTTTAACTACTTATCAAAAAATTTGGGACAAAACAGCACAACCTCAACAACACATGGCACCAAGTACTGTACATGTCTGGCATGTCCTGCCCCGAAATTATCAAAAAGGTCAAAGGTTAAACTTGTTAAAGTTTTGTCAGTAATTTTTTTAATTTTCAAACAGACCTGTGTAATAATAACACATTGTTACATTACATTAAGGACATCGATGGAGACAACCGATTTGCAAAACGTTGCAAAGATGTAATTTCCAAAGCTCCACTGGACAGGTCTGGAGAGCCGAATGTGTATTTTTGCAGAGGCCTTATCAAGCACCTCAGCAAATACATTCTACCATATTCTGGTTTGTGGACCGGCATAATGCTAGGTTTGTCATCATTAATCAATATATCTATTATCGATATAAAAATCTTGCTTGGTTTTATTCAAATCAAACACATGGCTTTACTTACATTCTTTTGTTCAAAGGGGACCTTGGACGACATGGGACGGGACCACAATATGAGCAGTGCTCTCGAAAATTCAACACGCTCAGAAAGCTTCCAAGACAAGTAATTATAATATATTTTACATGTCACGACTTTATTACTCATTACTTAATGTGTTTAACATTTATCTGTTTTTTTTTTATACATTTCTTGGAACATAACAGAGGACAACAGAACCCAGGGCATAATGGAGAAGAGCCAGTGGGATTTAAAACATATTAGATTTCCCTCGGGCCGCCTGACTAGGCTTGATGATTTTGTGGCCCAGTACCAGACCACTCACACTGCTCTCCTGAAGGAATATGAAGACTCCAAAAGAGTTTTTAGAAGAAAGGTTTGAATAATTTAATTATAGTTTCATTAGAAGTGGTTTGGATCAAAGTGTTTAAGTGAAAGTAAATATAAAGAAACTTAAATTTTGTATGTCATCAAATTATTTGTATTGGTATCTAAAACAGCTCTCCAAAGTTATTGAAATTATAATTGAATGCCTCCATCAAAACTTTACTTTATGCAGACATTTAGAGTGGACCAGGAAAGATGGAAAGAACGGCAGCAAAAAAAGAGGGGGAGATATGTCACACCACTCCGGAAGCCATTTCCTTTCAAAACATCTAAGAAGGTATACTGTAAATATAAAGCTGACATGCCTTACAGAATTAAAAGTAATAGCCTAATCCTAATCTAAACATTTCAGCTACGAAATAGTTTCAGCAACTATTCGAAATAGTTTACTACTTAGATATAAAACAGCAAAAGCCATTTTTACACACTACACAATTGTTACGCAATATTAATATTAGGCCTATATGTGGTTTATCATTTTGTGGGTGGTACATTTTTTTTTTTAAGAAAATATTTATGTAGATTACAACGGAAACTTCTACAAACGATTGAAATATTTATTATATATATATATATATATATGTTTTAAATGTATTTAAAATAGGAAATAAAGAGAAAAACAAAAGGAATTTAACATGAAGATCCTTTGTAAGGTGATTTGTTTTTAAACACACTGTTGATAGGTTGACTCCTCAGTACCTGACACCATTGGGAAATCTTCACCACAGCCTAATTCATCCATGCTGGGGGACCAGGAAGAAACCTTGGATGGAAAGGAGGTAGAACATGGGGATATGTCTACCAATCCTGCATCCTTGGATAAACCATCCATGACATCAATGACCCCACAGCATCAAGTAAGAAGCCTTTCTAGTATCACAAGTTCTAACTGGTGACTTTTAAAGGTTATTATTTAATGGGACACTAAAAAGAAACACATATTCAACTTATGTTTAACTATGTGTAATTTGTTATTTAAATTTATGTCATGCAGCTCACCTCCTGGTGGAGAAAAAAAGACACAGAGGTTGTGGTTTCTGTGATCCCCACCCAGAACATAGGGCAAACAATGATTCTTCGTCACCGTGAGATCAAAACACTTCAACCGCACCGATGGTTATATGGCGAGGTAATATGCATTTCATTCTCTTGAACATCTAGTTATATAAACTATTTAAGTTTTACAATTATAAATATGTTGTTCTATAATTACACTTCAGCTACCACTATTTAGTAATATGAAAAATAAGTAAATTTAGGATAGGATAGTCCCTCAATTGGTAATCAATAAATACAAAAAAACATTAGCCTCATTATAGTGTCACAACGAACAATGACAAATAATGAACAATAACTAAATAATCACCACTTTAACGTATCTGAGATGTGACCAGTTGTCTTTTTGTAGTCTTACCATGGTCATAAAAAGCATTGCTATTTACCCATTAACTCTGTATGAACTACTTGTGTTCTGATTCACAATTTTAAATCGATAAAACAATTATTATTATTAATACATTAAAATAAAGGTCCAGATTACTACTTGTTTCTGCATATTGACTACATATCACCTGAGTCATTAAAACGACCATATTCAGAGTTAAAAATGCAATGTATTTTGTCTCAGACAGTTTAGTTGGTAATAATTGCATATAATTTGACATAGTTACTTAATATTTCATAATGAGGTTGATCTAATTAATAAGTTATTTATTACGTATAAAGAAAATATTTCGGTTCTAAGTTGACTAGTACTTATTGCTTAGGTAAACTGGTTTTCAAATTAACATGTTTTCACAGTGGTAGATACAGTAGCTGAAGTGTTTATGTAGTTTTACTTATTTTCACTGCATTAATTCATGCACAGATAGCCATTAATAATGGACAATTATTGTGAAGTATAATCATAGACCTATGGTTACTTACGTTGTGTTTGTTGTGTGTTTCTTGTTGTAAATATTAAAATATTGAAATGGTTGAATTTAACAGCCCAAAAGTAGAAATTAAATCAAATGTCCTTATGATTACAACTGTAATAATTATAATGTCTTCTTAACATTGTATTTTATTCAATAATAAAACTTAAAATAAATTAAAACATTTCTCCCAAATTTCTTTTTTAGATAATTGAAGGCCTGTTCCATCTTGCTGTCAATCAGCAGGAGATGGGGAACTCGATATACATTCTTAATCACTACACAGCATGGGTGATTCTGCATGGGGAAAGCTCACAGCTTGTCCTGCACAGTTTGTCAAAGGTGACCACAGTGGTTACATGGACTATAGTGTTGATGTGCAATGGATTTGTTTTGTGTGTTTGTTCAGGGACCTTATGCATGTAAAAATATAAATGATCTGTTGCAGCACTACATACTGAATGTATGGTGAATATGCCAGCTTTACATATTGCTTTGAAAGCTAAATTTACTAATTATTATTTACAGTGCAAAGGTAATTATTATTTAACTTCTTCATTAGGTCAACTTTGACAATTACCAGGCCATTCTCTCATTTGTGAACATTGGTAAAGTCCATTGGAAACTTCTGGTGAGTAGCAGAATGATATTTATATTTCATTATTTACAGTGTTTGGTGTATTATTAAAAAAAATGTATTGGTTGCATTTCCACCTTATTATTTTCAGTACATAAATGCTGTCAACCAAACAGTGTACTTGATGGACCCCTCAAAAAATCACACGGAGAAAGCTGATTCCATTCATGCAGCACAAAAAATCAGGTATTCATTGTATAACAAATTAAATTCCTTAACGAAGGAGTGGTCGTTGGTGGAGATAAATATTTACTTATGTACATTCACTAAAAGGGGTACACCAAATATTAACCCAATAGCCTGTAAAAATTCTTTTTAAAGGAAATTCACTATATCATTTTTTTCCCAAATTGCAAATTAAAATAATCACATCACAATATATGGAGGCATTACAAATGCTGTAAAGACTTTGAATTACATTAAATTAATGGATTTATTTATATTCCATACCTTGTAATTTGGTTTAGTATAAACTTAATTAAATTAAGAGTTTAAGAGAATTATTTGGTTGTACTCAGACTTTTACAATTAGAAGAATTATAAGTTTAGAATCTACATATCATTTTAAAGCAAAGCTTTTTGTAATCTATTTCTAATTAATACGTATTCCTGTAATACATCACATAGTGAGTACCTACAGATGAGGAAAACGAACCATGGAAAAATGGAGTGGGTGGACATAAAATGGAAAGGAGGAGTTCTGAAACATCCATTCCAGCAGGATGCCAGTAGCTGTGGGGTCATTGTCACCATGGTATGTGAAGTTTTGTAATATCTCTCTCTTTTTTTATTACATAAATAAAGTTGATATTTCTTTCAACAATTTACACCACATAAATATTAATATTTGTTTAGATTGCAAGGGCAATAGTGATGGCATTTCCAGCTGTTCCAGTTTTACATTTTGGAACATCCAAAAAGGAAATGGCACAAGAGCGGAAAACGATGGCTCTGCAGATACTGAAAGAATCAGGTTTGTAAAGCAAGTGTTTGTCTGTTGTGTGGAGGGATACAAAACAAAATGCAGCTTTACAGTTTAGACTCTAGTCAGAATTCAAATGCACAATGTGTAGTGTAATATAAAAACAGCAATACAAAAATTATTTTATTTGTAATTTGAATAAAACTATCTGTTAATGCAGCATCAGAGAAAAATAGATGGTTATAACAATAATTAAATAATTCACAGTTCAAAGAAAGAATTCACAATAGTTAAGATGTCCTCTGACGGTCAACACTCACAGCCAGTTTGTATATTATTAAATTAAAGCTACCACAAAATGTAGGGTAGTAGTATCAGCTAAGACAGATGGAATACGACCTGTAAAGCCATGCTACACAGTAATTTAAGTGAATTCAACATACAGTATGGTGAGCTACAACACAGAGCTGCATACTGCTGTTATAATATGGTTACTACAAAAAGCTATAAAGATTTGGACAGTAACCAAAATATTTCATATATATATATATATATATATATATATATATATATTAAATATTTTATTGCTTAAAATACTTTTTCACCATTGTTGTTGCAAAAATATTCATTAAACAAAAGTCACAACGTAAGAGACATTTCTGAGTCAAGCTGTCTTTTAAAAGTTATTTATTAATGCAAGAAGGCCCAGTTACCACACAGAAGTCAAGTACAATCTGCAAAGCAAGTGTGACAGAGCTGAGCAGCCTTTATACCTTCTCTCAAGTTTACCTGCTTGCAGGCTCTTATTTAAACAAGGGAAGGTTTATCGGTTGGTGATCTAATCCTGCTGAGTTAATTCTTACAAACCCACAAGTTCTAAATTGGATGACCTCTGTTTCAACCTGGCTCCTTCTGATGTCTCAGCTGCTTCTCAGTGTTAAAACACACATTAGTCAATTGTTGTCAGACCACAGTCCAATAAACGGTCGTTTCAATGTCTTACTGAAAGCGAATGAAAATCAACACTGTAAATCAATGAAAATCAAATTTTCCCATAACACCAGAGTGTTGTTATTTAACAGCATTATGTGTAATTTATCAAGAAAACAAAACAAAAAAACCCACAAAGCAGAGCAGTAATACTGATGCCACAGGAGGGTGTTTATAGTTTGTTGGCAATGGCAATGCAGTACATGCAATCATAAACACACAGGGGATATACTGAAATTACAAATAAAGATGACATTCGCAGAGCAGGCTAAAGGAAATGTGATCACGTGTAATACATGCCAGTAATTCAAGTTAACAAGCCTGGCAAATAAAAAAAAAGATTCCAGATAACTATGCTGTGTATTAAGGCATGGAAATATTGCAAGCAAGTAGACATAATGCAATAAATAAAAGGAAACATACCGATAAACAGCAACACAATAGATATACTGTGACATAAATAGGTTCACGAAAATGAAAGGGGTATAAATGTAATAATAATAGTAAAAATAATTTCTTGACACAAGTTACACACATTTGTATTTTCATTAATTTAAAACTTGGTTTAAACGCAACATTTAGTAATTACAGTACTTAAATATCTCGCTGGTTATATAAAAATATCTTGCTGGTTAAATATATAAATAAGGGCATTCTTCGATGTATGTAATAATGATGTAAGATGGTTCCTTTAAAATGGACATGTACATTAAACATTATATCTGTGTTACCCATTTATTTATTTATAATACTTTAGTGTTTGATGAGACCAATCACTGTTCCATGTGCGCACAGAAAGAAGTAATTGGAAGTAGGCAACGTGTGGCAAAGTGGGTACGTTTTTTGGTTCATTTCTAAAAGGATAATTGGAAAGTAATAAGGAGCAGCAATTTAAAACATGCATATGTGTATGTAGGAGTTCAGTAATATTTCTAACTTATTTTAGATCCAGTGTGACCGCTGCAAGAGATGGTACCACGAAAAGTGCCTGGGAATGACTCAGAAGCAGCTGAAATGGGCCAGACGCAATAATTGGGACTGCATTTTGTGCTGTTAAATCTGTTAAAAAGTTAACAGAATTACTACATTTATGGTATTTATCTTTTTATTTACATTTTGCTACTGTCAAATTTTTTGGTAAAATAATATTGCTAACTACATTGTTCATTTAAAAAAATTGTTCACATATTCACTAAAGAAAAGAGTTAAGAGTTTTAAATATTTTGTAAATAATTAAATAAAAATGTAAATGTGAAAATCAATAACAGAATATATTGTGAAGGTGAGGTGAAATTTGTCTGTTGACAAAACAGCATATATATGAGATTTGGGGGGCTCTTATTTTGTAAAACAACACCAGAATGTCCTGAAACTTTGCAGGGGACACGTTGAGAAGGTGTCCTCTCCATCTGAGGTGGAATTGGTCTGTGCAAATTAGGACTTTTATTTTTATGATTTTCTGAATGTATGCAGACAACAGGTGATATATGAGTTTTGGGGGCTCTTATTTTGTAAAACAACATCAGAATGTCCTGAAACTTTGCAGGGGGCACAGTGAGAAGGTGTCCTCTCCATCTGAGGTGGAATTGGTCTGTGCAAATTAGGACTTTTATTTGTATGATTTTCTGAATGTATGGAGACAATAGGTAGGCCTAATATATGAGTTTTGGGGGCTCTTATTTTGTAAAACAACATCAGAATGTCCTGAAACTTTGCAGGGGACACCTTGAGAAGGTGTCCTCTCTATCTGAGGCGGAATTGGTCTGTGGAAATTAGGACTTTTATTTTTATGATTTTCTGAATGTATGCAGACAACAGGTGATATATGAGTTTTGGGGGCTCTTATTTTGTAAAACAACATCAGAATGTCCTGAAACTTTGCAGGGGGCACGGTGAGAAGGTGTCCTCTCCATCTGAGGTGTAATTGGTCTGTTAAAATTAGGACTTTTATTTTTATGATTTTCTGAATGTATGGAGACAACAGGTAGGCCTAATATATGAGTTTTGGGGGCTCTTATTTTGTAAAACAACATCAGAATGTCCTGAACCTTTGCAGGGGACACGTTGAGAAGGTGTCCTCTCCATCAGAGGTGGAATTGGTCTGTGGAAATTAGGACTTTTATTTTTATGATTTTCTGAATGTATGGAGACAACAGGTAGGCCTAATATATGAGTTTTGGGGGCTCTTATTTTGTAAAACAACATCAGAATGTCCTGAAACTTTGCAGGGGACACGTTGAGAAGGTGTCCTCTCCATCTGAGGTGGAATTGGTCTGTGAAAATTAGGACTTTTATTTTTATGATTTTCTGAATGTATGGAGACAACAGGTAGGCCTAATATATGAGTTTTGTGGGCTCTTATTTTGTAAAACAACATCAGAATGTCCTGAAACTTTGCAGGGGACACCTTGAGAAGGTGTCCTCTCCATCAGAGGTGGAATTGGTCTGTGGAAATTAGGACTTTTATTTTTATGATTTTCTGAATGTATGGAGACAACAGGTAGGCCTAATATATGAGTTTTGGGGGCTCTTTTTTTGTAAAACAACATCAGAATGTCCTGAAACTTTGCAGGGGACACGTTGAGAAGGTGTCCTCTCCATCTGAGGTGGAATTGGTCTGTGGAAATTAGGACTTTTATTTTTATGATTTTCTGAATATATGTAGACAACAGGTGATATATGAGTTTTGGGGGCTCTTATTTTGTAAAACAACATCAGAATGTCCTGAAACTTTGCAGGGGGCACGGTGAGAAGGTGTCCTCTCCATCTGAGGTGGAATTGGTCTGTGGAAATTAGGACTTTTATTTTTATGATTTTCTGAATGTATGGAGATAATAGGTAGGCCTAATATATGAGTTTTGGGGGCTCTTATTTTGTAAAACAACATCAGAATGTCCTGAAACTTTGCAGGGGACACGTTGAGAAGGTGTCTTCTCCATCTGAGGTGGAATTGGTCTGTGGAAATTAGGACTTTTATTTTTATGATTTACTGAATGTATGCAGACAACAGGTGATATATGAGTTTTGGGGGCTCTTAGTTTGTAAAACAACATCAGAATGTCCTGAAACTTTGCAGGGGACACCTTGAGAAGGTGTCCTCTCCATCTGAGGTGGAATTGGTCTGTGGAAATTAGGACTTTTATTTTTATGATTTTCTGAATGTATGGAGACAACAGGTAGGCCTAATATATGAGTTTTGGGGGCTCTTATTTTGTAAAACAACATCAGAATGTCCTGAAACTTTGCAGGGGACACCTTGAGAAGGTGTCCTCTCTATCTGAGGCGGAATTGGTCTGTGGAAATTAGGACTTTTATTATTATGATTTTCTGAATGTATGCAGACAACAGGTGATTTATGAGTTTTGGGGGCTCTTATTTTGTAAAACAACATCAGAATGTCCTGAAACTTTGCAGGGGGCACGGTGAGAAGGTGTCCTCTCCATCTGAGGTGGAATTGGTCTGTGGAAATTAGGACTTTTATTTTTATGATTTTCTGAATGTATGGAGACAATAGGTAGGCCTAATATATGAGTTTTGGGGGCTCTTATTTTGTAAAACAACATCAGAATGTCCTGAAACTTTGCAGGGGACACGTTGAGAAGGTGTCCTCTCCATCTGAGGTGGAATTGGTCTGTGGAAATTAGGACTTTTATTTTTATGATTTTCTGAATGTATGGAGACAACAGGTAGGCCTAATATATGAGTTTTGGGGGCTCTTATTTTGTAAAACAACATCAGAATGTCCTGAAACTTTGCAGGGGACACGTTGAGAAGGTGTCCTCTCCATCAGAGGTGGAATTGCTCTGTGGAAATTAGGAATTTTATTTTTATGATTTTCTGAATGTATGGAGACAACAGGTAGGCCTAATATATGAGTTTTGGGGGCTCTTATTTTGTAAAACAACATCAGAATGTCCTGAACCTTTGCAGGGGACACGTTGAGAAGGTGTCCTCTCCATCTGAGGTGGAATTGGTCTGTGGAAATTAGGACTTTTATTTTTATGATTTTCTGAATGTATGCAGACAACAGGTGATATATGAGTTTTGGGGGCTCTTATTTTGTAAAACAACATCAGAATGTCCTGAAACTTTGCAGGGGGCACGGTGAGAAGGTGTCCTCTCCATCTGAGGTGGAATTGGTCTGTGGAAATTAGGACTTTTATTTTTATGATTTTCTGAATGTATGGAGACAATAGGTAGGCCTATATGAGTTTTGGGGGCTCTTATTTTGTAAAACAACATCAGAATGTCCTGAAACTTTGCAGGGGACACGTTGAGAAGGTGTCCTCTCCATCTGAGGTGGAATTGGTCTGTGGAAATTAGGACTTTTATTTTTATGATTTTCTGAATTTATGCAGACAACAGGTGATATATGAGTTTTGGGGGCTCTTATTTTGTAAAACAACATCAGAATGTCCTGAAACTTTGCAGGTGACACCTTGATAAGGTGTCCTCTCCATCTGAGGTGGAATTGGTCTGTGGAAATTAGGACTTTTATTTTTATGATTTTCTGAATGTATGCAGACAACAGGTGATATATGAGTTTTGGGGGCTCTTATTTTGTAAAACAACATCAGATATATAGATAGATAGATAGATAGATAGATAGATAGATAGATAGATAGACGGACGGACGGACGGACTAACTGAAATAGCCTTCGCTGGAAGAATGGTTGACTGAATGGTTTCAGAATGGTTGACGGTCTTACCGTAATACCTAGTGTATAAGCGCATAGAGAAATATATTGGCGGCTAGTTTGACTGCTCATTTCGAGGTGGAGGCTGGCTTGACTGCAGTGAAAAACTGCGACGCTGAAACTCAGTGAGGGAAGAAGAGGGAATCGGCGCGAGCGAGCGGTGACGTCATCGGCCGCCAACTGTAGATGATCAGAGACGCGCCTATGGCAAGCCGGTTTAGCATTAAATACCCCTGGCTGTACTAGTCGTAATTTAGTTTTGACTAGTCAAAATTCAAATTCCAGATATTTTAATTCCAATTTTGACTCGTCGTAATTGGAATTAATATACAATGTGATTGACAAGTCATAATAGGCTATGCATTGAAGATATCTACAATGCTATTTTTGACTAGTCATATTCTTCAATTGACTTCCTTTGGAAAATATTTCCGGATATCTTCAAATGAGTTTTGACTAGTAGAAATTGTAATTAAAGATATCTATAATTGATTTTGTAAGTCATTAAATATGGCACGACTTTTTAGCATAGGCCTATAAGGAACATTACCAGAAACGTAGGCTACATTATCTGTCCTTGAACTGTTACAGTGAATACAAAGTATTTCATCCAAAAAAAATCTAAAACTGACTGATGGTTGATTTCTGTGAGTTGGTCTGTAAATGGATATGCCATTTATTAGGTTCTCAAATATTTTTTTCTTTATTAAAAACACTTTTGAAAATTAGTCCTTGTCATTGTCCTCCGTCAAATTGGAGCTACAGCTTTCATAGTTTTGTTATGCTAAAAACTGTTATTTAGAAAATAACTCCATCAATAACAAGTTCTTATCATTCACATCAATTGATTAAAAACATGAAATTATACATAAATTCTACAAATAAATACAATTTTACAACTGTCCCCATGTTTTCGGTCAGTCCTGTCACGTTTACATAAAACTCTACATAAAATGTGTGCAATACGCCTTTAAGGGTATGACTCAGAGGAAGTGACATCATTTGACAGAGGTGAAGCTGTAATTGATCAAGGATAAGTTCTCTAATTGAATTGTATGATTTTAAACTTGTTTTTGTATGTTTTTTTTGAGGAGGACGAGCTAAAGGGTCAGGCCCTGCACTGAAAAAAGTCTAACATTGCTGTTGTTCGTTTAATGTGTATTTTCTCGTTGAAATAACTTAAAATTATTATTTTTTTCATTTAAAGTAAACATTTTAGTTTATATGTATGGTTGAATTCATTTTTTTTAAATGGATAAAATATAAATTGGCAGCGGGACATTAAACTGAATTTATTCATTAGATCAAAGCATTTTTATTAGATTAATTATGATTTGCACATGCGCATTGTTGAGTTGGAGATCCCGCTCTCTGACCTGACCTGTTTAAATAAAGCATTAAAAAAAAACGTCCATCACAGTTGAACTGTCTGTGAAGAACACGCACACAATCTGTCGAGCGGCGGCCGTGACGGTACACTTCTACAGACCAGAAGAAGACACAGAAGAACTACGAGCAACATTGATACTGGTAAGCTAAAAACAATACACTTTGTATACCATAACGTTTTTTTTCTTCCAAGTAATGTATACCTGGCTGGCCTTGACTCTGGCCGTAATTTAAGCACTCAGGCTTGATAGCATGTAAATTATATGACGCTAACGTTAGCTAACTGGATAATAAATGCATTGACGTTAGATAAAGTTACCTCGTGCAAGTTAGTTAACGTTACAGCTAATGTTATGTTCGTGAATTCAAATGCATTTGTTCTGCTGGGTGTTTTTAATAGTTAGAAGTGGCGCGAAGAGCCTAGAAAATGTTCATTTGCCGAGATGAATGTACCGTAAAACTTCAAATAATAGCCCGGGCTTTTATTTTCCCAAATCGTCGAACTGCACCGGCTTGTATTTGAGACCGGCGTCTATATGAGACAGGCCTTTATAATTTAGTCTTAAGATGTTGTTCCTAGAGTCTCTCTCTAAAAATCTCCAAATGCTCCACGTGAAACTGCGGTCTTCCGACCTTTTACTATCGTGATAATTGATTTTGATTAATATGCGCGAGGGAGAGAGAGCAATACAGCACGTGTTGTTTGAAGACGTGAGAGTGCGCGCTCGGGTTCAAGCTGCAAATTTGACTGATAGTTAACTAACTTCTGCTGTCAATAGCATAAGGTCATATGTGATATTTTATTTACACTCCTAATTATCTTGTGTTCAGTATTTATCAGCCATAATATTACAAGGCCCAGCTATTTCTAGCTGGTAATGTTAGTTTGCTACACTGTTAACAGTATTTGCATGTCGTAGAAATGTACTAAAATGTTAGCCAGCTTTCCTAAAATCATAAAATAAAGTATATATCTATTAATGTTAAATGTTGGGTATTCTTAATTTGTGCATGATGTTAGTAGATAACACACTTTGATGGCTAACAGCTAAAACGAATCATGTTTTCTCTTTCAACTTCAGGGAAGCAGCCTCCAATCAGCTGTGCAAATTATTTGGAAGCTCCTGCCAGTGATCATTGCTTGTGGTAAGTTCTATTTACAATGTTATGAGGGCATTTGTGATAATTAGGCTTCCTAAAGTGTAGAAATTTCTCTCATCTGGGAAGTCATTCTACCAGATCTACTAAGTAAAACTAGATGTGGTCTGCTCAGTTGCCTAAAGGTATCTTTTCTATCTCATGTTTCTTCAGTTAGCCATACATGTGGAAATGTAAAGACTGTGACAATTCATATTCAAGAAGATCTGAACTTCTGAAACACTATAAACTTGATCATCGGCATTATGGACGGGGCCGTGCTTACCCCTGTACGTATGAGAATTGCCCATGCACATGCAGGACATGGAAAGCTCTACTGACCCATCTAAGCAAATACCATCCTGCTCAACAATCCTCACAGAAAGATAGCTTTTCAAAATTCTTCAAGTGCCACATTTGCGACAACAATCTACTTTCTACTGAGACAGACTATTTTCGACACATTGGGAAACATTTGAAAAATCATGAATCTGTCAGTTGTATGTTTGCTGGTTGCTCATACAAAAGCAATCTATATGGAGCTTTCAATACTCACAAATGGAGAAAACATACCCCCCATACAATTAATGATTTAAAGCCTGGAATTGTTAATGGACCTGTTGATAGTCCTGCTGTTGTAGAATCATTTGAAAGAGGCAATACTGAGCTGTCAGATGATGATTTACTATCTGAAGAACTTCCTGATGAAGAATCAACACATTTGACAAATGTTATTGAACTTAAATTAGCCTCAGTCTTACTTAAGTTAGAAAATGGTTTTATGGTCCCAAGTGCAGCTGTGAATGAACTACTTGAAGAGTTGCAATATTTAATTGGTACTGTATCCGTGCCGGCCACCCAAGAGACAATAATCCACTTCTTAAAGGATCACAATTGCCAGATTGATGAATCGCTTGTGAAAGAGTTGGCCACTGTACTTTGCACTTCCAATCCCATTCAAGCTGCAATAGGAAACCATGGTCCACTGTCAACCACTTGGAAACGGAAGACATACTATAGAAAAAACTTCAGTGTTGTGAAACCAGTTGAATATGTGTTAGACCGAAAGAATGGAAAGTCTTTTCAGTATGTGCCTTTGCTAAAATCTTTGCAGCAACTTCTAAATTGTGAACCTATACTAAATAAGGCTACAAATTTGAAAGAAAAATATCAACCAGGGGATAGTGATAAGCAGGTATACAGATCATTTTGGGATGGAAATCTCTTTAAAAGAAATGCTATTCTCTCAAAAGAGTGTGCAATTTCTTTGATTTTGTACGTTGACGATTTTGAAATATGCAATCCCCTTGGTACATCACGTAAAAAACACAAAATATGTGCCTTGTATTGGATTTTAGGCAATCTGCCACCTGGTTTTCAGTCATTGTTGTCCTCTATCCATTTGGCTGCATTGATCAATAGCAATGATGTCAAGGTTTATGGTTATGACAAAGTTTTAGAGCCTTTGACTAGTGATCTCATAACATTAGAACAAAATGGGGTTTTTGTGAGTAAGTTGGGGAAAACTTTGGAGGGCACAGTGCAGTGTGTTGTTGCCGATAACCTTGGAGCACACAGTATTGCTGGTTTTGTAGAAAGTTTTTCTGGCAGATATGTTTGCAGATTTTGTACGGCAGATAGGTTAGATTTTCAGACCAAGGACGTTGGAGCTGGAGGTTTCTCGCAGAGAACTGAAGAGATTCACACAAGTCATCTTAAAACCCTTGAGGAAAATTCTTTGGCCAACTGTTATGGTGTTACGAGGAAATGTGTTTTGTCAGAAAAACTTTCCCATTTCAATGTTACTACTGGTTTTCCTCCAGACATTGCACATGATTTATTTGAGGGAATAGTTCCTGTTGAAATATCTCTCTGTCTGACTGTGTTCATTTCCAAAAAGTATTTTACTTTGGCCACTTTGAACAAGGCAATAGAAGATTTTCCCTTTAAATGGACTGATAAAACAAATCACTCCCATCCTGTTCCACTGACCTATTCATCCAGGAGAACAATTGGTGGAAACGCACATGAAAACTGGAGTTTAATAAGATTTCTTCCACTTCTACTTGGACAGAAAGTTCCCACTGATTAACCAGCCTGGCATCTCCTTGCTGACTTAAAGGACATTGTGGAGCCTGTTGTTTCTCCAGTTCAAACTAAAGAATCAATTGGATATTTGAACTTTAAGATCTCTGAGCACAGAGTTGGATTTAAAGAGCTTTTCCCGGAGACAAATCTTCTGCCTAAACACCATTTCCTGGAGCATTATCCTCAGTTAATCTGTGAGTTTGGACCGTTAGTTGCACTATGGACCATTCGTTTCGAAGCGAAGCACAGCTTCTTCAAAAGAGTTGTGCGCCATACAACATGCTACAAAAATGTGCTCCTGTCCTTAGCAGAAAGACATCAGTATCTCATGGCACATCACCTTTACATGTGCAACTTTCCTAAATCCCCCCTGGAGGTAGCAAATGTTTCAACTCTTCCCATAGACGTTTTGAAAGACGACATTGCATTTGCTATTAAACAGAGCCACCCAGACTTGGATTGTGTGTGCTTGGCTAAAAATGCAACGTATAGTGGCCTTAACTATAGGAATGGAATGATCCTTGCACATGGCTCATTGGCAGGGCTGCCGGAATTTACTGAAATAATCCAGATGATTGTTGTCAAGGATAAGCTGCTTTTTATTGTCAGAAAGATGAGTGCGTGGTACAGGGAACATTACAGAGCCTATGAACTGAAAATGTCTCCTACGAAGGAGGTGGAACTTCTTGGCCCAAACGAACTGACAGATCCATATCCATTGGCTGACTACATAGTTGAGGGGATGCGGCTGATTACTCTCAAAAGATACATGCATGTTTAAGGTCAGAATTTAGAGTGGTTGTATGACTTTTGCATGTAACAGTCCTAACTAGGGGTGTGCCGGTTTCAGAATCGGTGATGACGGTTATGACGTGAGTCAAATGTGACGGTTCGTAACATAACCGGGGGGGGGGACGTTCGTCTGTTATATGCGTTGCGACGTTCGTCTGTTATTGGACAACTTAGTTTGAATAAAGGAGCACACACTGATTAGCTACTTGCTCTACGTTTATTTAAAATTAACAGCAAGACAACTATTTGTGAATGTGCTTTCCATTAAATGAATCACACACAGTAAACAAATCCTTAACAAAAAAAAAAAACGTTGCAATGAACGTGCTTTGTTTTGAAATAAATCACACACAGTAAACAAAACCTTAACAACAAAAAAGCTTTGCAATGAACTGCAATTTAGACGCGCAAACTGGGTACCGGTGCGGTGAGACGTACATGCTCGGGCAGATTCGGCTTGAAGTCATTCAACCTCGGATGCCTCGGATGCCTCGGATGCGGCGCCGCGCGCGCTGTTACAAAAAAAGCCGTGCACACAGCCGAACACAAGCGAAATGGGGGTCTTGCGCACCCAACGCATCATTTTTGCCGCGCGCATCTTCACGCTCGTGCGGACGCGTCGAGTATAACCAAGGCAATGCTTTACTCCGCGTCAGCGTGCGCTCTGATCGGTAAAGGGGCAGAGACCTCTCCCGAATCTTCTTCAGCAGTAGCAGCCTCCGAAGCACCACTAACTCCGCCTCCGTTTCCCTCATAAGCTGATATTAGTATTTAAACATTTTCTATGATAAAAAAAAATGTTTGTAAAAATATTTTAATAACACTGTTTTGGCGGTTATAATGTTCTAATGACGGTGTTCAACTATAACCGTCGGTCTCACGGTAATATAGTAACCGTCACACCCCTAGTCCTAACCCTTGTGCCTCACCAGCGATTCTTTTTTTTCTTTAATATTTCGATGTCCCAGTAGTAACACATTTAAACCAAATTTTGTGATGAATCTCACAGTCATTGTAACATAATATCATAAATTCTATTATAGCAGGCTTTCAATCTAGAGCCCTGTCTTAAAAATTGTATTTGTAAAAAAAAATTATTTAGTTCACAGGTTTTTTTTTTTTGGGCGGGCGTGGACATTTTTGTCCCCTCAGGACATCAGAGCAATGTTTTTTTTTAAGTATTGCACAGGGGTTCTTACAGTGGAACACAACACAAGTACAATTACATGCAGGTTATTCTTGTCAGCTATCAGAAAAATAAATCTAAATTAGCATCCCTAGTCATTGGCTATAAAGTGTAAAGCTGCGTCACTCATTCCCTCTTACCATGTCTCTGCCTCCCCTCTGTCTCTCTTACTCAGGGCACCATGGCAGATATTGCAACTGTTCGATTGCTGATCATCTTGAGTGAAGACAACAGTGTAAGAATGGAGCTACGCAATGGGATTCCTAACTCACTGGAAGAACTCATCGAAGAGGTCAAGAAGGCATGTGGATTAGGAGGACACATAAGGCTGCAGTACAAGGACACTGATTTTGGGAACATATTTGTGAATCTGACGTCTACAACTGTAATTAAGGATCTCTCAGTTATCAAAGTTGTCCAATTAGACCCTGATAGCACAACTATTGTATTGTACCCAGTTGATCCCACAATAAGTAGCATGCCTTCAGGTGGACAGGACAGTGAAGATTCCACCTCAGGATCTGCACATACAGATGACACCATAATTCTTAGCAGCAGTTCCCCAGAATCATTAAGAACACAGCAGTGGCCAAAAGTGTTCCCAATCCCACTCTTCTCCTATGACACAGAATGTCAACTACAGAGGGGAAATGAGGAGTACACAAGAAGCAAATCTAGGTTGACACTCTGCTCAAAAATGCTGTCTGAAATACTGGAGAAAGTGGCTGAAGAAGTCTACACATACAAAGCATACCCTACAGATGCTGACTTCAGCGATGTTGCTGAGGCACTGACAAGGAAGCACCCTTGCTTGAGAGAACCAGGGTCTTTCAATGAGAGCTATGGATGGAAACAAAGGCTCAAGGTAAAAATGGCCAACTACCGGACACTACTTAGGGCACATGGAACATCTGCAGAGCTCACTGTGAATTCTTTGAAATCCAAATCTTCAGGGGAGGCCTACCCAGCAAATAATTTGAAGAGACCTAGACGAGCTGAGGTCAACCATTTTCCACCCTTGCCAAGTGGTGAGACTCCAGAAAGCCTTGAACAAGAGAGGATTTCCCTTCTGGCAGAACTACAGCAAAGAAACAACAGACAAGCAATAAAAGAAAAGATGGCAAAGACGTTTGGATACCGGAGACAAGAAATTGTGCATAAGAAGCCGAGCATTGAAGACGTCTTCGGGAGATGACCTGCACTTTTTCAGATGGAAGAGGTAGGTTTTTAGAAGTAAAGCACCTCAGACGCATTTGTCACCCATTCATTTACTCACTTAATAGTTAGCCTGTAGTGGAGTTTCACAGGCATGGCACTTTGTCTAAGACCAGTTAAATCAATGCGAGCAAATGTCCTATAGCTTAAAGTTGAACATTTTTAGACCTAACTGTTGATTCACTTATGAGTATTTGTTTTTGTTGTTGGCAATAATTTAGTAAGGTTGTGTTGGTGATTCCATTTTGTGTTCACCATCTTCTTCAAACCTTTAAACTTATTTCTGTATGCTCTACTTTTTAGATCAATGCCGAGTTCATGTGTATCACAACAGTTCCAGTGGAGACAAAGTTCTTGGCGCAGTTGGACAAGCACTCCACCAAACTGTTGGAGGTCATCAGGAGCAAGGGAGGCGTTGGGAAAGAGAAGATTAGCAGGACCTTGCAGATTTTAGATGAGGTATCTATGAATAAGTTGTGTATCAGTAGGATCCATGGCTGAACATGCATGCATATATGCATGCATGTTCAGCCATGGATCCTACTGATATATATATATATATATAAACTTTTTTTCTTTTTTTTGTAAATGTTTAATTTGAATTCATTGTAATTTTTCTTACTCAGACTGTGGACATCACCATCAGAAGAGAATGCATCCTCAAATCTCTGATGATCTACCTCGGCGAACCTGTTGAGCACCTTATCAAAAAATACCAGGTAAGGGCATCTCTCTCACTTGCTCACACAGTTAACACCTACCGACTAACATGGTCATAGTCTAGGTTTTCCTAGCCATATTTAATAAATAGGGGTGTGACGAGAAACTAAGCTCACAAGACGAGATTTTAACACCATTTATAAGAAATCTTTGATGCTGAATTATGACTGAATTTTGAACAGTAAACACTTAGACCATGTCCAGACGTACCAAAACGATATTTTTTTCCCGTCTTCCCTGGAACATTATCAAAAAAAGTACGTCCAAACGAATCCATTTGCAAATGACTTAGCACCTATATGCACATGCTAATTCATATTCCAGACCTATATGTGGCGCTCTTTCTGCTACAGAAATTAACCAAAAACGGAGAAGAACAGCACAGTCTTCAATCACTTCCACTTCCGTTCATAACATGACAAGACTTTCATCACTGCTCATTTTATAAAGGCCGCTGCAAGAAAACGTGTCTTTGTTTACATTGTACAATGTGCTGTTGGATTGCATTTTATTTTGCAATTTTGTCTGCCATCGGGCATGATTGCAGTACGCTCTGCTAGCTAACATCGGCAGTCAAACTAACATTAATGATCCAATGTCTTATGTCCAATCGTTTTTCTTGCGATAGCGTTTCTACAATAAGCCGTGATAAAATTTACTATAATCCGTTCAAGGAATTGATGAGCAGACAGATTAGCTAGTTAGTTAAGTTGTCTACTTCCACTTTATAAACAACTAACATTAAATCTAGTGCGGGGTAAGCATGGGGTTAAGAGGATGAGGGGTGTGGCGATGAAATCAGCGATACACACATATGCGATTTCAGACTAAAAATAATTCTCCAGCTTTAGTTGTTTTTTATTTACAAAATCAACCTAATAATTTTAGGATGCTACGTTCTTTTCAAATGGAGCAGTTGAATTCCTGTTCCTGTATTTTTTCATATCGCAATATATATCGCTGAATAGAAAAAAATTGTAATGCCAGTTTTTTCCAATATCGTGCAGCCCTAGAGAAAACACTTCCGATCAGGCAGAAATCTCACCACAAATCCAAACGCATTTTAACTTCAGCACCTCTGATAAACTGCGGCTCACAGTCTCAAACAGAGCTAGGTAGCTTTCCAGTTTTTAGATCACAGCGTACGCTGGTGTTGCATCAGCTGGGCGGAGTTGATTCACTCTGCGAGTGCACGTTATCAGTTATACATTTGTTTTATTAACTGTGTGAGAATTTAATGTCACGTGACACCATGTGAAAAAATGTGAATTTCGTTAATCTCATGAGACAGCTTCTTACCAGACGAGAAATCTTGTCACTGTTAATCTAGTCACACCTCTTGTAATAAACATTTGATTTGTTTGATTTGCGCCTATTTAAGTTTTGAAAGTTTGGAGTGTATAAGAGCTTGGCACATTATTATCTTACATGAAATTGGGAGATTTCTGAAACTATAAGAGCTTGGCACATTATTATCTTACATGAAATCGCGAGATTTCTGAAACTATAACGTACTTATTTTCTCTTTTTTTCTTAATGCAGGAAAATGAGGTTGAAGAACTGGGGCAGACAACCATGGCGATCTTTATCACTGAGAAAGAGGATCCTCTCCATCCACGCAAAGACATTAAAATTGTCATCGAAGGAACAGAGGTCCTGAACAAGTTGCCCTCGGTTGCAACAGCTTTTGCCATGGTCTTTGGGCTTATATACACACTGAACCTAAAGTATCCGAAAAGGCTGCAGTTCACCTTTGAATTTGTGCAAAAGGTACTAATGGAGCTTGATGGAAAAAAGATGACCCCAAAAGTCTCTAGACTGACCACCCAGCTGTGCAGCACAGAGTAGGCAGAGCTGAATTGCACAGACTTGATTTTATTTTCCATTTGTGGTTAAATTTTTTAAATGTGGCTGCTTAAGTTCGATGGCTACCAGCCTCAAAGGCCAAAGTAGGCTGTGTTCTGAAATTTTTAGAAATGACTTTCAAGGATTTGGATCCTTTTGTAAGATGTTGCACTTACAAGGCTGCATTATCACTGCAGCATTTACAAATTTGGCTGCCGAAGTTCGATGGCTACCAGCCTCAAAGGCCGAAGTAGGCCAAGTGTTTTGGACAACTGGAGAGACTGATTGCAGTGTTTTCAGCGTATGCACAGATTTGTACGAAAGAGTTCAGACCTTGGGCTGTGGGCTCAGAGTTTTGTTTGAGCTATTACATATAAATTAATTGTAGTTAAATGTAGATCATACAGCTCTGTATCAGAAACTCTCAGTGTCTTAGGAGTTCCATTGTTCACTGTCTTAGGAGCAGTTCCAGGATTTGTCTCTGGTGTTCAGCTGAAAGAGACTGTTCATCATCATATACATTTGAAACGGGTATACAATACTGTCATAACATTTAATTGTATTTTAGGATGTTTTATGGTGAAATGTGTTATGTCAGGACAAACCTTCCTACTACTAATGTGATGTTATCAAGTGATGATTTGAATTATGTAATAATTCAAGCCCACTTTGTGGGCTCAAAGTATTTTTGTGTGAAGCAGACTGTTACCCTTCACTGTAAAAAAAAAAATCGTAAAAAAACGGTCAATGACTGCCAGCTGCGGCTGCCAAACAAAAACCGTAAAAATAAAGTAAAATATCGTAATTTAAATGAAATGCAAAAAACTTTTACAGAAATTTTCCTTAATTTTTTTTTAAAGAAAAACACTGTTATTTTACAACTATTTCCTGAATTATTACGATCAAACACCTTCATTGTAAAAAAATCCCATAAAAAAACAGTCAAATGACTGTCAGCAACGGCTGCCATACAAAAACCATAAAATGAATGTAAAATATCTTAATTTAAATAAGTGCAAAATACTTTTACAGAAATCTACTTTAATCTTTTTTAACAGAAACACAGTTAAAACAGTTATTTCACATTTATTTTCTGATTTATTTACTGAAAAACATGCAGTTAATTACATGCATGATTTGCTTTGACTATATACGTCACTACATCAGCAACTACACAGTTACTGTCAGTTAAATAAAGAAACATGCAGCATTTCAACAGTGTTTATTTGCCCATCCTGGACTGGAGCTCAGGCTCTACGCTTTAACACAATGGTGACACACGAAACGCACCATACAGAAACACTTTAAACCCCAACAGAACATTAAACACTACCAGATCTTTCAGGATCGCAGCATCTTCACTTATTACAATCCAGACTTTATTTCTTTCATACTAACATTATTATTGAGAATTAACAGAGGTTTAGAAGTTGAAGCTTTATTGAAAAGAATAAAGTTTGATGTCACCATGATGGGGATCAGTATTTGCTTTAGTTGGGCTCTTGAACTTTTAGTGTTGAACTTTAATGTTTCTCTGGCTGCATTAACTGTGTGTCTCTGATGCATATTTGTTATGGTAAGAGTCTAAGAGAAACTCAGATCAGATAATGCTGGTCACTTTGTAGTGAGAATAGTCATCATGCAGACTCCAGCTCCATTGATACCATCTGAAGTATAATATCTGATTTTGTCATTAAATATTAGTTGTTCATTTTGCATGACAAAGCTTTTATAAAACATTCTCCAGTGCTGTGATACTCAGATTTTATGAAGTCATTATACAGAAAATATTTGACAGGAACATATAGACTCACTCAGACATCAAGAATCAGTGTATGAATCACAACAATGGTGACAATGAAAAAAAAATTTTTTGGTTGTCACCATTGTTGAGATTCATATGTTGATTCTTGATGTCTCTATACAACTAAAAAAAAACGACAAAACTTTTGTGTAGTATATATATATTTTTTTTAAATGCAGGTTGTTATAATACTGATATCACAATATTCAAGGGTCATGTGAAAAATTATGACATTAATTAAAGACTTTGTATAAAGCTAAATTCCACCTACATACTCTGTAATCTCAGTTATCATATACAGAGATTTGACTGTCATAGCAGTGAATCAGATCATCATATGATGACTATAACATCATCAATTAATGATCGAGATCATATGATATTTTCTTCAGCATTTATAACAAACGTGTATCAAATATACAGTTAAAGCAGCCAAAGAAAAGCATAAGTTAAATCTCAAGGGTCATGAGCCCAACTAAAGCAGACACTGATCCCAATCATGGTGACATCAAATTTATTTTAAAGTTTTTTACACTTTATTTAAATTAGCATATTTTACTTTAATTTTATGGTTTTTGTTTGGCAGCCGCAGCTGCCAGTCATTTGACCCTTTTTTTTACGATTTTTTTACAATTAAGGTATTTGATCATAATAATGCAGGAAATACCTGTAAAATAACAGTGTTTTTTCGGTTTATTTAAATTAGCATATTTTACTTTAATTTTATGGTTTTTGTTTGGCAGCCGCAGCTGCCAGTCATTTGACCATTTTTTTACGATTTTTTTTTACAATGAAGGTATATGATCGTGATTATTCAGGAAATACCTGTAAAATAACAGTGTTTTTCAGTTTATTTAATTTAGTATGTTTTACAGGTTTTTGGGGAGCTGACAGTCATTTGACCATTTTATCATTTAACTGTTTTGTTTCTGTTAAATTACAGATTATATTTGTAATTTTACATACATTTTTATGTAATTTAAGAAAACAGAAAAAATACTGTATGAAAAATACAATCAATTTTCTGTATAAAAAATGTGAATTACTGTAATTTGTCATTAATGTCACAATACCTAAAATAACAGCTGAATTTTTATTTTACAGATATTATTTGTAATTTTACAGTGTTTTGAGTATAATTTAAAATGAAAGAAAATGATCGTCAAAAAATCACAGTTATTTTCTGTAAAATTAGGATTTTTTTTTACAGTGTTCATATATTTGAAACAGATGACCAATGTTGTCAGTTTATTGAACTATAAATATAAATGTGTTCTAAAGGAAAGTGTTCTGAGTAGTCATTGATCAAAATGTATTAAAAGCATTTTTTTTTATTTTTTTTATTATACATTTCAAATAATGACAAATGTTATTTTTTGATTTGAGACAACCTAAAATTATTAATTTACTTGGAGCTTTAAATATTAGTTTAATATTAGTTAAATATAGGTTTGATTTAACTTAAAATAATTAGTTTGTTCCAACCTAAAAATAATTAATTTGATCAACCTTTAAAAAGTGGTTGCATGGATTTAAACTTTTCAGGTTAAACTAAATTAAATGATTTACTTTGAGTCAATGTCAAATATTTCGTGTGATTGATTACTTCAATTTTTTTAAGTTGATCCAAGGTTTTTATTTTTTCAGTGTGTCACGGGAAAACATCCCAGAAAATAATGATTTAAAAAAAAATCCAAAACATGTCTAAAAATGTTACTGAAATTCCTTGCTTGCATGTTAACAGTTTTTATGCTAGCATGCTAACAGGCTGCGTAATGGCAGTTTAAAATGGCAGCCGTCAGGCCCCGTCACATCAGGTCCTGTCACACAGCCTTACAAATGAATGACATTGTTCTTTTTTTATTACCTTTAATGCATAATATGTATTTAATGCATGCCAGATAGTAAAACATTATTTGAATAAATAGACATTACACTGTAAATTTGAAGCTTTTTATGTTCATCTGCATTTTTATTTTTATTTTGTCCTTTTTCCTAGTAGCACTGCCTTTAAGGGTTGCACTTTGTATATGAATGATATTTCAATACATAAATAGATATAATTGTCATTTATATAAGCTTTGAGTAATGATGACTGTAATTATTCAAAATTATACAGATTGCAGTTAGATGGCTCCAGTTAGTGCAGCTGATGACAAAGGCAATGTCGGGCACGACTAAATGCAGACCCCGAGAGTAAGGAGAAACATCTTCAGAAAGAAAGGGGGAGATGGAGGCAGAAAAAGGAAAGAAGGAAAAGTATTCATGAGAATAATAATTTAAAATAGGAATGCTTATCAAAACTTAAAAAAAGAACACAAAACATGACTTTTTCTGCATCAACTAAATCCATAAAGTCAGTCCTGTCACAGCACGTCAGTTCTGTCACGCCACGGTCGTGTATCAAATTATGATATAAAAATGTACTATTTGAGGAAATATTGATGAATTAATCTCTTTAATTGTGTAGATGACGGTGGGGGTATATATCCACCACTATGTTTTTGTAAAAATCTCCTATGTAAAGCTATTTTTTTTACATAACACAGACGCAACAAATCATGGAATTACGACATAGTTTTGGGTGTACGCTGGAAATTTGGTGTACGCACTTTTGGTAAATGAGGGCCATCGTAATGCAGTGTGACAACATGCCTGAGCAACTGGGGTTTAAACCCGGCGAGTGTCTTCTGCTAGTTAGTGAAACAATAAATAACTATATCAACTGTTAATAACAGATATAAGATTAAAACAGCAGATTTCTCTAATTTTAAATAAACACACAAACACACACAAAAAAAAAAACAGAGATGAAAAATTAACTTGAGTATAAGAAATGTACTTTTGCTATGGTTAAATAAATGTTCAGCGATTTCTTGCAAAGATTTCAGAATTTTTGTGTAATTTTTCCTCTTGATATGCCAACTAGTAAATACACTGAGTTTCATCATGCTGGCATGTGTGTAAAGCTTTAAACCATGTGTGTTACAATGAAGTACTTCACAGCGAAGGAGGTGGAAAGAGAAAAAAAGAGAAAGGAGGAGAAGAGAGAGGGAGGTATAGAGAATGAAGGAGAGTAAAAAAGGGGGGATCCGAGTTTTCCAGGCGGGGGAAAGCATGTGTTGGGGTAACAGGACTGAGTGAAACCCGGGGACACGACTAAAATTTATATTTTAAATAGCATTATGGATGTCTTATAAAATAAAAAATGAAGCATAGATGATATATTCTGGTTAAATAGCTTAAACCTGTTACTGATTCACAATGTCTATTCATGATTCTGCTTTCTGCAAAGCTTGTGAAACGACAACAACATTTAAGCAAATTTCTGCAAATTGCTGCAAATTTCTCAAGCAAGTTTTACTAAAATTATTTGATCTTTGGGGTCTATATGACCACACTCATCCTTATGACATGTTACGAAAGCTGTAATAAGAACAGTTCGCCACATCCAGAAAAATGAATGGATCTCTATGCCTCTGCTGGACAGATATTCTAATTACCCCTTTTATTAAAACTACATTCCCTACAGATTTTTTTCTAACCAGCAGATTGCAAAATTCTGCCTCAATATCCAGAAAAAAAACTAATATTTAATTTTGATCATCATTAAAGTGTTTGTTTTTTTCTCATATGGATGCTAATGGTGTGGTTTAGGTGTTACCTATTTGCTGCATTTTGCATGCAGTAAATAGGTAAAAAAGTACTTCTTGCTGTGGTTGCTGCAGTCATTCCATTCTTGTCTGACTTCTTGAGTCAAACATTGTAATATATACTTTTCAAAGGGGGAGGGATTACATAGAGGTGGAGTCACTCTGAAACAAAGCATGCAAATGAAGTGGGAACTCACCAGTGTTGTTTTTGGCAGCCCTTTTAGTTTTAGTCTTAGTCTTAGTCTTTTGGACGAAAATGCTTTTTAGTTTTAGTCACATTTTAGTCACTTATAAACTTAATAGTTTTAGTCAAGTTTTAGTCGACGAAAACGCAAAAAGGTTTTAGTCAAGTTTTAGTCAATTTTAGTAAAAAAAAAGAAAAGAAAAGTAGTCTTTAAAAAATAGAGAAAATAAAAGTGCAGCTGTGTCAAAATTTGTATCAAGTTCAAAAATAGAAAAGAAAAAAAAATGCCACAAATCCAAAAACCCCTGGATTATACTGAAACTGAAAGTATGTCCATAAATCATCTCGTCGTTTCCGACCACCAAGCCCGTTTATTGGCTTCGCCGCCATGGTCCTTCGAAGATGTGTGGTGAGTGACTAGCCGCAGCCGCAGGTGTGTTGTTGTTGTGTGTAATCCGGTGCACGCGCGGCATGGGTGGTGGGAGTACCCAAAACAAGGATAGGAAGCGGTAGCATTGCTGATACTTTTTTTAGCTCAAAACAGACAGATTTCACGCAAAATAGGCAGAAATGACATACATTGTGATTGTGAACGTCAGACTTATAATCATTTTCGTTCTGTCTTGTGTTGTCAACGAAAACTCGAAAACGTCTCGTCATGTTTTAGTCACCTTAGAGCCATTTTTAGCTAGTCATCGTCGCGTTATCGTCATAAAAAAAAAGTGCGTCAACGAAATCATTTCGTTATCGTCATCGTTGACGAAAACAACATTGGAACACACCCTACTCTGAGAGCCCTATCAGTCCAATTGAATCAGCATAACTTATTCAAATGCTGATTCTGGCCAGGAACTCTGGTTCCAAGAGCCATTCAAGACAAAAGGTGGAAGTCTCCCCTATAGCTAATCCAATCAACCTAACGATTCAACATCTAGGCTGAGAGGTGAGAATCTCAGTGATCTGATTCATTTAAAATACAATGGAGAAAACAGGACTGGCAGGAAAGGAGACTCTTGCTGGAGACTCAATAATCATCTGAAATCAGTCTACTAAACTTTATCAGTTTATATACTATTGTAGTGGAAACCTAAATTAAACATTTAATAAATTTGTAATCCTTCAGGCCACTACAAATGCTTACTGATTTTAAATGTGTTCGTTTGGGAATAAAGGCTAACACAGTTTAATCCACAGCATGCAGGTATCTACATCATTCTTCTTTAAGGTATAGAATTGCACAAAAACCTTCTTGAGTCTATGTCACCTTTACACGTGCCCCAGATACGTTTTATTTTTATACTTTTAAATTTAAAAGCGATGGTTACATTTTTTTTTTTTCTACATATGTAGCTGCTGTTGTGCGTTTCTAAATCATTTCTGCATTTCCTCAATGTTATATAACATTTTAGAGGACTAACAGGCTAGAGTAGGTAGGCGCCCTCATAAGATTCCGTCATAGGATTTTGACATAGAAGGGGGGGGGAAATATCGCGAACGGGCGCGGGCACCATGAGCGCTTTGCGAGCAGGTACGAGTTGTCGTCGAAAAACATCGATTAAGCAAAAAAGCTGTCGGGGGCTAAAAATAGAAAAAGAAAGAGGGAAAAAGAGATGGCATGTCAAGGGATGTGACAGCAGCTAAATAAGTATTAAAAAAGATATTTTTTTTAAATAAAAAAAGAGTAGATTATAACGTATGATTTAGGCTATTTACATAACACAACCAAGGGAGCTGTTTTACTGAATATTATCACGAAGTAGGCTAGACTATTTAATTATTATAAATGTTTATTATCATACACAAGTAGCCTCTTGGCCTATATTAAAGGGGTCATATAATGGTACAAGTTGATTGTACTGAAATGTGTGTTGGCAGTGCCTGTACACAACCATCATAAAATGAGAAAAATCCATCCAGTGTTTTGCGGTTTCCGGTTGGAAGCCCCTCCCACGTTTGTTGATTGACAGCAGCGTTTCAACACAGACCCGCCCTCGCTGGCTCGCTCGTGAGCGAGCTGTCAATCATAGTCCGCACGGACCGGCGCGGTCATTGTTGATATGCTGGAGCACTGTCTATGAGCAGAATGGCGTCTAAGCGATTGTGGTGTTCTGTTCTTGGGTGTAATAAGGAACACAGCAGTCATTTTAATGTTCCTAAATCCGAACCGCTTAAGTTCGGATTTGAGTTTTGTTTTTGAAGGGAATATTCCCCACGAGCAACGTCAATGCTCTCATGTTTGCGCGAATCATTTCTCACCAGACTGCTTTATAAACGAGGATCAGTATAAAGCTAGTTTTGCTAAGAAGCTGCTCCTGAAAAAAGGATCGGTACCAGATATTTGTGTTCCTGCTGAACCTCCAGAAGAACTGAAGAGTGTGTCGTTTTATTAAACTTTATATTAATGTTTATGTTAATCTTTGCAAATCGCTAGCTGCATGCTTCACAATGAATGCGTCTAAGGTTTACACTTAGGGTACATTACGGCATGTTTTCTATGTATGAAGTTCTCAATATAATTCATAATCCCACGTTTACACTGAACAACGCGTTATGGTTATTGTGTTATTGTGTTACAAACGGTGTACGCACAGAACAGAGAGGCGGGGTGAGCAAAGCTCATTATCATTTAAAGTCATATGCAGTGAAACGGCGTGCTGAAAACAGAGCTGTTTTTGACCAGGTAAAATAAGTGTTTTCTTACAATACTAATGAGAATTTTTAATTAAAGTATATTACAAACTTTTAAGTTAGACCCTAAAGAATCATATTAGCTTGTACAAAAATGGCATTATATAACCCCTTTAAGTTACTCACATTTTAGACACATTATTGACTGTTTTAGTTATATTTCACAGACGAAAATAGTTCCAAAGGAAAACAACAATGAGCACGGTGTTTTGTTTCTGAATGCTTATTATGATTCAGCATTTTGAACGAATCGTTTGAACGAATGACTCACTTATTAAGACGGCCACTTGCCGCCACCTACTGGCGGTTTAGTTTCATGTTTAAAAGTATTATTTAATTTTTTCTTGTATATTTAAACATTTATTTAAAACATTAATCTCATAACGTTAGGCTATTTATTGCAGTTGCAATTTTGCAGTGTATAGACTAAATTATTTAATTTGATTGTTAACAGCCCCGTTTTATTATTATAACTGAATTTATTGATCAAATGTAAGAATTTGACATGAAAGATGATGATGATGATGATGATACTCTGCTCCCTTCACTGGCTTCCTGTAACTTACAGGATCCAATTCAAAATACTAACAATAACCTATAGGGCTTTACATGGCCAGGCCCCTGATTATCTTGCTGACATAATTCATTTTCATACCCCTCTCCGGTCTCTCAGGTCTAATAACCAAAATCTACGCCACGCACTCGTTTAAAGACATGAGGGGATAGAGCCTTCGCCGCTATGGCACCCAGACTATGGAATGCTTTGCCAACCAGTATTAGGTTTGCTGAAAATGTGAACAGTTTTAGGGGACACGTGAAGACTCATTTGTTCAGGTTAGCTTTTGGGTAACCTCTGCCCTCTATATATTGATAATTTTATCTGTTTTATTTTATTTCTTATCTATTTCTGTCTATTGTAAAACGCTTTGTGACCTAGTCTGTGAAAGGTGCTGTATAAATCAATTTTACTTACTTCTTTATTTCCACTGTAAGCCTCTCTGAGCATGTCTTTCCGCGTGGAACAATCCTGCACTGCTTTGTTGGGTCATACATTGCATTGCTTGTGGGTTTCCCTTTCGTGGAATTGATTGCAACATCGTGGGCTATTTCGGGGGGACGCGAAGAGGCGTATCGCTCCTGAATGGCGTTTTTAACAGCAGCCATTTTCCTGCTGATCGCGGTGGACTACACAGGGAATGAAAAGACACCAGTGGATCACTCTCAAAAGGTATGGACAGATTTCTACATCTCATCTGGAGTGACATCCTCGGACACTGGTCTTACTGTGAAATCGCACCACATATTCCTAGTGACTACTGATTGTCCTAAATCACATTTTTGTTAATAATGCCTACAATGACTCTCGATATATGCATCTAAAAAGGCAGTGCCTTGTTCTTATTTTATTGTTGATCTCGGGAAATGTACATCCTAATCCTGGCTCTAACATTAATAGTCTTAGTAATCCCTGACACTTATCTAAGGTAGATTTTGTTAAGCCAGGTTTCAGAAATTACTAAAACATATGCATTTGTTTGAACAGCCCTGTAGCGACAATGAGTCTTACATTAAATTAGCTCAAATTATATATAGGGAATTTAATAATTAATCATGAATGATTAATATATTGCATATTACAGTTAAATTATCGAAGCTGAAAATAGATCGATTGTATATATGAATGATCACCATAATGGGTTATGGTTCGTCATTAATATATCAATAGTCTTATTACAGATCGATTATATGAGATAACCTTAAATGGAATTAATTTAGTTATCGAACAATCTGTTTGTCCAGCAAACGGCCGTAAGATTAACTTATCAATTTTCAACAAAAAGTATCTCTTTCTTATAATTCCAAAAAAAGCTATTTTCTGGCCATGAAAAATCCCCTTCTTGTTATTATAAAATTTAGGTTACTGAAATAGTAACAAATTGTAAAGCTTTGTAGCAAAATGGTCGAACACTTCATTGACTTTGTAAAAATGAGAACTTTAGACAATTAGCAACCAAGAATATAATGGTTTTAATAAAATGAAACTACGGATACAGAATTCTACATTTAAACCCGGGATACATGTATGTACAATAAACAGTAAAACTAACGAGACAAACGAATAACAACGGGAGTGAGAGAGAGAGAGATTGAGTGAGAGAGAGAGAGAGAGTGAAATATATATATATATATATATATAGAGAGAGAGAGAGAGAGAGAGAGAGAGAGAGGATGAGAAAGTGAAACTAACGGTCAGGATGAGAGAGATCACCGGGGTGATCGCAGCATGGCAAAAATCACAGACAATAACCCTTAGAGAGGCAACAAGAAATCACATCAATCAAATCAAATCAAATCAATAACCTATACTTGCGTAGCCTATATGGTTCTCTTTGTGTGAGCTGAAGAACGCAGAGTCGTGTGCGTGTTTGTCCTTCGGCGCTATAGGCTTGTTCTCTCATGTCTTCCGGGGCGAGCAGACTCGCGGGAAGTTTTAAAGGTTCACCGAACGTGAAGTTACCAAGGAAATAGTTCAGAGTTCATCTCCCTCGGGAGGGAGAGGCGAAGAATGAAAATAAAACTTAGTAAAGAAAGGAAAAGAAAAGAAACGCGGTGTAATGCTCCCTAAGGAGCCATGGGACCGGACACCTCTCACAGGGAAAGTGCTCTCTCTTTTTGAAACTCCTGTGTCAGTTTCTTATAGAGAGGAGGGGTTCACGCCTGCTTCGCGTATGTGAACCAATCATCTTAGAGCATCTCGAGCGGGAAAAGTTCTTCTTTGTCTTGTCAGGATAATTGATGATGCTATAAAATTTTGTCATTTCTAGCCAGAAAGATTGTACACACAGAACAATACATTTTACTTTAATATCCTATGTATGACTGGTTTAGTCAAAACAAGACGGTCAAACAGGTACCAAGAATGGCCGGAAAGAGTATAAGAAACATAAAGTTACATTCATATGCAGAATTACACACATTTAATGTTCACTCACACGACTATAAAGCCATAATACCGGCTACCATGACCTAGGAAAGATCAAATTCATGTTTATACATTTCTTAAGTGGTTATACTTATAGAAAATATATAATTGCAGAGTCTATTCCTCTTTCTTTATCAGAATTCAAGTGGGAGCTGTGATTCCCTTGGAATTCCTTTTGGGGGTCATAAAGTTTTATGACCTAGCAAGAGGGCGAGTTACAGAAGATGATACTGTTAGGTAATCTTTCTTTAGAAATACACTTAAGATTTGAAGTTACAAACCAGTCTCCAATTACATCTATAGAATAAGACAAAACTAATTAGATATGCATGCATACAGGAAGGTTAGATACAATTCTGTGTTATATACATTAAGGACATTCCTATCCTAAGTTGCACACAAAGGACGTTTGTGTGCGGGTATGTGTGGTGTGTGTGTGTGTATCCTTAGGGCATATTGTCCATCCGTGGTGTGCACCACGTGAGGGTTTCGAGAACAACGGGGACCTGTTTCTTGATTGCGCAATGCGTCATAAATGGAGTTAATCAATGACCGGCTGGCAGACATTGGGGCACCATTTCACATGATTCAAGGTTTTGTGAATTAAACATATATGTGTTCATATTTGTTCAGTAGTGAAAGGAAAACAGGATTCGGTCAGTCGCTACATATTCCCCCTTTTCGTCGGATGAAGTCCCTGTGTGAACATCATCGGACGACAATCATCACAATGGCCGACTGGCAGGTGAATCCTGATGGTCATGTAGCAAGTGGACCATGGTAGTAGGGTAGCAGGTGGAACCTGATGGTAGGATGGCAGGTGGAACCTGACGGTAGGATGGCAGGTGGATCTTAAAGCTGAGGATTCAGCTCGATGAGGTTTGGCGTGGTCTCTAACTTGGCACCCCCTTTCCGGGGATTCCGTCTGAGACCTTCAGGCACGGCTTTCGTGAGCTCGGCTGTGTCGCATCTGGTGGAGTCTTCTGTACAGAATGAATGCCACGCATAGTGTCAGAGTGTGGCTGATTACCTGTAGAGATGCACAGCACAATGTCGGCTGAGGTCCAGCCTAGGACCGCAGATGAAGTGTTCAGAACGGGCAGTCGAGACAGTGCTTGGATGGCTGTGTTGACCGGAGAAATGTCAATGAATTGGGACCCCCTTTCCTCGATACAGAGTTCCAGTCCTGGATCTAAGGTGAAGTTGTAGTTCTTGAAGGATGGGAGTTCCAGTGCTGTCTGGTACTCTTTGCTCGGAAGATGGTACAATGCCAGATCATTCAGGTGGAATATGGCACCTTTCGGGGCTTGAATCCACGTACTGTGGTTGAGCATGTTGACACGGCTGGTTGTGTCATGCTGGTCGTAAGTGAGAGTAGCTGTACGCACAGGTGTGGTAACGAGCCACCTGTCACCTACAATCTCTGCTTGCGTCTCTGTGACTTTTGCTCGAGGCTTAGCTTTGGCTGGGCAGCGTGTGTCGCTGACCAGGGGTTGCAACCCGCAGGTTCCTTAAGTGTTGTCTCTGAGGAAGGGTTTGCTAGGGCAGAGATAGTGAATGAATTTGGTGAGGTACACATGTGCAGGTTTGGGGCCAGGTGCAGCTGTCGTGGTAGGCCACCACATCTGGAATGTGTGCCTTGTTGTGGGTGTTGCTTTTCAAAAACCTGACATTGGCAATGTCTTTAAGTCTGTAGACTTGGTTTGACTCGCTGATGGATTGGTTCAAGAGCACATCCACTTCCCTCTGCTCGTGATCGACGTAGAGTAGGATGGCGCTACCCAGAGAGTAGGCCAGGTGTATTTGTAGAGGATCAGTTGGCCTGGTGATGGCGGAAACCAGCATAGTTAACACAAGGCTTAAGGGTTTCAAGTACGGTGGGATTCTACCCGTGGTTGGGCTGTCATTTGAGGAGTTAACCTCCCAAGCATGTCTGTTATCAGGGCTGTAACCAGCTGAGTTTGGGCAAAGTCATTCTGGAAGACAGTAAACAGCGGTTTCATGCAGTTCATGGTCTGATTCAGCAGGACGCTGTGAATGTTGAGAATGACCATGTTCTTCTCAATGTCTTGCCGATGGTTTGGAAAGATGCACTCTGCGTGGTGAGTTGCTCTTTTAGCTGTGAAAGTTCAGTCTGGATTTCAACCACATGCTGTTTCACAGTGGCTATGTTTGCTGTCTGGACACTTGGCATACCAGTGTCGAACAGAGTTCTGGCGGCAGCTACGGCTCCGAGCAACGCTCCCAGGAACCGTTTTGAGTGTTAGTTGGTGCTTTAGAGTCCTGATTGTGTAACAGTCACTTTCCCAAGTTGGTTGGACATGTGTTCGACCTTGGCCTTGGCGTGAGAGAGGGAGTCCTCTGTCCATCGGGCACTTGCCCAGCTGTATTTGGCTACGGTGCTGGGGTAGTGTGCTCTGTAGGCCTTGTGGGGCTGGATGAGTCGAACATGCGCTTGATGGGTGTAGGTCCTGCAGTCGGTGATCAGGAGTCTCAGTTGTTATCTCGGTGGCAGCTGTCCTCTGGATGGCTGACAGCACGGCATGGCGAACCACAGCAGCAACCTGGTACAGACAACAGGGAGAGAGAGAAAGAAAGGGGAGGAAAAAGGCAGCGAGGGTTGTCTTTGGTTGGACAGGGCAGTCTTTTTATTTCATGGGTGGCAACTAGGTTTAGCTTGCCTTGGCCCATGTTTTGCCACATCTTGCTGCTGGCATGTCGCTTGCTTCAGTGTATTGTCAGTGGCTCTGGTGCTGTGGTTTGCAGCGCATGATGCGTCATGGACGTACATTGGCCTTATCCCCCCTTTGCGCCGTTGCATTACACGTCTTTGCGTTGTGGTGTCAGACGGTGCACACATAGAATGTAGCTCTGTGCACGCAGCATGTGCTTGGTGTCATGTCGTGTTCTGAGTAACTGGTTGTCAGTGAGTGTAGACGGCAGTCAAGGTAATCACTTCAAACTTCAGGGTGGGTGGGCGGGTTTGAAGTGACCACAGCTAGTCGTTAAGTGCGCCAGGCTTGGTGAGGGTATGGGTTTGGTCATTCAAGTCTTTGTCAAGGCCCGGTTGCCTTGAGTGTCCTTTCACCTTTTTCCAGTAGACAATCATGTTGTTTGTTCTTGTGATGTCATCGCATGCCTGGAACCGGTGTTGGTGTGTGACAGGCATGTGGTTTGAAGTCTTACAGCCATTTTGTTTCCAGCCTGGAAGTTGGTATGGGAAACTGAGTCTGGCATAGTTAAAGTCTGTGCCCATAAGGAGTTCTTTGATGTTATGCGTCAACGCGATGTGCAGCGTTATGAGGATGGCTGCTACATCAGCATATTGTGATGACTGCGGGCCCAATTTGAAGTATTGTGGTGGGCACGGTATGTCATTTACCTACAGCATGCCCGCACCTGATTGACGGGTGCCCTCATGGTGGTAGGAATATCCATCGATGTAGGGTGTGGGCATACCTTGACACGCATTCTCTTTAAAGTACCTGTGACAGGTCAGTTGTTGTTGTTGGGGTTCTTCTACATTCACCGTCGCAGCTGGTGTGTTATCAGAGCAGTTTTGGCAGGCTGCCAGGCCGTGGCCTAGCGCACACTTGTGATTTTGAGCATAAGTGCCTCAACATTGCGCCCCTGGAGGGCCATTAACCATGTGGCTATACGTGAATTGGTGACCACGCCATCTCGGATGCACTGGCTCCAATGTAGTTGGAGAATCTCTGGATGGCCCATACAGTGCAGAGCAGGGCTTTTTCACAGTCTGAGAATTTAGTCTCTGGTGGGAGAAGTGTCCTGCTGACATATGTAACGACTCCTTTGTCTTGATCATGCCTTTGGTACAGGCCAGCACTGGGACAGTGGTTGGAGAACCCAGCTTCTAGATAGAACTCTTTTTGTTGGTCAGAGTAAGCCAGACATGGAGCTGTGCATAAGTGTCGTTTTAGCTCATTCAAGGCATTGTCTTTAACTTCTGTCCATACAAATGGGCAGTCTGTTTTCAGAAGGGCAGTTAGAGGTTTCGCAATGTCTGAGTAGCTTTCGCTGAACTGCCGTGAGTAACTGCGCACCCATAGAAAGCTTGTAGCTTGAGATGTTGGTGGGTGGCTTGATGTTTTGAACAGCTTGAATACGGCTGGACTGCGGTTTCAAGGCCTTGTGATCCGATGAGTGGGACCACATAGTTGACTTTGGTTCGACACCACTGTCCTTTGTGGAGGGCGTTCTTGGCGCCGGCAGTGGATAATTGGTTCAAAACATAGTCTATCTCTTTCAGGTGGTCACCCACTGTTGTGCTTTTCATGAGAACATCATCAACGTAGATAAGGTTACCTCTCATTCTGGCATCTGGGCATGCTTTGTTCAGGAAGATGTTGAACTCAGCAGGTGAGTTGGCATAGCCTAACGGGTACCTGGTGAAAGTGAATTGTCTGTTGCCGAACGTGAATGCTAGCTTGTGCTGGTCTTCTGGATGCACAGGTATGGTCCAGAATCCAGAGGCCACATCAAGTGTTGAGAAGATTGTGGCTCCTCTGATTCTGGGTATTTCCTGCTCCAGCTGGGTCATGGGCCAATGGGATGGGCCCAATGATTGGTAGTGTGAGTTCAAAGTCATGGAAGTCGTGGCTCACTAGCCATCCCATCCGATAGACTTTTGGAATGGTGGTGTCCATCGCCATGCAGTTGTTGAAAAGGATGTAGACTACATGCGATGACACTTCAGTAAGGGGTGTGGCTTCCAGCGTGAGTCCAAGTTCAACACATTCGGGTGAAGGTTGAAAGAAGCCCAGCGTGTGGTTTAGGGTTTGACCACAATGCATGTTGAGCCGGACGGCGACCCCTTTGGTGTAAGCTGGTATTCAGTGTCCTATTCGTTGATTAGGGTGCCAACCTCAGGAATGGTTTGACCTGACAGGAGGTTCTCAGTGTTGGTTGGAACAACAGGGGGCTGTAAAGTCAATGGGGCCCACACTACCTCATTAATGATGTCCACATGAGCCTTGAGGTGAGTCAGGATGTCTACCTCAATGTAGAAATCATGGGGCGGGTCCGGAAGGACCAGTAAGTAATGGGTCAGACACCGGTGGTTCCAGTTCAGGTTCAAAGCGAAGACACCTTTGGCCGTCATCATGGATGATGGGTACGTGTTTAAAGGAAAACGGGTGCGCTTGCTGGCAGAAGGAAGGTCTGGTGTGTCTTAATGAGAGCATTGAATAGTGAGACACTGATGGCTGAGTTGTCTGCCCAAAGTGCAAGTACAAAGTCAGTAGTGGTTACATCATTCAACTGCAGGTCAGTTGTGACCTTGGGGCAGAAGGAATCAGAGTCTTTGGTGAGCTGTAAGGTGCATGGTAGCGGATTCGAACCTACAGTTGGTGTTGAGTCTGTGTCTTCATGGCTGGCTGTGGGAGTTTCCGTGAACTCTGTGACTTGAAAGTCTGGTTTTGCTGGAGTTCCCGTGACCTTTGTGATCGACCGTCTGGCTGTGTCTGGAGGGGGTCAAGTTCTCGTACTTGAGCCCAGACTTTGAGCTGTTTCAAGTCCAGTAACGGTTCAAGGCGATCTAGCCCGTCTTTGCCAATTAGAAGTGGGTAAGTGTTCATTTTTTAGGTGTGCACTGGGTGGATCAGACTCATAGAATCAATTGTCAGGTGGATGGGAGCTACCTGTTTGAGCCGGATGTCGTTCTGGCTGTGGGATTGCACGTTCAGTTCACAAGTTTGAGGTGTAAGAGTTCGATCTTGTCTCTTAGCTGGAAATTGGAGTCTTTTTGAAAAGGTGAGATGAGATCACCGTCAGATGTGATGCTGTGTGTTCCCTGCTCACTTCCTTTTCCAACGTGATGTTCAGGAGGAGTTACCGGCCCACCCCCTTTTCGACCAGGTTGCCCAGGAATGTTGTCATTGGGGCGGGTGTGACGATCAATGGGTGTTTAGGACCGGTTTTGTGTGGCTCTCTGCGGGTGCGGATAGCCAAAACAGCATTTTCTGTTACCTTGGGATAGTGGTACCTGATATGAGGAAGTGTGCTGTCTCATTCAGGGTGTGCAGCTGTCAGCTGTGGAGCTTGGGTGATGCTGTCACCTTGTGATGTGACAGTTAGCTCTTTGGTCTTTGGCTGACGAGCAGTGTTCGGGGTGCTTGGCTCAGTCAGTTGGTAGTCAGACCGGGCGTTGGTTTCAGTTCTTATGCTTAGACATAGATGTGTGGTTTTTTACAGTCTGGTTGGACACAGTCTTTTGCTTGACATAAGCTTTGTGGGCCAAGTCTCGTAGCCGTTGGGCAGACATGGTCCGTGAACAGGCCAGGTGATGACTCACTGTGGGATGCAGATTTCGGAGAAACAGAGTTCTGAAGTTGAAATCCTCTTCCATACCTGGCTTGTTCCGTGCTCCGAAGTAGGCTTGTCGGAATCGGCCGTAGTAGGTCTGTGATGTTTCAAGTCTTGTCTGCTTGAGGTCCATGGCGATGGCTTGGTCTGATTCTGGATCAGAGAATGCTCGGATCAAAGCTTGTCGCAGCTGCTGGTAGTCAGTTTTGACAGTCTTTGTTTGACGGTCTAGGAAGCTGCGCACATCACCGCTGGATGTGATTCTTAACAGATACAAATTGTCCCAAGCTGTCAAGTTGGCGACAGTTTGCAAGTGAAAGTCAATGTCCTGTAGATAAGAGTGAATGTCATCACCTCCTGCAGGGTCTGGATTGAACGTAGGGATGTTTCTGGCCAGCTTGTCGAGTTCTTTGGGGGCCATGCCGTGGTTAGCGGCAGGGGTTGTCTGGAAGCTGGCTGGTGACATCTTGAGCAATGGGCTTTTAACCCCCCCTTTCAGCTTTGAGTTTGTGGCTGAAAGGTACGGACCGGCTGGTTAGGGGAAACTTTGTGGTGTGCGTTTCCCCTTCCCGGTCATTCTGCAGTCTATAAGAGTGTTTCAGCTCTCTGCGAACAATGTCAAGTTCGTTTTTTTTAGATCGTGTCTCTGCTGAGTAAGCTCGTGGATTTCAGCTCGGGCTGCGTGCAAGTGGTTTTTTGCAGGCCTTGGCTTTAGCGTCTCTTTCTTTTAGTTCAGTCTCTGCTCTTACAAGGAGAACTTCACCTTGTCGGAGTTTCTCGTTGTGTTCCTCTCTGGCGTTTCTCTCCGCTTGCTTTCTTTGGTCTGTGTCGAGACGAAGATCACACAGGGCCTTTTGAAGTCTTTCCGCTTCTTTCTGTAGCGCTGGATCTGTGTCGTCCTCTTTCTCGCCCTGGTTCTGGGTCGCGAGGAGGAGCTGATCAAGGCGACTCTGGGTTCGGGCCTGGTGCTTCCGGGCCTCCTCCGCTTGAAGCAGAAGCGCTGCTGCTTGTTGCTCCAGGTCGATGTTACTCCGTTCGCTGAGCCTTGCATGGGGGACGAGGTTGTGTGCGATGCCTCCGACGATTCTGGCCCAATCTTTGTAGTTGTAGCTCAGGGTTGGATTCAGGGCTATCAGCTTGTCCAGCTCGGTGTCCAGCTGCGTTTGGCTCAGATGCTGCAGGTCACTGGCGTCCTTGGGCAGGAAGGGGGTCGTCATGGCTCTCGACCATGACTGTAGGACAGGAACATACTGGCTCACTGTGGGCGAGAGGAACACAACATACACAAACAAAGAGACCAATGCAAGTCCCTTCTAAGCTTAACAAGCTATTCTCATACGGGCTATGCCGTTCATGAGAATTTTGGGGCTAACTGATGTAAACAGTTAGCGAAGCCAATTGATTTGGGTCGACGAAGGACCCGAACTAGGGATTTGACAGGCAGTAGCCTAGCGGGTCACGTGATGACACCGGCTGCGTAATTGTCACTCTATTCTATTATTTAGCTTCCTTGGTGGGTCTCACAGGTTGCTGTCTCTAAGTGAAATGAAAGAAACAAATCACAACAGAACATAAATACTAACACCGGAAGTGTTAGGGAGAATAAGGAGGCCTAAGCCGACTACCGCTGATAGGGTTTAAGATAGGGCCTACGGGTGAGTGGGGTTGTCGAGATAGCAACCTAAGAAAGTGTGGCTTGGAGAAGAGATGGGCCAAACACTTAAAATATCCGGGAGATATCTAGTATTTTGTGGCTCATAGTAGGTGGAATGGGTTTTTATTAAATTTAGTTTACCTGCGGTGAATTGAATCCACTCCGGTGAGAACCAGTGGCATGGTCAACCTCCCTGGCGCTTCCCAAACACTCAACCGCGGTGTCCTCGGCCCTCCGTTACTCTGTGTCACGTTGCGCCCTCCCAAACAGCCTTTGTGACTTTAAACACAACTCGGCAAAGCCAAGATGTCAACCGCCAGACAACACTACAAAATTGGGCTGTTCCCCAGAACCCTCCCGGAGGAGTGGCCTCTTTTTAGGCCCCGGTTTAGGTACTGGTCCCAGAAATTGCCTTTTTGTGTCGGCTGGACTGGTTGACTACCTTTGGAGTGCCAAATTGCTGATGTCAGCACTGCGGGCCGCAACGACGGACAGAGATAAAAGAAACCGAGATTCACGCACAGTAGGGTGTTGGTAACGCTGGTCGGACAACCCTGCTGGCCGGAACACCACCAGAGATGACTTCAAATCACCAAGGGAGTACTACAATAGATACACAAAAGGATGAACAAGGGAAGCTTAAAGTGAATTAAGGCTTGTTTGTTTAAACCAAATTGAGTAATTATTTATGTAGCAATAAGAGTCGAAGGTTTTACTAAATAATAATAAAAAGAGGGAATTATGATAATGTTGGTAATTATCAAAATAACCTAACCCAAAAGAGAGGAAAAATAATTAAAATCAAAATATAAAGAGACAGGATTGAAACACTGTAGATAGAAGGAGCAGGCCGCAGTAGTGGGTTTTCACCATGAGGGGGCGTATTCCTTCTCTGTGCTTTGCCTGGGTAAACAGAACACTTGATTCAAAATTCAAAACTTGTTTAAATTTAAAAAATAATACAAGCAGGAAAGAATTAAAAGGGAAATCAGAATGATATCCTATAATAGCTAATAACAACGTAAAGTATCATTAATAACTATAAAATAATCAAAAAGGGGAAGATGAGATAGATGCACAATTCAAAACAGAGTGAAAGGAGGAAAAACGTGATACCGACTTAGGGGGAAAGGCCACAGGGTGGCGCTGTTCCCTCCACATGGATATCAGTGACTGACAGGCAAACACGATGTAAATTTAAACTGGTTTAACCAAATTAAAATAAGCGTGAAAGGAGATTGAGAAATCAGGATAAAATTTTATAATAATTAACAACAACAGTAAAGTATCGTCAATAACTATAAAAAGAGAAAAGTAGAAATAGGCAATTCAAACAGAATTGGACAGAGAGACAAGGAGAGTCGAGTGAGCCGACTTGGGCTCTCTCTGGCTGTGCTGGGATTTAGTTTAAGTTTTAATTCAAATCTTGTCTTGAACCAAACTCAAAGTAAATGTACCAGTCAAAAGCAGAAAAATTTGTCTAACACAAAATAATATTCGCACGAGCAAAGGTCTAAATGCAAATAATTCTTGAGAATTTAGACAGGGAGATGAATTCCCTTAATTCACAGGGAAATTAATTCAGCAGTAAAGAGAGCATTATCTGAAACGGCCACAAGATGGCGTAATTGCGCTCATGCAGGCTGAAGTCAGAAGGCGGGGCGTAATTCGAGACTCCTAAAGACTTAAAGGCCGCCCTCTGGTGTTTAGCAAGCGGAATTACAACCGACTTTAATGTGATTCAAACTAAGAGCTTTCAGCTCGCGTCGTGCGCTGAATTCCTGCAATAAATCACAAATAAACAAGCAGATCTCTGTGGATCTTTCGGTGCTGTACTGCACAAGAGCGTGAAACAGGATTTTTTCGCTGTGAAAACACGCAGATGTGAAACAACAGGATTTTCCGTCTGTTGTTACTCACATAAACATTTTTATGTATTAGATTTATATTTAAATGTATCAGATCTTTAATTGGGTAGCTAAACCAATTTTGACCAGGAGTTTACCGTTTTTGTTGAATATCACTGGGTTAACCACGAATTCAATAACGACATTATGGAAGGCCTTTTACCACTGAAGAGAGGAAACTCGCTCTCGATCAGATTTACGTCTTGCTCTGAGAAAGAGATTCTCGTCTTAATCAGGCGTTTAAATAATATTAACATGTACCAGCTGCAAAGAGTTTGCTTCGTCTTTACAGGGACAGGTATAATATGAACTGCGTTGCGCGACTTTCACTGGAGCGCGCATAAAAAAAAATATATATATATTAATACACAATATACTCATAGATTGAAACTGAATTTGCTCATAAAACAAAGTTTGAAATGCCCGCATTCTCCACCAAACTGTAGCGACAATGAGTCTTACATTAAATTAGCTCAAATTATATATAGGGAATTTAATAATTAATCATGAATGATTAATATATTGCATATTACAGTTAAATTATCGAAGCTGAAAATAGATCGATTGTATATATGAATGATCACCATAATGGGTTATGGTTCGTCATTAATATATCAATAGTCTTATTACAGATCGATTATATGAGATAACCTTAAATGGAATTAATTTAGTTATCGAACAATCTGTTTGTCCAGCAAACGGCCGTAAGATTAACTTATCAATTTTCAACAAAAAGTATCTCTTTCTTATAATTCCAAAAAAAGCTATTTTCTGGCCATGAAAAATCCCCTTCTTGTTATTATAAAATTTAGGTTACTGAAATAGTAACGAATTGTAAAGCTTTGTAGCAAAATGGTCGAACACTTCATTGACTTTGTAAAAATGAGAACTTTAGACAATTAGCAACCAAGAATATAATGGTTTTAATAAAATGAAACTACGGATACAGAATTCTACATTTAAACCCGGGATACATGTATGTACAATAAACAGTAAAACTAATGAGACAAACGAATAACAACGGGAGTGAGAGAGAGAGAGATTGAGTGAGAGAGAGAGAGAGAGAGAGTGAAATATATATATATATATAGAGAGAGAGAGAGAGATAGAGGATGAGAAAGTGAAACTAACGGTCAGGATGAGAGAGATCACCGGGGTGATCGCAGCATGGCAAAAATCACAGACAATAACCCTTAGAGAGGCAACAAGAAATCACATCAATCAAATCAAATCAAATCAAAAACCTATACTTGCGTAGCCTATATGGTTCTCTTTGTGTGAGCTGAAGAACGCAGAGTCGTGTGCGTGTTTGTCCTTCGGCGCTATAGGCTTGTTCTCTCGTGTCTTCCGGGGCGAGCAGACTCGCGGGAAGTTTTAAAGGTTCACCGAACGTGAAGTTACCAAGGAAATAGTTCAGAGTTCATCTCCCTCGGGAGGGAGAGGCGAAGAATGAAAATAAAACTTAGTAAAGAAAGGAAAAGAAAAGAAACGCGGTGTAATGCTCCCTAAGGAGCCATGGGACCGGACACCTCTCACAGGGAAAGTGCTCTCTCCTTTTGAAACTCCTGTGTCAGTTTCTTATAGAGAGGAGGGGTTCACGCCTGCTTCGCGTATGTGAACCAATCATCTTAGAGCATCTCGAGCGGGAAAAGTTCTTCTTTGTCTTGTCAGGATAATTGATGATGCTATAAAATTTTGTCATTTCTAGCCAGAAAGATTGTACACACAGAACAATACATTTTACTGTAATATCCTATGTATGACTGGTTTAGTCAAAACAAGACGGTCAAACAGGTACCAAGAATGGCCGGAAAGAGTATAAGAAACATAAAGTTACATTCATATGCAGAATTACACACATTTAATGTTCACTCACACGACTATAAAGCCATAATACCAGCTACCATGACCTAGGAAAGATCAAATTCATGTTTATACATTTCTTAAGTGGTTATACTTATAGAAAATATATAATTGCAGAGTCTATTCCTCTTTCTTTATCAGAATCCAAGTGGGAGCTGTGATTCCCTTGGAATTCCTTTTGGGGGTCATAAAGTTTTATGACCTAGCAAGAGGGCGAGTTACAGAAGATGATACTGTTAGGTAATCTTTCTTTAGAAATACACTTAAGATTTGAAGTTACAAACCAGTCTCCAATTACATCTTTTTTAAAAATGGACTGCATTTATATAGCGCTTTAACAGACCTAATGGCCACCAAAGCGCTTTACATATTTGCCTCTCATTCACCCATTCACACATCGACGGCGGTGTCAGCCATGCAAGGCGCCATCCAGCTCGTCGGGAGCAGCCGGGGTTAGGTGTCTTGCTCACGGACACCTCGACACTTGGTCAGGTGGAACCGGGGATCGAACCACCAACCTTTCGGTTTGTAGACAACCTACATGAACCACTGAGCCACTGCCGCCCCTATGGAATATTATGGAAATTAGATATGCATGCATACAGGAAGGTTAGATACAATTCTGTGTTATTTACATTAAGGACATTCCTATCCTAAGTTGCACACAAAGGACGTTTGTGTGCGGGTATGTGTGGTGTGTGTGTGTGTATCCTTCGGGCATATTGTCCATCCGTGATGTGCACCACGTGAGGGTTTCGAGAACAACGGGGACCTGTTTCTTGATTACATAATGCGTCATAAATGGAGTTAATCAATGACCGGCTGGCAGACATTGGGGCACCATTTCACATGATTCAAGGTTTTGTGAATTAAACATATATGTGTTCATATTTGTTCAGTAGTGAAAGGAAAACAGGATTCGGTCAGTCGCTACAGCCCATATCCTGACCAAGTCCATTTTGGGCATAGGTGGAAGTAGCGAGGACTCAAGTGCAGAGAAATAAGGCTTTTATTAATCAAAAATGAAAGTAAAAACAAACAAAAACTACCCCGAGGGCGAAAACAAGACAGACTTGACTTGGACTAGGCAAGAGGATCTAGGCAGGACACAAGGGGTACATTCAACAATGAATCAGCACAGGATTGCAAACACAGGGAGAAAAAAATAGGGAGAACAAACAAAAGAAGGTAACGAGGGAGGACAGGTGGGGCAAATAAATCAATAATCAGGTAACAAGATGGGAGGGGCTAGACAATCAAAAGGAGAGCACCTGGAGAATTTAAGCTCAGAAGTGCTGGTTTCACTTCGAGAACAGATATCCTGGGTGCTTCTCATTTCTTATTTGTGCATCCTCGTTTCCTTTCCTCGCGTCTCAGCTCCACCCCCTGTAGGACGCGAGGGAAGGCTGCAAGGAAAAAAAAATGAGGACGGAGGAATTGAATGAAAGTTTTTTTATACATTGGAATACTTGATCACTCGAGCGTCACTTCACTGCGTCATCAGCAGTGCTCAAAGAATCTGCCCTTATGTTGTTAAAGTTTGTTTATTTAAGAAATTCATAAAAGATAATAATAAAGCAAAATACCTTGTTGAAATATGCGAGTTGTGTGGTTTATGTAAACTACAAAAGTAAAGTATAAATTCAAATGATTGTGACAGATGTGAAGGGGGAGGAGAATTGATACGTGCGTCATGTTTAGTCGATAAAACTCTTCCGCAAAGGGTACACCTGTGTATCCTCGCTCATAGCTCCTCTGGAAGCCTCCTCACTCCTCGATCCTCGCGGTGCAATTAGAGAATTGAGATGTCCTTCAAGATGGCTGAGCTCGATTGGTTTCCGGGTCATAGGATGGAGGACGGAGGAGCGAGGAGACGAGGAGGGATATTGAGAAGCACCCATACACTAGATGTCATCTTGGGGTTCTTAGCATGCGTCAAAACCGCCGCCATCTTGGAACAGGGGTCTTGTCATATGAAGTAGCTAGGTAACGCTGCTATCTCCGCCTGTACTTCGAATTCATGGATTTTCGGACTTTTGTGCTGCGTATGGATGTTCACACAAACGAAATATGAACTAGGAAGAATGTTTTAAAAAAAAAATTTTTTTTACATTTTCTCTGGAATCAATAATATGTGTCTGACTATTGGAACGAACCAAAAATACTAGAAAATTGCATTCATGACGATTTATGGTGATTTTATTTCCTTTAGACCTTTGCCTACATTGACGCTTAGGCATTAAAAGAGGGGCTCCCCTGTTCCATGATGGCGGCTCTGTTGACGCATTCGTTCTAATGAACTGCCGTATCCAAGGCGACATCTATTGTATATATCTATGCACTTCGAGGAGCAACGGATCCATCTGAAGAATAATAGAAAGTTATTTATTGTTATATGCTTTGTTCTAATCGCAATATCAAATAGTGTCTGTAAACCACAAAAAGACTGTTTAAATATGAATCTCGTTTGTGTGTGTGAATGAATGAACAGCTTTTACCAAACTAGATTGCTATACTGATGAGTAAAAATCGACTGAAATGGTAAATGGACTGCATTTATATAGCGCTTTCACAGACCCAATGGCCACCAAAGCGCTTTCACAGACCCAATGGCCACCAAAGTGCTTTACAATTTGCCTCACATTCACCCATTCACTCATACACCGACGGTGGTTGAATATGTTGAAATAAAATGTCTTTGTATAAGCAACGTATTAAACTGAACTATTAATACGCCTACAAATATGTTGAAATAAAATGTCTTTGTATAAGCAACGTATTAAACTGCAAATTAACATTTATATGCCCTAATATATGATAAAAACAATAGACTATGTTACATACGAAAGACCACATTTCGTTGACTAGTTTTGGATGGATTCTAAAGTTTTTACTGTAAAAAAAGACTGCCACATCAAATAAGCTTTTGTTCGCCAATTTCTGCTCATGTTATATATATATGTTTTGTCAAAAATAAAGTCATCAACTAAGATGTTTTTATAGTGTTTGTTCCAATGTAGGCTATATTCAAACTAATGAATCCTTAACTTTAAAATACATATGATAAAATGTATATTTAAGTTTTTACAAAGAAAGATTACACTTGAAATATTGTTTGAAATTTGAATTGTTGTTGTAATTGTAACCTTTTTAATAAAATAGCAAAAATATATATTTTCAAGGTAGATGTAAACAAAATATTAAAATGTCAATATAAGCCTTCTCTTTAAATTATTTTTGCGTTTTATTAGTGACAAATTTGGGGAGAGGATTCATATTCCAAAACTTTCTGAAAATACAGTATGAGAATTAACCACACACTACTAGAAATGATTACCTTGGTTATTATATACTACCCAAGCATATAACAATTTGTAGGAAAATACAAAATAATTTTGAGATGATTCCAATTGTGAACTAATTTTGTAGATATATATATTTCTTTTGTCCTTGCATTCTTTCTTTATGAATGCATTTCATTATGCAGCTCATTAGGTGCAGGTCATTGTCTTCTCAGGTGTAAACCACTCATTATTCATGATGGTGTTGGATCATTCACGCACCCCCCCACCCCCGCCCCCGCCCCCGCCCCCGCATATTGCCTTTTCAAACAAAAAGTGTCTTACAAATTTTAAATCAATGTATTGTTTTATGTGAATGATTAGGCAGGGTGATTTTCAGATCATTTTGAAGCAAAAACTCACCTGACAACATCCATTAGTCAATAGTATTGTGGACACATATTTAGTGTTTTGTGGCCTTATTTCAGAAACTTTAATTTTTAGTTGTTTCAATAACCATGCATAAACATTATTCTCTCAAAAATACAAACATGTGCATACATGTCGCTCACATATTATGGTAGCCCTGTTTGTGCTAAATAGAGTGTAATTACGCCTTTGCCATAAATATGTTTATAAGCAACTGATAAAAGCACAAATGTCAGGGCCCCAAAAACCCTTAGAACCCAGAGGGTTAAGTAGTTTCTTTACTGTGTGGATCCTCATGTGTCACTTCAGGTGACTTCTCTCTGCTGTGGATCCTCTCATGTGTTTTCAGAGAAAATAAGTGACTGAATCTCTTGTCACAGTGTGAACACTTGTAAGGTTTTTCTCCAGTGTGGATCCTCTCATGTGTTTTTAGAGATGATGACACACTGAATCTCTTGTCACAGTGTGAACACTTATAAGGTTTTTCTCCAGTGTGGATCCTCTCATGTGTTTTCAGAGATGATGACACACTGAATCTCTTGTCACAGTGTGAACACTTATAAGGTTTTTCTCCAGTGTGGATCCTCTCATGCGTTTTCTGATCTGTTGACTGACTGAATCTCTTGTCACAGTGTGAACACTTGTAAGGTTTTTCTCCAGTGTGGATCATCTCATGTTTTTTCAGAGATGACAACTGACTGAATCTCTTGTCACAGTGTGAACACTTATAAGGTTTTTCTCCAGTGTGGATCATCTCATGTGTTTTCAGAGATGATGACTGACTGAATCTCTTGTCACAGTGTGAACACTTGTAAGGTTTCTCTCCAGTGTGAATTCTCTGGTGCAGTTTTAAACTGTCCACTGTAATAAAAGTCTTCTCACACTCAAAGCACATATAAGCTTTTACACCAGTATGTATTTTCTCATGTACATGTAAATATTTCAGCTGTGAAAAACTCTTTCCACACACAGAACATGAATGCGGCTTTTCCTTCGTATGAACTGTCAGGTGTGTCTTCAGGTGTGATGCAGTAAGAAATGTTTTGCTGCATTGATCACATGAGAATGGCTTCCATCCGATGTGGATCCTCATGTGTTCTTTAAGGGATGAAGATCGGCTGAAACTATTCCCACATTGATCACATGAGTACGGCTTTTCTCCAGTGTGAACTCTCATGTGAAACTCAAGACTTTGTTTGCTTGTGTAACTGTTTCCACACTGAGTGCAGGTGAAAGATTTCTTGCCTCTTCTTTTCTTTAAAAAATTATTTTTAGTCTTTGAGCGACTCAAGGGTTTTTCTCCAGGTTTGACATGATGTTCCTCCTTCACTTCACTCAGTTCTTCACTCTCCTCCTCCACTTCACTCAGTTCTTCTCTCTCCTCCTTCACTTCACTCAGTTCTTCACTCTCCTCCTTCACTTCACTCAGTTCTTCTCTCTCCTCCTTCACTTCACTCAGTTCTTCACTCTCCTCCTTCACTTCACTCAGTTCTTCACTCTCCTCCTTCACTTCACTCAGTTCTTGTCTCTCCTCCTTCACTTCACTCAGTTCTTCACTCTCCTCCTTCACTTCACTCAGTTCTTCTCTCTCCTCCTTCACTTCACTCAGTTCTTCACTCTCCTCCTCCACTTCACTCAGTTCTTCTCTCTCCTCCTCCACTTCACTCAGTTCTTCACTCTCCTCCTCCAATTCACTCAGTTCTTCACTCTCCTCCTCCACTTCACTCAGTTCTTCTCTCTCCTCCTTCACTTCACTCAGTTCTTCTCTCTCCTCCTCCACTTCACTCAGTTCTTCTCTCTCCTCCTTCACTTCACTCAGTTCTTCTCTCTCCTCCTTCACTTCACTCAGTTCTTCTCTCTCCTCCTTGACTTCACTCAGTTCTTCTCTCTCCTCCTTCACTTCACTCAGTTCTTCTCTCTCCTCCTTCACTTCACTCAGTTCTTCACTCTCCTCCTTCACTTCACTCAGTTCTTCACTCTCTTCGTTCTCTTCCATCAGGTCTGACATGAAAGAAACAAATATAAAATTTAATTTTCAGGACATCAAAATAATTAAAAGAGAGAAATATAAAGTGAAAGGACATGAAAGTCATTTCATGACCGTTGCAGTGTCTGTAAAACTTAACTAGTTTTAAATTAACAATTTTTATTAGCATTATCTGTGTCCTACATGTTTTACTCAACCCTGTTACTCATGAAATGATTTTCCTCCTTTCAAAAACAGCATTTCTTTATGAAGTGACATCATCTGGGCTTTTTCTACTGCATGATGGGGAGACAAGAAAATAATCTCAATCCATTGTCTCAGTTTTTACAAACTGTACAGTGTTGATCACATTCATCAATCCTGTAACCAAAGTCACTGTAAGAAGAATTTCTATGACTATGAATAACTTGTATGATATTTGACAAATACAACTTTATCAGTAACTTTGTTGTTTACTGATTATTTAAAAAAAGAAAGTCTACACTAGGTTGAAAATGACACAAATTCTGGTAACTTTGTTGCAAATTGGGAACCAGATATAAAATAAATGTAAAATAAATAAGTAAAGTTTATTTATAGAGCGCTTTTCACAGATAAAAATCACAAAGTGCTTTACAAAGTGCAACCACAATAATAAAACAGTATACAATCAGTAAAAATTACAACATTTAAAGAGCCCAAAATAAAATCCAGTCAACTAAAAGCTTGTTTAAATAACAGTGTCTTGAGATACCTTTAAAAATAATCGACAGAATCGGCCACACGGAGGAACAAAGGCAAGGCGTTCTACAGTCTGGGGGCTACAGCCTGGAAGGACAGGTCTCCCTGGGTTTATAGCGAGTCTTTGGGACCATTAACAGACTCTGGCCTGAGGAGTGAAGGGCACGGCCTGGGGAGTATGTGCATAACAAATCAGCAATGTATTGTGGGGCCTGACCATGTAAAGCTCTAAAAGTTAAAACTAATATTTTAAAATCAATACGAAATTTGATGGGAAACCAGTGTAGGGAAGACAAAATGGGTGTGATGCGTGTCCTTCTGCCAGATCTTGTTAAAAGCCTTGCCGCAGCATTTTGAACCATTTGAAGACGATTTAGAGTAAATTTGTCACAAAAAGTAAAAAGAGAGTTACAGTATTCAGAAATAAAAGCATGGATAACATCTCGAGATCAGAGTCAGATAAAATTGCCCTCAATTTTGCAATATTTCTTATATGATAAAAAAATATTTCTGACCAAAAGTCTAGAATGGCAGTCCAAAGACATTGACTGGTCAAACCAGACACCTAGATTTCTGATGCTCGCCTGGACAGAAGAGCTCAGAGAACCAAGGTTTTGAAGGATGGATGGTATTTTATTGTCTGGGGCAACAATTAGGGTTTCAGTCTTTTCCGAATTTAATTGGAGACAGTTACTAGCAAGTCACGATTTTTCAATAAATCCGTTAGTTTGTGGAACTAAGAGTCATTGAACAAGCAATACAACTGTATGTCATCAGCATGAAAATGGTATGACACTTTGTTAAAATGGCTCCAAAGGGTTAATGTCAGGGTCCGAAATTAACTTTTTGGCTCACCTGCCACGGGGACTGGTAGATGAAAAAATCCACCAGCCAAGCTTATTTTTTACCGGCCAAAATAATAAACAGCCTTTTTGTGTCACATATACATTCATTTCAGTACATTTAATTGAGATAAGGTATTATGTTGAAGTGAGCATGGAACTAGTGCTCATAACAATACATTTGAAGGTTTTCTAAGACTATCACATACTTTAAAAAAAAAAACTAAATACTACACATACTAAAATTTTTACCGATTAATACTATCAGTTAAACGGTTAAAAAAAATTAAAAATAATAATAAATATATTTATTTAGCTTTTTTGTTTGTTTGCTGCATGGTTAAAAAAAAAAAAAAACAGTTAAATTTATATTTGTTAAATCACGGTGTGCGTCGACACGCGCAACCACACGCGCCTAAAGACATATTTCACTGAGCAAGCAAAATGAAGCAAGCGAAAAGTAGCTACTGCGTGTGGGAGCATTTCGACAGAAAGGGCGACGGAAGTTACTTGCTAAATATGCTGCGCGGTATTAAAATACAGCAGTAGGCCTAGTGCAAGTACAATGCAATGCAATATCACTGGCGAAGCAAACATCCACAAGCAAATGAAAGTTTTAGTAGGCTATCAAACGAAGTTGGCCACTCTAGCGAGACGTTATCTCTGTATTCCCGGGACATCTGTGCCATCGGAGACCCAGACTAACCCCACATTATGTAGACATGTTACTTTTTTAAAGTAAAAACGAGACAAGCTGTGGATTGAGGTAAGCCTGCTGCTATTTTTATTTGACGAAAAAAACGTAGTCTGATGAAAAAAAAAAAGTTTTTTCAAAGCTTCTTCAAACTGATTCAGTGTTTTCTTTTTGTCATCTTAATTTGTTAATTATTTAAGTTAAAATATATATTTAGTGTAGGTCTATTTTAGCTGTGAAGGTTCACACACGCTTCTCGAGGCACACACACGCAAGGTTTCTCGCTCTCTGCAGTGCGCGCGCTACACGGTTTGGAGCTCAGTATGTGAGCGCTCCTTCTCGCTCGCTCTAGATTCCAGGAGATTTGAACTAATTTGCAGGCATCAGGGAGCCGCTATCAATATGCGGGAGACTCCCGGAACTTTCTAGAATGTCTGGAACATTCACCCGCCAGTGTGGCGGATAGCCTTTGAGATTTACTCGCCAAACGGAAAATCTACCCGCATTTGGCGCTTGGCGGGTGTTAATTTCGGACCCTGGTTAATGTGCAGTAAAAACAAAAGTGGACCTAGGACAGAGCCCTGGGGAACACCATTCAAGAATGGAGTAGCTACAGACAGTATACCATTTACATATACAGAGAAAGTTCTGTCACTCAAGAGGAAAGCGACTTTAAAACAGACCCAACGATACCAAACTCTTTATCTAATTTATTCAACAGTATTTTGTGGTCCACTGTATCGAAAGCTAATGATAAATCCAATAGAACCAATACCGAGTACCTTCCAGAATCAGCAGCTTCATTAGACACTTTGAGGAGAGCAGTCTCAGAAGAATGCACCTTTCTTGTGCACTCTTACATGTCATGTCATGATGATGTGGGGTTAGTCTGGAGTGCAGCCTGTTGACAGTCAGAAAACACCGTCTCCGATGGCACAGATGTCCCGGGAATACAGAGATAACGTCTTGCTAGAGTGGCCAGCTTCGGGAAGAGCCTTTCATTTGCTTGTGGATGTTTGCTTCGCAAGTGATAGGCTATTGCATTGTACTTGTACTACTGCTGTTTTTTATTACCGCATAGTATATTTTGCAAGTAACTTCGACGCCCTTTCTGTAGGGCTGGACAATAATTCAATATCAATATATATCGTGATATATATTTTTTCAATAACGGTGATATGATTTTTAAACACATTTCCAACATACATTACAGGCATGGGCTATGTGTACGTTTTAAATTTTACTGCGTGATAAATATAAGCTGCACGGCACAACCGTTCATTATGTTCATTGTCTCCAAATTGACCGTTCGCAAAGACCCGCCCCCTTTAGTTACTGTTACTATGTCCGAAAAGCTACTCCGCTCTCAAACCACACCATGTTCTCACGCAGTGAAAAATACATCGCGGAGCAGAGAGGACACTGACAACGCGCCGACAGACAGGACAGACCAGGTTACTTTTGATATGAAACAAAGTCTCAACTTTCAAATTTGGCAATTTTGTCAAGAAATTTAAACAATACCGTTTTGTGGCTCTTTAATGTGTCGTGACAGATCGCTGTAGAGCCTCAGTTAAAGCTGCTCATGAACCGATCATCTCTTCCTTCTAGTTCATTTATAGCATCAAACAAACATGAATGAACATTAAAGGGAATGTTGTTTTAACCACGGAAAGACGTCAGTGCACTCCGCTTTTCAAGTTCAAATCCTCCAACGTTAATCTTCTAAGTTAACCCTACTGACTGCTTTGTCGGACAAAGATGGTGGATTTGGCGAATAGAGTTATTAAGTGCAAACAGCTGGAAATTATATGTGAGCAGTGTTCACATGTCAAAAAATCTATTCTGATTTGAAGCTTGAGACATAAACGCGCACATCAACCCAATCTCTTGTTTAGTGAATCTTAAACACTACATTCAGATTCATCAAACAAAATGAATTCAGGGTGTCATCAACACTCAAAATGTCCCTGTGCACTACGGACATGACGGAGTTGTTGTGTTTGCCAGTAGGGATGGGAAATGAAAACCGGTTCCACTCGAGAACCGGTTCTACGTTTTATGAACCATCGATATTTTATGCCCTCGACGTTAACGAATCCCTTTTATCGATGCTCATGATCCAAAGCGAATTTGTCCCGCCATAGTTTTATTTGATCGGTGAGTAATGAAGACGAACTGCTGCGCATGTGACAGGGCGCATGTTTAACTGAAGAACGAGCAGAGAGAGAGAGAGAGAGAGAGAGAATGAGAGAGAGAGCCCCAGAGAGAGAGAGAATGAGAGAGAGAGCCCCGGTCGCGCGCGCGCACTGTCTCTCTGCGGAGCCAGTCTCCTAAGCGCTGTCTTGCTCTCTCTCCCTGCCACATATTAATCAAAATAAATCGACACGATGGTAAAAGGTCGGAAGACCATAGTTTCATGTGGATATATTCATTCATTCGGATATTTTTTTTTCCTGAATTACCGCTGGGTGTGAAGTTTGCTAAAATACCTTATCTTCTAGGAAAAGCATTCCGCACATTCAGCTGACATAAACCACACTTTAAATAAACGAAAAAACCTATCCAGTGATTAAATGTTTTCTGTGTGGGATGTCCTAGCTGCCGGGATAAACACACAACGCGTACAAATCCGATAATGACATGGCCAATTCGCGAAATAATGACTCCTATGAACCGATTCATTTTAATGAATGGTTAAAACAACTGATATTTCCAGTCCTTCAGTTACTGATCGGATCAGTCAGAGTAAATGGAGTAAAAAAATAGGTGGAGTAAAACTAAATATTTTTTTTAAATAATTTTAATATGTTATTATTGCATATATTTGATTAAATATAAAATTAATACATTTCATTTGTACTAGGGCTGCACGATTTGGGGAAAATGTCATATTGCGATTATTGAGGTCAATATTGCGATTGCGATATAATAAACAAATGGTTTCATGAGTCAACTTGCTTGGATCTAAAGCAAAATGCACACACAGATTAGTGATACTTTTGTGTATTAAGTTGTATTTCTCCACTCAAACTAGCAACAACAAGTAAATGATTGATAACACCTTTAATGATCAATAAGCCAGTGATGTCTGGATAAAAATGAAAAAATAATTATAGCCATCAAACATTACAGTGATTACGTCATTACAAGTGAAAGCTATCATTTTTAAAAAAAACATTAGGCTTCCAAAAATATAACTTCAAACAATCCTCACATTAACCCATAATAAATGTCATATTTACCTGTGCCCTTCCTGTCTAACAGGTAGGACATATACGGAAATTGAATAAAGTTATCAAAGAGTCTGCATACAGGGTATCTGCACACTTTTAAAAGACAAATTTAAGGCTTTTTAAGACCTTTTTAAGACCTGAAGAAATCAAAATTAATACCTTGTTACATTAGGGGTGCGCAATATTGACAAAAATATGTCTAAATATTTTCAAAGTTTTGTTGATGATAATTAGATGATATTTTACTGATTGTGTTTTTGTGCTGGTACCATGGCTGGTTTAGGCCTGTTGTTGACAGCTGACTCACGAAGATATTCATATTTTTCATATTCTATGCAGTGGTCAGTTCACAGCAGTGAAAGAAATTAACATTTTTTTATTAACGGGCAATATTTGCAACCTAAAATTGAGTTCCAGGGGCATTTTCACCTATATATGGACTTTTTTTTTTTTACTTAGAGGTATGCATCACCTTTTATGTCAAATTCTATCATTCAAATTAAATTATATTAGAATAATAAACACAAAATACCACTGTTACCAGTTAAATTAAATCATTAAATCAAAATCCATCTTTGCAGTGCAGAGGAGACACAGAAGCATCAGAACTGGCATTAATATATTTACACTCCATTTACAATTGCATAAATAAAGCTAAGAGATATTCAATTCTTTCAATTCTTCAATTCTTAATTCAATATTTAAATATAAACTGATTTCTAATTGTAACATTTTAATTACAGGGTACTTTAAATGTGAAACTAAACCCGCCAGTAGGCAGCGGCAAGTCACTGTCTCAGGGAGTCACTCATTCAACCGATTTGTTCAAACGGCTGATTCATTCAGGAAGTGCAAGTTATTGTTCATTGAATCGTTAAAATGATTTGTTCATAACGCGGATTTCAGTAAATAAATCATCGCTGTCTTTTGCATTGAGACTCTGCTACGGTTTCATTTTGAAATTCTCGTCAACGAAATAAAGGGAAAACAAACAATACTGACAATATTGTTTATAAAATGTAACTCACAATGTTCATTTAACTGTTATATAAAATAAATATCATATTTGCTATTGTGCACGGGAAAACAGCCCTCTTGCTGATTTAATATTGTATGATAACAATAAAATACAAAAACTTTATACGTCTATTAGGGAACATACCTATAACTGCACTGACATCACGCAGTGAAAGCAAGCATGAGAGACAAATGCGATGTCAGCTCGCAGTGCGCCCTCGTACATAGTTAAAGTAAAACAATGATTACAATATCATAATAGACAATACACATCGCACACCACTATGCACATAAAGAATGAACTTACAATTGAACTGAAATTAACCAACTTTCTCCTCCTCTCCTGCTGTTTCGCGTGCAGGAGACAGACGTAATGCTGGCGCGAATGTGACGCGAAATGTCACGTGAACGGGCAAATCCACAAAGAACGAATAATAAATAAAGTACGCTAATTAGATAGTTTTAATTTGGAAAACATTTAGATATGTCTAAGTCAAATTGCCATCGAAAATTTAAGACCTTTCATAAGTAAAAATAAGACTTAAGACTTTTTATGGCCTTAATTTTTTTAAATCTAATTTAAGACTTTTTAAGGACCCGTGGACACCCTGTGCATAAATTATAAATTATATATAGATTAGGCCCTAATCATTATTAAAGCTACAAAAGTTATTCAGTCAAAAGCAGTGAGTAATTTTCTCTGTTCCCTTTGTTGTTCTTTGATTAACTTTACTGACAGAAAGTTTTATTGGATGCTGGCCCTTTAAAAGCAGCCGCCGCTAACAGAGACGAGGATCTCAAACGCGCCTCATTCTCTCACAACTCTTTACGTCCATCATAAGACTGCTCTTATGTTATTAAGATACTCGACAAAATGACATTTTGGCATCATTGTGTGTGTTATTGTTCGTTTAAGCGCTAAAGAGAACTGTATTCTGGCACGCGGTCTGTGCATGCGCATCATACGGGCGCGCGTCTTTCTGTGAATCAGTCAGGACATTCACAGGCAGCGCGCTCTCTTTTGACTTGTCGTCCAAGAATGGTTTAAAGGCATTCGCAAGAATAAGAGCGGGATCATGTAACACTAGCCAACGGATGACACAAAACAACAGATTCTGCATTAATAGCCATAATTTGTTTATTTAATCTAAAATCGCGGCATTTTGCGTCATATAATCGCATAGGCTTGACATCGCGATTACGATTGCGATATGATTAATCGTGCAGCACTAATTTGTACAGAACTATTTTCATAGGCACCACCACACAAATATTATTTTAATGTGTAAATTGTGTAATATGTGTGTAAATAAAAGTAAAAATGAAAAATAATAGACCAGAAATATAATGAGAAAAATGTTTAAATATAGCCTATATATAAATTAATGTATATGTGACACAAAAAGGCTGTTTATTATTTTGGCCGATAAAAAATATGCTTGGCTGGTGGATTTTCTCATCTTCTCACCGGCTCGGGCCCTTCATCGCTGCTCGCAACTATATATATATATATATATATACACACACACACATATATATATGTATATATATATATATATATATATATTTATACACACACACATATATATATATATATACAAATGGTTTATCTAGCCCCCCTCCCCCCTCACATACACACACACACACACACACACACAGACATAGACACAGAGAGAGAGAAAATTACCACATTCAAACCAAAATATCTGACTTCCTGTTGGTCGGAGCTAATGACTGTAAATTAGAAAGTTGTCCGGCTTGATGAGAACAATATACGTACGGAGTTTTGTTACTGTGTAAAACTAACCCCCCCACTTTTGTCAAAAGAATTTAGAAAGTGACACACTTCTGCTGCCAGTTGGTGGCGCTATAACTTTGACTCACAATAGTCACATCCATCTGATTGGCCTCTTACCACAAAGACACTGCTGAAGTTTCATCAATATCAGTTAATTTATGCAGAAGTTATAAGACTTCATGTTTCTCTTTTCTCGCCATAAATTCGATTCCTTGCCACGGCCAAACTGTTCGAGATATCAAAAATCCGTCCGCAATTTAGCATCCTCAATGTCTTGACTTCATGCACACCGAGTTTGGTGGTGATTGAATGAATTTCCTAGGAGGAGTACATCAAATTACAAAGCATGCTTTTACCAAACAACCCATAATAGCCAACTTCCTGTTGGGCTGGCGTGAAAATTATGCCACGCCCGGGTACCAGCTTCAGCCCGGCCCTGATGGCCGTGGGTTCTGACCCGGGTGCAAAGTTTCAAGAGTTTTCGAGCATGTTAAGGCCCCCAAAAATACCAGAGAAGTCGCACACAGCAAAGAAAGGTTTAAATAAACCTGACAAGCCCCTCTCCTCTCTCACACACACACACACAGACACTGAGAGACCTGCAAAATTCTGAGATTTTCTCCACATTCAAACAAAAATATCTGACTTCCTGTTGGTCAGAGCTAATGACTGCAAATTAGAAAGTTGTCCGGCTCGAGGATAACTATATAAATACTGATTTTTGTAACTGTAGATGAATCTAACCCCCCACTTTTTTGTCAAAAGGTGGCGCTACTGAGCCCCTCACCACGCCCGCTTCTGAAACTTTGCACATGTCTACTGGCTAATAAATGTGATGTGTCTGTCAAGTTTCATGCAATTTCAAGTATGTTAAGAGTCTCAAAAGCATCAAAAAATAATATTAAAGTTTAATGCGTTGCCACGGCAACAGTATCTAAGATATCAATAATCCTTTCACAGGTCTACATCTGCCGTGCGTTTACATTATACACATAAAGTTTGAAGCAAATCGGGTAAAAATAAGAGGGTGATTTCAAAGCATTTTGAAAGGGACACACTTCCTGCTGCCAGTTGGTGGCGCTATAACTTTGACTCACAATAGTCACATCCATCTGATCGGCCTCTTACAACGAACACACTGCTGAAGTTTCATCAAGATCAGTTTATGTATGCAGAAGTTATAACAAACTTCCTGTCTCACTTTACTCGCCATAATTTCATTTCCTCGCCACAGCCAAACCGTTGGAGATATCAAAAATCCGCTGGCAATTTTTCATCCTCAATGTCTTGACTTCATGCTGACCGAGTTTCTTGGCGATTCGTTGAATTCTCTAGGAGGAGTATATCGAATTCCAGAGGCATGCGTTTCCAAACAAACCATAATAGCCGACTTCCTGATGGGCTGGCGTAAAACTTAGAGCACGAAAGTTGTTCGCCCCGATGAGTTCTATATGTGTACCGAGTTTCATATTATTACATGCAAGCGTGTTTGATTTATGGACCAAGTTTACGGACCCCGTTCCAGGGGGTGCTGTCGAGCCCCCCTGCCACGCCCGGGTACCAGCTTCAGCCTGGCCCTGATGGCCGCGGGTTCTGACCCGTGTGCAAAGTTTCAAGAGTTTTTGAGCACGTTAAGGGCCCCAAAAGTGCCAAAAAGGTAGTAAAATAATAATTTTCCTAAGGAAAACAATAGGGCCTTCGCCTTTTCAAGGCTTGGGCCCTAAAAAGCATTTGGTAAACAGAAAATACATTGTTATTTTCCAACATCCTACATGTACTGTGTACTGTATTGATCTCTCCACCTAATACACATGCCGTTAAATTCGATTCCCTATTTTCGTTTTCGAAACTTGTGTTGGTTGGTCTGATCGATTGTGCAATCGATTTTCGAACGTTAAGTGACAGCCCTAGCCGCGAGTCCTGATTAGCGTCGGCATGTTGACATCCTAACAGATGGCATCTAACGTTTCTTGTTTCAGCCGATTGTAAGCTATTTTAGTAGCTGTGGTCTACTAAAAGACTCAAAAGGCATCAAGGCTAAAGTGGAGATTATAAAGATGTGGGTGTTTAACGTTTTTTCGTTCACAGGTATCTCCCCATGCTTTTCTCATCCTATTATTGCTAGGAAAGTAATCTTACATTGCTTCTCGTTGCCTTTTGCCTGAAAATGACAACCAAAAGCCGCACAATGTGGCATCGTATCAGTGTTTTATTTTCTGAGTTGTGTTGCAGTAAAAAGCCAAAGTCTATAGAAATAAGCGCCAGTAGCTCACCGAGTGCAACCATTTGACGTCATCGACGCAGAATGTTCTGTGTACATAAAAAATGGCGCCGACCATAGTCCAAAAACGATAATGATTTTTTTAAATAACATACAACAACAATTGTATTTAATTGTACAGTAGTACAATCATAACATAATACAGACATTATCTTACTTCCACAATGTCCTTAAATAACAATATTGCTGGCCATAAACTGAGAAAGTGCAATGTGCGATACAAGTTGTCCGCAACGCGGCGCTGCGATTCTCGTCCAGTGTGCGTCCTCCTTAAAGATTCTCTTTTTTGTCAATTTTTTTCAAAATCACTTGAAATCCTATTCCTAACCAGTGTTGTGTGTAACGCGTTACAAAGTAATGCAACTACTTTTTCGGGTAAAAAGTAGTGTAACGCGGTACTACTGAAAATTTGGTAACGAAACGTAGTTCCTTTTTCAATTCGGTGCAACGTTACTTTTCCCAGGGACAGACTTGACAGCGATCTCCGTCATTTGACAGATTTGACAGCGATCGCCATCTCCGTAGTGAACGCCTACAGAGAGAAATGCACATAATGGATAATCAGAGAGTAGCCTATTTCTTTTCGTTTTGAATAGTTTCATTTAAAGACATTTCAAGCTTTCTAAATATAGATATATTTCTCATGTCTGTGAGGCATACGCTGAGTTTCGGTTAATTTATGATGAGGTGCGCTCCAGTTCACGCGCAACAAGTGACCGCGCCTCCATGTCATGATTATATTGTCTGCTATATTTGCTTCTTATTTATTAAATCCAGGCAAATGGTTGATAAAAAAAATGATTAAAATTAAGATTCAATTTATACAAAAACGAAATTCACTTTAAAGAAAGGCTTTCTTCAAAACAAAACTTAATGAAGTCAAAATCATGTCTGACCAACTCAATGTCTCCCGGTATATTGCGCATCCATCTTACAAATATGAATACTAAATGCGCTTATTTAATGGCTAGGCTACAACACCTATAGTAGGCCTAGACTCTCTATTTGTACAAATTAGGGGTCGACCGATATGTGATTTTCAGGGCCGATGCCGATACCGATTATTACAGTTCAAGTAGACCGATAACCGATATTTTAAAACCGATATATAGCCTATGTCTGGTGTAAAAATGTAAGTTAATGTCAAAATTAAGAATAACAAAGAGTTTTGACAAATACTTTCTTTAAGTTATTTTAAACATATCTTTAAATCTGAGAACTGTTAATAATACTATTATTATTATTATTAATAATAATAATAACTAGGGCTAGGCGGTATATCGAGTTTGTACAATATATCGATATTTTTTATCCCCACGATATGGAATGAGGCAATACCGTTTATATCGATACAGTAGTTTGATACGAGCACATCTGAAAAATAGCGGAGGACGCAGTGTGAGCTCCTGCAGTGAAAGTACATGGTAGCCTACAATTTGTCCTAAACATGACACAAGCTTATATTAAGCACTTTAAAATAACTGGTAAGATATAGTTAACGAGTTTAAAGCAGCTTGCCCTGCAGATGCTCTGACAGAGACTGTTGCTGACTGACAGATAAATACTTGCGCTGTTTAATGCGTTTGAGAGGTGGTGCTTTCCTCAGTGCTTAACTTACATTTCACAGGTATATTCTCCATCTGTAAATGTTAGAAAATCAAACAAATATGTCCATTTCACTGTCAGGAGAGGACGAGCTTCTGCAAGTGAATCTCCGCTAAAATTCAAGCTTCCGTTAATGAGCGCCGCCGCGCGCATGCACGCCTAACAGACAAGCACAATAGAATAGTAGCGCAATAATTCTGACTAAAATATACATAGGCTATTGCTAAAATATTTGTTGTTGGAGACAATAAACGTGCCATATGTGGAATTTTAAACCTACAAGTATATTTTTATGAAAGTGACCATTATAATGGGGTAATCAAACGCAGGCTAATATAATTAGTTTGTGCTTTTGTTTTTATTTTCATTTTTAGTTTAGCCTTAAGTCATTTTAAAAACAAAAGAATTATATTTGTTTTTAGTTTGTAATGTTACAATGTAATGTGATTTTAACCACCTTTTTGCACATAATATATTGCATAGCCTACATTACATTCACTATATTTGTTTCCATATCCTTCAATATCAACATTGTTTGGAAATCATTGAGCAGGATGTGAAATAATTTAAAAAAAAAAAATACAGATTTTCTTTATCCAAATAGAAAAACGTAGAAAGTACCGAGATATATATCGTATATCGCCATTTAACCAAAAAATACCGAGATATGATTTTTTGGCCATATCGCCCATCCCTAATAATAACTAAAAAAAATGTGCAGGGAACACCCAGCAGCATTCTGTAAAACTTAAAGACTCTATTTTAATGGTTAAATTAAATTTTAGTAATCAAAAAGCATTTCTTATTAATTTAAATCAAACTTATTCAATTTATTTACAGTTTAACAAAAATGACATGTTTATGGCCCTATGAAAAAACGAACTTTTATTTTGACGGGTTGCCGTAGAGATCTTTGAGTTTCTTTGTGTTTATGATATGACGATAACTTTTCTCAGTTGAGCTTTAAAAAGCTCATGAAGTGACTAAGCGGCTCTGGAGATGATGTTTATGCAATCATGTCCTCATATAATGCTGAGGCTGAAAACAGCGCAAGCGTCTCGCGTGCTCCAGTGTGTGTGTGTGGTAAATGAAATCACGCGTCTGCACTATTCATTTAGACACACGCAGGATTCATATTTAAATAGTCTTTTTGCGGTTTGAAATTCGATTTGAATTGTACTGACCTGCTTTTTATTAATTCATCAAGAAGTTGACAAATTCCGTGACATTCCGCTTTATACAGTAAATTCTGTTTTTATGACTGGATTTCCGATTCGGTCCGTGTTTTCTGCATCGCGGACATCACAGGACCCTATTATATTGAGGTATTTTGCAACTTCAGTGTAGTAATTTATTGATACTTCAGCAAAGTCTGCTGCTGCCTTAACTTTGAGAGACAAGACAACTGATGCGTGATCAGTGCAGCAGCTCCAGTCAGCGAGTGCTGTCGGTGTGAGTGCTAAACTTTCAGTGCCTTCAGCTTTCCGCATTGATTGGCCGGAATCGTGACTCCCAACAAATCAGATGTCCGGGACATTGCATTGGTCTAGTCTACAGAGTGGTGATTCCGACAGAGGTGGCTGCGTCAGAGCCAAATATAGCGCATTAAATTATTTTATCGGCAAATCGGTTTTGAAAATGGCCGATACCGATAACCATATAAATGCTCGATATTGGTGCCGATAATCGGCCAGGCCGATAATCGGTCGACCCCTTGTAAAAATTGCTGCACATTCATTTAACTCTGAATTTTGCACACATAAGTTGAAAGGCATTTGTTTACGTGCATAGTAAAACATATCTGCAACATTTATCAAGTTCACAGATCATTGTGCGTGCATTTATTAATCATTATTATACTAAAATCATAATAAAGTAGGCTATACTATGTACAAAAAATCAGATGAGCCCAGAATATGAACGCAACGTGTTTACTTACACATTAAGCATTTTCCTCCCATAGAAAACCATTATAAGAACGCTTAATTTGGCTTAATGCAGATTATTTAATTCCCCTTATTATGTCGAAATAACAAGATAAGTTTTATTTTTTATTTCTTCACCATGCGGTTCAGGACTTGAAATACAGCCTAAATATAATTACTTCCAGAAATTATCTTTGGGCGTGCTTTGGTCTTTCTTGGGGGCTTTCTTTCTAGCGCCGCCTATGCCTATCCATTAACGGGCAATTCTTTATAAATATTCAAAATTTTGATAAATGCATTAATGGCATTATGCATAGTAGAACTTTATGTAGGCCTACACATTTAGGAACAGATATTAGGTTCTGCCCAAAGTCAAGCAACATAAAAGTAACGAGTAACGTAAAAAGTTACTGGAGTAACTAAGTAAAGTGATGGATTACTTATTTATTACTAATCAGTCTGTGTGCCGAGAGTACAGACTTCAACTATAGGTCATATTAATTGCTCAATAAAAATAGGCTCATGGTACAAATTATATTTTGTTAGATTAGCTTGCTGAAATATTTCAAAAGTTTTTGTTTCGAGATTTCTTATTGTTTTGATGTTGTTGTTTTAAATGTTTGTTGTTTAATCACCTCTATCTTTTTTTTTATTATAGTGCAATCAATAAATTAATTGTACATTTTGAAAAAGCGTTTCCATTCTATTAGGTTTTTTTTTTGTGTGTGCATAAATCAGGGTTTATACTAAGTGAACAAGGACCGACATTTTTTAAATTAGCATTACCAAAAAAGTTCTCCGTGTAAACGCGCAATGAAATTTTACACAGTCTCACTCCAGCCAAAGTCCCAAAGTTGGCAACCCTGGTTATATTAAGATATACATGTCTTCATATCAGGGGATCCCTTCAAGTTGGATGCACGTCCATTAACCCTTGTATATTCTGCATTGTGTTCTTGTTGTGCTGAATGAAGAAAAGACCCGAACCACGACCAACTACTGGTTGCTCTTTTAAAGAAGGCGTAACAGCGGATTTGTCTGTACAAATCAACTAAAAAAATACATAAGGCTCTGTCACATGCAGTCTCCTCCACACAGTACACAGATCTCAAGCTCCTGTTAGCAGATAAACATACAGAAAACCATGTAGACTAGCACGTGGAAACATGTCTAACGAATAGGTTTTTATTCAAAGCTTTAGAGCACTTTGGTTTTGGTGAGCACTTTGTCAATATTATAAAAATGATTTATAAAGATATGAACAGTTGCATTTCTCTTCCTTACGGTACTTCACAAAGATTTCCTATTAGTCGTGGAATAAGACAGGGCTACCCCTTGTCCCCTCTTTTATTCATTTTGGCTGCAGACATGTTGTCTACTTTAGTTATTCATGATCGAACAGTACAGAAATTAAATGTATTTGATAAAAGTATAGCAATCAGTCAATTGGCAGATGATACTACGTTATTCTTAAAAAACAAGGATCAAATTCCTCTGGCTATTTCATTAGTTAATACCTTTTCTAAGGCATCAGGACTCCAGCTAAATTTAAACAAATGTGAACTTTTTGCCCTTCACCACTTGTCTGCATAATATTCCGGTAAATAATAAGGTGAAATATTTAGGCATTACAATTTCCAAAGATCAGAAAATTTGTACGAAAGACAATTTTGAAAATAATCTACAAAAAGCAAACCGAATTTTAAATTGCTGGTTACAGAGAGACCTTTCAATTTTTGGTCGAATTTTATTAACCAAAGTGGAATATTTATCCAGATTAGTTTATCCCGCTCTTTCTTTAGCTCCCCCTGCAAATTTTATTAAAACATGTTCCCGGAAAATGTATCATTTTATTTGGAGGCACAAAGCTCATTATATTAAAAAAGCGGACATCATTAAATCTTACGAGCAAGCTGGTTTGAATGTGATTGAATTTGAAAACATGAATATTTTGTCAAAACTCAAATGGCTAAAAATTTTGTATGTAATGAAGATAGTTTTTGGTTTACAGTTCCTTCAGCTTTATTTCAAGAATTTGGTGGAATTCAATATTTTCTCAAATGTGATTTTGATTTATCCAAACTCCCGGTGAAACTATCAACATTCCATCAACAAGTTCTCTTATTTTGGAAATTGGCACATACACACAATTTTACACCTCATAGTGTTTCTATTTGGAACAACAAATATATATTGCACAGGAACAAATCTTTATGCTTTAAGAATTGGCTAAGCAGAAGTATATGGTCGGTGAGGGATCTAATGGATGAAAAGGGTAACCTTTTAGACTATAATGCTTTTACATTAAAGCATGGATTTACTTGTCACCCGAGAGAGTTCTTCACTGTCATTAATGCAATACCTTCTGGCTAGGCTTGGGCGGTATCCAAATTTTGATACCGTCAAACCTCCTCCCTATTTTACCGGGGTATACGGTATTACCGTGACTAATTAAAAATTATGACATAAGGCTCAGACAGCGTCACCAAACTGTTGGCTTGTGTCTACACCGTTCAGCCTGAATACCAGATCGGGCATAAAAAACACACAAAAAAAAAATCAAGGCCAACCCGTGCACGTTGTGTCTGATCCCTGTTGACGGCATTAAATGTAATATGAGCCGGAGCCATATTTAGACTCGACTATTTTTAATACGTGGGCCGTTATAATATGGTGGCGCCAAATAATTGTTTAACCCAGGTGCTCAGGGGGTGGTAGATATAAATACTATTTATAAATGAGCAAAAATGGGACAATTAATAATATTTAATTATTTTAATTATGACAATTGTATTCATTTTATTAATTAATTTAAATTAAATTAACAAGCAACAAGCCAGAAGTGCATTTGTAAATCCGGTGACACGAGTCCATTGATTTTTATTAATACAACTTTTCTGTCAGTGCTGCAAAGATTAAGTTGACGATCGCCATCTCCTAGTGGACGCGCATATATAGAGAGAAATGCAAATCATGGATTACATAATCAGAAGGTATAGGCTAGCCTTTTTCTTTTCGTTTTGAATTGTTTCGTTTAAAGAAATTGACGATTGATATCTCCGTAGTGAACGCGCGTATAGAGAGAAATGCACATCCTGGATAAATCCGAGAGTATGCTGCCTATATTTCTTTTCCTTTTTAATTGTTTCGTTTAAAGAAATTGACGAATCGCCATCTCCATAGTGAACGATAGAGAGAAATGCACATCATGGATTAAATAATCAGAGAGTAGGCTAGCCGATTTCCTTTCGTTTGGAATAGTTTCGTTTAATTTGATGATCGCCATTTCCGTATAGAACGCGCATAGAGAGAAATGCACATCATGGATTAAATAATCAGCGAGTGGCCTATTTCTTTTCCTTTTGAATTGTTTCGTTTAATGAAATTTCAAGCTTTATTTAGATATCTGTCATGTCTGTGAGACATACACTGAGTTTCGGTTAATTTATGATGAGATTTCAATGCAAGTGGCCGCGGTGCGCCAGCGCACGATCATGTCATGATTATGTTGTCTGCTATATTTGATTCTTATTTATTATTGGTTGATAAAAAAAAAATATTAAAATTAGGATACAATTTATACAAAACGAAATTCACTTTAAAGAAAGGCCTTTTACAAAATGAAACTTAATTAAGTGGTCAATGTCTGACTCCCGATGCATCCCATCTTACTAGTGCTGTTCAGTTTTCATTATCAACGTAAAAAAAAAAATAACATTATAATATTTTAACAAATATAAACGAATGCGCTTATTTAATGAACTCGGGGCAAAATGCACCCTTGCAGCAGTGAGTGGGTGGTTGTTTCGGAGATGCGACATTAGGTTAGAGGTGTTTCCATCTCTCGCGGTCACCTTTTTTATTGCAACATTTACAAATTGCCTCGTCAGTATTTACCGCCTCTCCCTTCTCTCTCTCTCTCTCTTTCTCCTCCACACTGTCACTTGATGACAACTACATAAGCATTTTTAGGCATTGAATAAATTATATTTATTTATTATATATAAGTGCCGGTAATGACGGTATTGAAACTGATACCGTTGCTATTTTAAGACCCCGCGGTATACGATATTACCGAAATACCGCCCAACCCTACTTCTGGCATAAAAATGCTGATGAGATGCGCTCTTTCTTATGCTAAAGTTAATCCAGCTCTTCCCACTTTATTCATTGGAGATATTAATTTTAAAAGTGCTCATTGTACTAACAAGTATATAAGACAGGTCGTCTTAAAAACATGTTATCCCTGTCAAATTAAAAGAAATAAATTAGATCACATGTTTAATAAAACTACTGTAAAATATATTAGAACAGCTTATTTAAGTTTAGTAAAGTAAAGCAAAAGAAACACACTTCAAAATCTTAAATGAAATTGATCCTACTAACTCTTAAATCAAAAATGTAATATAGATATTGTTCCCTGTTCTTTTTGTAATAGCCATTCTGAAGACCATATCTTCTTTACATGCAATTTGTCCAAAATCTTCAGGATATCAGTTCAGGACTGGTTGAAAGAAAAGGAGGTGGTTGTTGATGGTTTTGCTTTTACTTTACAACATATTTTATTTGGAATTCCCAAAGATTTGATTAACAAAATTGTAATAATGGCAAAATATTTCATTCACAATTGTAGAGTGTTTAAATCCCTCCCACTACTTGTTGTGTTCAAAAATGATTTAAATTGTTTTTCTAGAGCCCTTGAGAGAATGAGAGGTGGGAGTGCGATGAAGTTGCTTGATCTTTTGATTTCATATGATTTTATGTGATATTGCCCCTTAATTTTAAATTTTCACTTTATTTATTTTGATTTTAATTGTTTTTATTTTTCAACCCTGATGTAAGATATGATTTTTTGTTAAACTGTGTTAAGCCTTTCATTCGATATTCTTACGCACTGTAGCCTTGGTTGTATGTATATTTTTGTATTCAATAAAAAAAAAGAATAATTTAAAAAAAAAACATGTCTAACGTTACTTTAAAGCCTGCAAAAAGTCCGTTTACAAGGTTTATATTCAATTGACACATTAACTGCATGTTCACAACCTCAAAACTAATATTTATACATGCATAAAACAAAGTCTGCATCGTCCAAAAACCGAAATAAGTGTTTCAAACTGGCGTGCAAAATAATACATTACCTCCTCTCAGCTAGCCTCTGGCGCAAACTGAGAGAGGCGCGTGAATGACGGCACAAAGCCTGCGACCACTTAAAGTGACAGTACAGGTATTAACACTATGGTCTGAATACAACTTACATACATATTGACAATAAAACACATCTTAAAAATATAGAAAACAATGTTCATCAGGATTTGGTGACATTTTAACCGTAAAAGTAAAGATATAATTTCAACCTGTTTACAGTTGCAAAAAAAATGTTAACCATAGCCAGAGCTAAAATTATACTTATTAGCCTATAGTTTGACCTGATGTTGACAATCAATATTAAAGTTTCTCAAACCTCCCTTTACTGACCATTTGTTGACAATTTATTACCTATTCGATAGTTTAACTGCATCTCTAAAAGTGATGACGTGTTTGAATGTTTCTAACATGAATGTTCTTCAGCATCATGAATGAATGAAGAATAAACACCAACCTCTTTGTTCTTCAGGATCTTCAGTGTGTTTCATTCTGCAGGCTCTGGATCACTCGTGTTCTCACTGTCCTCTTTAATAAACTCAGTCTTGGCAGCTCTTCCTGATGCTTTCTTGCTCGTCTTCACTTGTAGCTGATGGGAATTTACAGCATTTATTGGGGAATTATTGTGGGCGGAGCTTTACTGATGATGTGATTGCTGTGGGCGGAGCTTTACTGATGATGTGACTGCAGTGGGAGGAGCTTTACTGATGATGTGACTACTGTGGGAGGAGCTGATCTTTCCAAATCTAAAATATATAAGTTACTGAGTTTGTTTTTTGCTCATGGACAACAAAATATAATAATGTAAATTCTTCAAAATATATATAATATTAAGAAAAACAGTTGAAAGCATAAACAGAAATAAACATAGTAGCCAACAAATCCCCTCAGTCTGCTGACACCAATGAAATGAGCTTTAAGTGACAATTTACAGAATCAGAATCAGAATCAGAATCAGAAAGAGCTTTATTGCCAAGTGTGCTTGCACACACAAGGAATTTGTTTTGGTACTGAGGCTTCCAGTGGACATATACAAATACAACATGATACATAATACTACAAATTATAAGAATAAAAAATAAAAATATAAATATATGAGAATAAAACTATCACAGTTGGGTTTAGTCAGAATAGACATTTTCAGATGTACAGATTATGAACCTATTTACATTGTTTTGAATATTATAAATAAATAAATCTACATATAAGTATCACCTGAGTTGTGGGATATTGCACTAAACAGTGGGAGTATTGCACTTACAGGCATATGCCTTGGGAGGAGTGTTAACTGTTCAGGAGGGAAATGGCCTGTGGGAAGAAACTGTTCCTGTGCCGAGATGTTCTTGTGACAGGAGATCTGAAGACATCAGCATAATAAATGAGGTGAAAACAGGCACTATTGTCATGAAATAAAGAATGTTTTCAGCAGATCTGTTAATATTGATGAGCCTCAGACTATCAACACTGATTCAACAAGACATTCAGGATCATCAGCAGATCATCTCACTTTATTCTGAGTGTTTGTTGTTAGAAACAGTCAGATAGATGACAAAAGCCTGTAAAACTGCTCTATTCATACTTTGCAGTCACGTGACAACCATGGATACCTGGCGGGCAACAAACGGGTATTTTCAACGTAGAGTCCTGTAGTTACAGGTCTTTCTAGTAGCTATCAAGTCTGTTAGCGAGCTAGCTGCATAACTATGGACTAGTATTCACTCCAAGGTAGCGAAATTGTGTAAAGCAGACAAGGTTTTTTAAGATTTTCAAGGAATTTTGCCGCTCTCGCCGGCGGCGGTGTGAACGTACAGTTAGCCTAGCTTAGACTCATAACACAAACAGCTGACTCGCCGAACCAGTTGGTGGCGTTGATTTACGAAACTACAGGGTAACTTAAAGACACGATTAATTACATGATCATTCACCCATTGTATTCAAACAAATGTTGAAATTACCTTTGATGGAGTGATGGAATGATCACTGCACAGACGTGTATAATGTGAAGGTTGCTTATCTCATCTGGTTAGTGCAACCAATCGCACAACAACTATCTGGCATGTCGTTTACACCTCAAAACACCAACTTTTGTATAGTCATCACCATCATAAACACTAAAATAGTGTAATCTAGTGTAATTCTGTCAATAACCAGCAAACAATTTTGAATTTAAAAGACGTCTAATAGCCGTTTCAAAGTCGTGACTACAGATTGACCATGTCATGAAATGACACTGATATCTTGTAGATATCATAGCTGGTCTATCGGGTCTATAGTTCACCTGACGGTTAAATGACGTCTATTGCTTGGTGGACAGTCAGTGTTTGGTTGTTTCACATCAAACTGCTGTAATACAGATTATATTTACAGACAAAAAAAAAAAAAAGAATTCTGTATGACCACCAAAATAATAACTAATCATATTTGAATTAGTGTCATGCTAACGATTAATACATTATAAAGGAAAATAATCAACTTTGAAGTGTCATGAAACCCTGCTGTTTTAGCTCAAGTCTACCTCAGATCATTTTGAAAAATGAATGAACCATTTGAAGGCTCTCCGCTTCGGGTCGGGCGGTTCTTAGCCTCCACATGCTACATTAAAAACATTTAATGCACAGCTAGAGCTATGGATTATCCCTTACTTATTTAACTCATACATGTACGGTCAGACTTTCAGGACAAATTTACAGTAATGACTGTCTCTCTCTAGCGGTTCCTGAGCCAGGCCTGTCTTCAGCCACACTGATTTGTTTCTGTGTGCTGCTACTTGTAGCTGTAGCTGTAACCGTTGGTGTGTGTTACTATCGCCGCACTTCGTTAAACCTAACGAAACTTACCAATTCACAAAATTAACAGAATGCATAGCTGATATAAAAAATTGGATGACTCGTAATTTCCTACTACTAAATTCTGAAAAAACAGAGATTCTAATTATTGGACAAAAAACTTCCACACGTAATAACCGTCTAACACTTTAACCGTCTAACCGTCTAACACTAAAATACCGTCTAACACTTGATGGCTGCTCTGTTAAGTCTTCGTCTTCAGTTAGGAACCTGGGTGTGCTCTTTGATACCAATCTATCATTTGAAAGTCACGTGTCTAGTGTCTGTAAAACCGCATTTTTCCATCTTAAAAATATATCTAAATTACGCCATATGCTCTCATTGACAAATGCGGAACAACTAGTTCATGCGTTCATGACATCAAGGCTAGATTATTGTAATGCTCTACTGGGTGGTTGCCCTGCACGCTTAATAAACAAACTACAGCTAGTTCAAAACGCAGCAGCTCGAGTTTTTACCAGAACCAGGAAGTATGACCATATTAGCCTGGTTCTGTCAACACTGCATTGGCTCCCTATTAAACATCGCATAAATTTTAAAATATTGCTGATTACTTACAAAGCACTAAATGGTTTAGCTCCCCAGTACTTGAGCGAGCTCTTAACTCCTTATAGTCCTTCACGTCTATTGCGATCTCAAAGTTCTGGCCAGTTGATAATACCTAGAATATCTAAATCGACTGCTGGCGGTAGATCCTTTTCCTATTTAGCACCAAAACTTTGGAACAGCCCCTAATTAAATAACAAATGATCATTTTGACGGAAGTGAATCAATCAAAATCAACTTTAGCTGGAAAATACATTTTTCAAGAACCACTATGAAGCCAAACCAATCTCTGTTACCTTAAATTATACGCTTATCTCTGTAAAGCTGCTTTGAAACAATCTACATTGTTAAAAGCGCTTTATAAATGAAGATGACTTGACTTGACTGGACGAGAAGTTGTGTTGCATGCTCAGTTAGAAAAGGCCTGATATTCCTGATGTTGTGCCTCCTGGGGTTAAGCATCCTGATATCTTCACGGCTGTTGGGTCGTCTCTTCACGGGTGTTGGGTCGTCTCTTCACAGCACTAAGTGGGGAAGGGTAGTGTCATAAATCAGTGGTTCCCAACCATATTTCTGGAGCCCTCAACACTGCACATTTTGTTTCAATCAAACGCACCTGATTCAGCTCATCAGCTCAGTAGTAGATAATCCAAGACCTGAAATGGGTATGTCAGACGATATGGAGTGCTGGATCTTGGTAAAGATCATCAATTATTAACTTAGTTTCATTTGTTCTCATGTTCACTTTTCTTCATGTTTTGGTTGCTCATGCAGTGGACTCACTACGATTCTCAGAGGGAGAAAACGTCCCTCTAGACACCGGTGTTAGTGAACTACAGAGGGATGATCAGGTGCTCTGGAGGTTTGGATCTGAAGACACCATTATAGCTAAAAGAGATGGAGACACCAATCGGCTCTCATATATTGATGTTGATGACGGGAGATTCGAAGGCAGACTGGATATGAATTATCGGACTGGATCTCTCACGATCCCAAACACCAAAAGCATAGACTCTGGAGTTTATCACCTACAAATCAGCAGCAGAAATAATGTCTGGTATAAGAAGTTTAGAGTTACAGTATGGTGTGAGTAGCTTGAGTATTAATGAAATTATGATGTTAATACCCCTTATATTCAGTATTCAGTGAACCTGCGTGCTCTTATGATCATATTTGTCTATATTTTTCTGTTGCATGTTTTGGCGTGACATGAAGTGGATACACTAAAAGTGACAGTGGGAGAATGTCACTCTAAACACTGATATTCCTGAACTAGAGGAAGACAGTAAGATCCTGTGGACACATGGAGATAATGATACCTGCATTGCTGAAATCAACAGAGCCACCAGTAAGATCTCAGTGTACCGTGGTAATGATGTGAGATTCAGAGACAGGCTTCAGCTGGATCATCAGACCGGATCTCTGACCATCTGGAACATCAGCATCGCTCATTCTGATGTTTATAAACTCCAGATCAGCAGCCACACAGGGAACAGATGCAAGAGATTCGTGATTGTTGCAGATGGTGAGTATCTCGTGTCTTTGAACATAATAATAATAATTTGTTTTTTAGATCTACAAAACTACAATTTATAGATGCTCTGAAAGGGTTATCTACATGTATTTCACTGATCTTATGAGCACATTTCTCTTCTATATGGTGGCGTGAAATGAAGAAATCAAAGTGCGAGTGATGGAGGGAGATCGTGCCAAACTAAACACTGATGTTCGTGAACTACAGAGAGATGCTCTGATACTCTGGATGTTTGGCCCCGAAGACAATCTCATAGCTAAAGCTGATATGGAGAACAATAAAATGTCAACATATGATGGTGTCAATGGCAGATTTAGAGACAGACTGGAGCTGGACCGTCAGACTGGATCTCTCACCATCACAAACATCACAATCACTGACTGTGGACTTTATAAACTCAATATCATTAGCAGCAGCGAGACCAAATACAAGTGATTCAAAGTTACTATTCCAGATGAGTAACACACGTTATTGATTATTATAAAGATCTTATTTAGATCAGATCTCTGTGAAGATGCGGTAAAAGGCACACAGCTTTCTTGTTGTCTTAAACTGCTAGTAATGTTTTTTTAAATTATAAAATAAAAAAGTATCCGGTTTAAAGTTAGAAGTCCTACATCCATGCCCCAGTATAAAAAAGAAAACATAAACAGCCTGTATTAAAAAAAATACTTATATTTTATTTAAATGTGTCTTTGATCAAATACAATTTTTTTTCTATTTAGTTCAGGGTACTGCAGATTTATAGAAACAGTAGTTGTAACATCTACAGTCATTACTGTCTTTTCATCATCTGTGATTCTTTCTGTTTTCTTACAGGGAACAGAGGGAGAGAGATAAACAGAGAAGATGCTGAGGGATCCCATCAGAGAGAAGACTTAGAGGAGATACCCTTACTTCCAATAAACAGAGGCAGTAGTGTTTGTCATTTTAATCTTATCCCCATTTAAAACAGACACTATCTGTGTGGTGCTGTCGAGCTGTGAAATGAGTAAAAGGTCATTTTGATTTGTAGTTATTACACCAGTATCCCTCACCTGATGTATGTGAAGACTTGAAAAGAAGGTTAATTTGCACATTTAACTAGTGCCAGCTGGTGCTAAGACTGTTTGGCGGTGGCGTAACAAACTGAAAGCACACCGTCAGCAGCGAAGGACTGAATGTAATTGTTAAATAGCCATTTAACAGGTGATATAACCGTCCTTAGCTAAAAACAAACAAAAAAAAAACAATTGCAATTCGACTGTTAAAGTGTATAATGAGGTTCCCTATCGGTCAGTCACTACAATGTAGGTCATGACTGACCAATAGGAATCTCGCTAGAGAGGCCAATCTACTTCGAGTGAAACTAAAACAAGCCAATACACATTGGCGTGCAATCATTTGCAACAGCTGTGCAGCCTCGCAGCGAGGGTATTTAACAAGCAGCTGGTGCGATTGCACACTAGCTTTTTGCTTCTGAGCCAAGCACTTCGTATGCTGAACAGAGTGAATTTGAAAGCAAGCCTCTTCTGGATCTCTCCACTTTGGTGCGGGCGTGACGGCACAGCAGCGCGAGCGGTCTTTTTCTCTTCTCTCTCTCTCTTTTTTGTTTGTTGTTTTAAAACTGAGCAAACAAAAAAGCTGTTTTCACGGCTGGTAAGGTGCGCGGTTAAAGCGCTCAACGGCCGTTTTTACGGCTGGTAAGGTGCGCGATTAAAGCGCTCAACGGCCGTTTTCACGGCTGGTAAGGTGCACATTCCTGTCTGTGTTCGCCGTGACCGTTCCCCTGCGTGCTTCAGCACCAAGGAGAGCAGTCTCTAAAAGAGCTTACACAGATAGTTTGCGTCTTTTTCAAGATGACATACTATCTGTGTGTTTCTGGATGCGGTCGTTACCTGGGGTCGCGGGATGGTCACGATCGCTGCCTTGTGTGTCTGGGCCTCGAACACGCACAGGCAGCGTTCGTGGATGAGTCATGTACCCATTGTGGGAAGATGACCATCTCGGAGCTGAGGTCGAGACTCATGTTCCTGCAAAGGGGCGGAGTCCCCGTGCCTGCACCTCGTTCCAACCCCCCTTCGCGGGTTGCTACGGGCAGTGACACGGTGACCTGAGGATTACTGTGAGCGCGCTTCCTTCGGGGAACCAACCCCCTAGGAACCCTCACTCCTCTCATGCTCCGCAACCAGTTGAGCTGCCAACGGAACGTTCTGGAGCATCCTCGAGATGTGTACCAGTCGTTTCGTTCGGCGCTCCCTGCGACGACCAGATGTCGATCGCTGCATCGGAGGGTGGGTCAGACCTCTCCGCGGACGACGGCTCGGAGCCGCTGCCTCCTTCAGGTGTGTCAGCGGTGCCCGAGTCGGACCCGGAGATGATGGGCATCAGGATCGGGCTCGTGTGAAACCCTCCACCATGTCCCGAGCCCTCGAGGTTGGACGATTGGTATCTCGGGGTGGCGCGCGCTGGTTCTCAGCAACCCACCCCAGTGCCTTTCTTCCCGGAAGTGCATGAGGAGCTCACAGGGACGTGGACGGCACCTTTTACTGCCAGAAACCGTCTCGGTGGCTCCTCCTCCCTCACCACCCTTGATGGCGGGGCAGCTAATGGATACGCGCGTATCCCGCCAGTGGAACGGGCCGTTGCTATGCAACTGTGCCCTAACTCCACTTGGTGTGGAGAACCGTGTCTTCCTTCCCGGGCCTGTAAGTACTCGTCGGACCTGACCGGCAAGGCTTACAAGGCCTGTGGGGAAGCTGCCTCTGCCTTGCACGCTATGGCGTTGTTGCAGGTTCATCAGGCCAAGGCACTGAAGGACCTGCACGAGGGTGGTCATGATCCACAAGTTCTCCAAGAACTTCGTACCGCAACTGACCTCGCGCTTCGTGCGACGAAGGTCACTGCGCGGTCAGTGGGTCGTGCGATGTCCACACTAGTGGTCCAGGAACGCCACCTCTGGCTGTGTCTGGCTGACATGCGGGAGACCGACAAGATCAGGTTCCTTAACTCTCCCGTGTCCCAGACCGGCCTCTTCGGCGACGCGGTCGAGAACTTCGCCCAGCAGTTCTCGGCTGTACAGAAGCAGACTGAGGCCATTAAACACATCCTGCCGCGGCGGTCAGCTGCTGCCTCCACCCCACCGCCCGCGGCTCCTCGGTCTGCTCGTCGCCGTGGGCGTCCGCCTGCGTCTGCCCCTGCTCCCGCGCCGCAGCAGCAGCCTCCATCCAAGCGGCACCGTGGAGCCAGTCGCAGGCAGTCGCCCGGCGTCCCCCCAAGTTTCGGGCCATCCACTCCACTACAGTGAGAGCAGCCGATGCCCATGTCTTGCGTGCGGAGATCGCAGTCCTACTGGCGAAGGATGCGATAGAGCCGGTCCCTCCAGCTGATATGAGGTCAGGGCACTACAGTCCCTACTTCATTGTACCCAAGAAAGGTGGTGGGTAACGACCGATCTTGGATCTGCGAGTTTTGAATCGGAGCCTCCACAAGCTACCGTTCAAAATGCTCACGCAGAGACGCATTTTCGAATGCATCCGTCCCCAAGATTGGTTTGCAGCGATCGACCTGAAGGACGCGTACTTTTATGTCTCGATTCTTCCTCGACACAGGCCATTTCTGCGCCTTGCGTTCGAGGGTCAAGCATATCAGTACAAAGTCCTACCCTTCGGGCTGTCCCTGTCCCCCCCGTGTCTTCACGAAAGTCACGGAGGGGGCCCTTGTTCCCATGAGAGAACAGGGCGTTCGCATCCTCAACTATCTCGACGACTGGCTCATACTAGCACACTCTCGAGATCAGCTATGCGAACACAGGGACCTAGTTCTCAGGCACCTCAGCCAGTTGGGTCTTCAGGTCAACTGGGAAAAGAGCAAACTCTCCCCTGTGCAGAGGATCTCTTTTCTCGGTATGGAGTTGGATTCGGTCGCCCAGACAGCGCGCCTCACAGAGCAGCGTGCTCAGTCGGTGCTGAACTGCTTGAACACGTTCAAGGGCAGCGGTCCCACTGAAACTCTTTCAGAGGCTCCTGGGGCATATGGCAGCAGCATCAGCGGTAACCCCGCTCGGCCTGCTACATATGAGACCGCTTCAGCACTGGCTTCACGGCCGAGTCCCGAGATGGGCGTGGCATCATGGCACTCGCCGGGTGGCAATCACACCGGAGTGCCGCCAGACCTTCAGCCCGTGGTCAGACCCCTCGTTCCTGCGGGCAGGAGTCCCCTTGGAACAGGTGTCCAGGCATGCTGTGGTATTCACAGATGCCTCTGCCACCGGCTGGGGTGCCACGTACAACGGGCATGCAGTGTCAGGGGTGTGGACGGACCCTCAACTGCATTGGCACATCAACTGCCTCGAGTTGCTAGCAGTACATCTCGCCCTGACCCGCTTGAAAAGACGGCTACAGGGCAGGGACGTGCTGGTCCGTACGGACAACACTGCGACCGTTGCGTACATCAACCGTCAAGGTGGTCTACGCTCCCGTCGCATGTCGCAACTCGCCCGCCATCTCCTCCTCTGGAGTCAGAAGCATCTGAGGTCGCTTCGAGCCATGTATGTCCCCGGCTTGCTCAACCGTGTGGCCGACGAGCTATCACGAGCTGTGCTCCCAAAAATGGCGACTCCACCCCGAGGCGGTTCAGCTGATCTGGAGAGAGTTCGGGGAGGCTCAGGTAGACCTGTTTGCCTCCTCAGAGACCTCCCACTGCCAGCTGTTTTACTCCCTGACCGAGGGAACGCTCGGCACGGACGCACTGGCACACAGCTGGCCCCGGGGCCTTCGCAAATATGCGATTCCCCCAGTGAGCCTACTTGCGCAGACACTGTGCAAAGTCAGGGAGGACGAGGATCAGGTCATTCTGGTGGCTCCCTATTGGCCCACCCGGACTTGGTTCCCAGAACTCATGCTCCTTGTGACAGTCCCTCCCTGGCCCATTCCTCTGAGGAAGGACCTTCTGACTCAGAGACGGGGCACCCTATGGCACCCGCGTCCAGACCTCTGGAAACTCCATGTCTGGTCCCTGGACGGGACGCGGAGGTTTTAGGTGACTTACCCCCTGAGGTACTTAACACCATCACTTCAGCACGGGCGCCGTCCACGAGACGTGTTTACGCCCTGAAGTGGAACCTGTTCGTCGAGTGGTGTTCTTCTCGCCGAGAAGACCCCCGAAGATGTCCGATAGGGTCTGTGCTTTCCTTCTTGCAGCAGGGGTTGGAGCGTAGACTGTCTCCCTCCACCCTCAAAGTACATGCTGCCGCTATTTCAGCTTATCACGACCACATAGATGGCAAAGCAGTTGGAAAGCACGACCTGGTCGTCAGGTTTCTTAGGGGGGCGAGACGATTAAATCCTCCTCGACCCCCCTCCATACCCTCTTGGGATCTTTCCCTGGTGCTTCGAGCACTTCAGGATGTTCCCTTCTAGCCTCTGCAGTCAGTAGACTTAAAGCTTCTTTCCATGAAGACTTTGCTGCTGGTTGCACTGGCCTCTGTCAAGAGGGTAGGAGACCTGCACGCATTTTCGGTTGACGAATCGTGCCTAGAGTTCGGGCCGGGTGACAGCCACGTGGTACTAAGACCCCGGCCTGGCTATGTGCCCAAGGTTCCTACCACTCCCTTCAAAGACCAGGTAGTGAACCTGCAAGCGCTGCCTTTGGAGGAGGCAGACCCAGCCCTGGCTTTGCTCTGTCCCGTTCGTGCTCTGCGTATGTACGTGGACAGAACTCAAAGCGTCAGGACCTCAGACCAGCTCTTTGTCTGTTACGGAGGCCAGCAGAAGGGAAAGGCTGTCTCCAAGCAGAGGATGGCCCACTGAATAGTGGATGCCATCGCCTTGGCTTACCAAGCACAATGTGTGCCCTGCCCGCTCAGGTTGCATGCACACTCCACGAGAGGCGTTGCATCCTCCTGGGCACTGGCACGTGGCTCCTCGCTAACAGATATCTGTAGAGCTGCGGGCTGGGCGACACCTAACACGTTCGCTAGATACTATAGCCTACGTGTAGAGCCGGTCTCCTCCCGTGTTCTCACCCTAGTCGGGTAGAAGCACTGAGAGGTCTGGCTCTGTCGGCTTGCTGCACCCTACTGTGCACCCTTATTGCTCCAAAGTAAAACCTGTCGAGTCCTCCATAACCCCTCGGCCCGGACTTGGCGGAGCGTCCGGCGCCAGGCCCTTATCCCCTGAATCCTTGAGAACCGGATCTGGGCTGGGTTCCATATGTGTGACCCTACGGGGATCCCATATGTGTATATTCCACGGCTGCTCCTATCGGAAGCCCGTGTCTTTCCCTTGGGCTAAGTCACCCATTATTTCATATGCAGTACAGCCTTCGGGCTAGTCCATATGCATTTCCACATAACTCTTTGAAGAAGTGGCTTCCGCAGCGTTCCTTCCTAAACAGAAAGGGCACGCTTTCCCAGTGTTATCCAATATCTCACTGTATGGGTTATCACGGAACAACAGTGTCAGACTCACTCTGTGTAAGCCTCCGCCTATCGTCCTTCCAGGCAAAAAGGTGTAGAGGCTTGCATGGGGGCGCTGGATGGGGTGCAGCAGCTGTGGCGCTTTGGTAGGGATTCCTATTGGTCAGTCATGACCTACGTTGTAGTGACTGACCGATAGGGAACGTCTCGGTTACATATGGTAACCCTCGTTCCCTGAGGGAGGGAGACGTAGGTCCCGTTGCCACATCTGGTGCCGCCCGCCGGGGTGGCCAGCTTTTTCAGGCTTGGCTCCTCAGCAAAAAACTAGTGTGCAATCACACCATCTGCTTGTTAAATACCCGTGCTGCGAGGCTGCACAGCTGTTGCAAATGATTGCACGCCAATGTGTATTGGCTTGTTTTAGTTTCACTCGAAGTAGATTGGCCTCTCTAGCGAGATTCCTATTGGTCAGTCATGACCTACGTCTCCGTTCCCTCCCTCAGGGAACGAGGGTTACCATATGTAACCGAGACGTTCCACTACATGTATAATTTATTATTGTTTTGTATGTGTGTGGCTCAAGGAGGACGGCATCCTAGCGCCCTTTATTGGCAGCCATCATTGTGTTTAACCTTGAGGTCAGAATATGTTTATGTGTCTCTAAAGGCAAACTGTGTGTCAGGTACTTGAACACTCTCCTCAATGTGATAGGCTAGCTTTTCCAGTATTTTCATGACATTGTGAAATATGGGGGAGCTCGGCTCCCGTTAATAAGACATGGGCTCCCCTGAAAATGTAATTTGTGAAATTTTGGGGGGGTCTCAAAAAATATTGACAATGTGTTATTTTGACGTGCAATTTTATTTTTGTGTAATTTGATGATCGTGGATTATTATGTGTAAAATAGCCAACATATCATTCATTCATTCCAGCGATTTAAACCTAATTCACCTTAATAAAGATAACTATACATGCTATTCTTGTCATGAGAATCAAGGTGTGCTGGCTCATGTTTAGTACATGTTAACTCAAAGATCGTAGAAAAAATATAAAAGTTGGAGGCCACTGATCTACACACGAGGCCTTGAAATCCATTCTGCAGTTTGTGGTTGATTCTGTATTAAGGTAAGACATGTTATTCACATATATTATGTGTTGTGACTGGGTTGCTATAGGTCTGTGTGACTCTCAAAGTCTTAGGCCTAACTGAATGGAGAAATTATGGTAATTTTTTTTTGTTGCCTGACGAGTAATTTAACCAATGTTCATGTGAACTCAAAGACAGACTAGTTATGATTATTTTTGTGTGGCTGTTTGCCCTATGTATTTTTGTTGATAAAAAATAATAGGGTAAATCCTGTATAGTGATTCTTCTCCTAAATAGTGCTTGCATAAAGCAAACACACTTGTAGCTGTTATGTATCTCTGTAAATCATTGTAAGTCCTCTTTTGACGCAAACGCAAGCGCATGATCACCCCATGGTGAAAAAAACAAAAAAGCAAGTGGGCTCCCCCAAAGGACACGGTATAGTTTGAACACTGTATCTACAACAGTAAATCTCTTCCATGTCAACCTCCTACGCTGTTGATGTAGTGAACAGTGCAGCGCCTCCGGGTTCTACGTCAGAACGCAGCCCCACTATTGGCCACCGCTTGTCACATGAGCACCACTGTCTAATATCCGTTATAAAAATCCTCCAGGTCCTGCACATTTGTTGGTTTTCCAGCATAATTTGAATCATTTTCAACCCTTTCCAAAAGTGAGTGTATGATGTTGAGATCTATCTATTGACACCGGGGAAAATGAGGGACTTAGTCACAACTATTACAAAGTGTGAAAAATATGTAATGTGTGTGGATCGATATGGTATGCCCCTGATGGGACTATCAGAGTGTGTGTCTGATTGGGATGGAGCGCAGTAATCACAGTCCTGTCCTTGCAGTGCCCTTTACAAGTATAGTCATTCTTGAATTTGGTTTTAAATAGTGTACTGTTTCATTTTTATTCATTTTGTTTATTCAGTTTTGTTTAAAGTGTCTCATGTTTTTGCAAAATATTTAAAACCTTTTTCTCAATGTAATTGATCAGTTGAATGTGCAGTTCTGTTGAAAATATTTGAGGTCCTGAAAAATAAATTAGAGTTTTGTTGAAGCGTGGCTGTGTTTGTGGCTTTATTGACAACTAGCTTTGATAAGCGAATGTGACTCATTTTTATGTTGAAGGCCAGTAGCATTTAAAATGATAATAAAAGGTGTTAGAAGGTGTAACTCGCAATTCTGAGGAAGAAAAGTCATTATTTTTTCCCTTAAAATTGGACTTTATAACTCAAAATTGCAACTTTATATCACACAATTCTTCCTTGATCAACCAACTTTTCGAATAGAGGAAATAACTGAGTTAGAAGTAGCGCATATTATTGATGCTATAAAAAGCTCCAAAGCAAATGACGTATATGGGTTTGATCCAACATTTTTAAAATCAAATAAAGATTATTTAGTATGCCCAATAACACACATGGTAAACTTGTCCTTCAGGTGACTACAGTTGTCCCAATTTCTAAATCTGTAGATAAATCAAATTAAAAAAAATTATAGGCCAATTAGTATCCTTCTGATTATATCTAAGGTAGCAGGAAAATGGGTAGCTAATCTTTTGATCAGTCATCTAAACATTGGTTCTACTTCTTTATATCCAATGCAATTTGGTTTTCGCAGTAATTCTTCAACAGATTCATCAAACTGTTTGCTTGTTCAGAAAGTGAAATGCTTATTAGATAAGAATGCGTGTGTTGGTGCCGTCTTTGTAGATCTAAAGAATGCATTTGACACTGTTGACCATCAGGTGCTTTTATCTAAACAAACAAATTAAACATTTTCAGAGGAAGCAATACTTTGGGTAAAATCTTATCTTTTAAATAGGAAACAGTGTGTATGTATTGATGGTATAAAATCTTCTTACATTGCTTGCACCAAGGGGGTTCCACAAGGTTCTATTTTAGGACTAATTCTATTTTCACTTTATATCAATGATTTACCTGGAGTATGTAAAGATGTTAATGTTCAGATGATGTAGTAATTTTTACCCATGCTAAGAATTTTGAAAAAGCTTTTGACTTTACTTTGACTTCTGCTATGACCAATATACAGGATTGGCTTACCGGGACAGGTTTATTATTGAACACACACACACACACACAAAAAAAACTGTGTGTATGAAGATTTCAAAACAGTTAGTAGAGATGACACATTCAGATGTAATTCTTAGAGGGGAGGAGCTTAAGGAGTGGTTAAAGAGTTTACATATCTTGGGGTTAACTTGGATTCTACTCTTACTTTTAAAAGCCATGTAAAAAAGTTGTCTAATATTGTAAAATTTTATTTTAAGAATTTTAAGTACACTTGAACTGAATAAGTGGGTCATTTGCCCTTTCACCTGTGAAATTTCACTGCTGTGAAAATAATACAAATAAAAACCATGCAAACATGAGCAATCCTCCAAAACTTAAAACGAATAAATAAAAAAGCCCTTGGGTTTCAAGGATTGGATCCAGCTGAATGTGCATTTACCAGAATGATCAGAACTAAATCTGAAAATAAAGTTGCATATAAAACACCAAGGGCCTCATTTACAAAACGTTTGTGCACAGATTTGACCTGAATGTGTGCGTACGCTAAAATCCACGCCAGCAATCATATTTATAAAAAAATTGGATGTCTTTGACATGGAAAAGTTCTCAGCTTCACGTCAGGGTCTGAGCAGACGTACGCTCTTTAACCCTGAGGCAGAGATTCGGAGAACTGCGGGTGTGTGGAAATCTAAGTAATTCTCGGCCCTCGTCATTCATGGGTCTGCAGTGAGTGGTGTGTGTGTGAGTGTGTGTGTGTGGTCCTCAGTATCTGTACACGTGGTATGTGCTGATCCATGAGGACGGGAACACCCAGGCTGGGAATCTCTTCAGGAACGACTCCAGCTGCTCGGAGCGCTGGTCTGAACCGGATAAGTAATGAGCTGAGACGGCCAGAGAGATCAAGCCCTCGTCAGGAGACGCGTCTGAGGACTCGGGCGGCTGAAGACGAGAAACACACATTAACACACACAATAGACACCTCCACACTCCTCATGTTATTTTACAGGTATTTCCTGAATAATCACGATCATATACCTTCATTGTAAAACAAAATCGTAAAAAAATGGTCAAATGACTGGCAGCTACGGCTGCCAAATAAAAACCATAAAATTAAAGTAAAATATGCTAATTTAAATAAACCGAAAAAACACTGTTATTTTACAGGTATTTCCTGCATTATTATGATCAAATACCTTCATTGTAAAAAAATCGTAAAAAAAGGGTCAAATGACTGGCAGCTACGGCTGCCAAACAAAAACCATAAAATTAAAGTAAAATATGCTAATTTAAATAAAGTGTAAAAAACTTTAAAATTAGTTTGATGTCACCATGATTGGGATCAGTGTCTGCTTTAGTTGGGGTCATGACCCTTGAGATTTAACTTATGCTTTTCTCTGGCTGCTTTAACTGTGTATTTGATACACGTTTGTCATAAATGCTGGATAAAATATCAGACGATCTTGATCATTAATTGATGATGTTCTAGTCATCATATGACGATCTGATTCACTGATATGACAGTCAAATCTCTCTATATGATAGCTTAGATTACAGAGTATGTAGGTGGAATTTAGCTTTATACAAAGTTTTTAATTAATGTCATAATTTATCACATGACCCTTGAATATTGTGGTATCAGTATTATAACAACCTGCATTTAAAATTATATATATATATACTACACAAAAAAAGATTTGTGGTTTTTTTAGTTGTATGGATGGTAAATGGTAAATGGACTGCATTTATATAGCGCTTTCACAGACCGAATGGCCACCAAAGCGCTTTACATAATTGCCTCACATTCACCCATTCATACACACATTCATACACCGACGGCGGTGTCAGCCATGCAAGGCGCCACCCAGCTCGTCGGGAGCAGTTGGGGTTAGGTGTCTTGCTCATGGACACCTCGACACTCGGTCAGGTGGAACCGGGGATTGAACCACCAACCTTTCGATTTGTAGATAACCTACATGAACCACTGAGCCACTGCCGCATGTATAGAGACATCAAGAATCAACATATGAATCTCAACAATGGTGACAACCAAAAAAGTTTTTTTTTTCATTGTCACCATTGTTGTGATTCATATGCTGATTCTTGATATCTGAGTGAGTCTATATGATCCTGTCAAATATTTTCTGTATAATGACTTCATAAAATCTGAGTATCACAGCACTGGAGAATGTTTTATAGAAGCCTTGTCATGCAAAATGAATAACTAATATTTAATGACATAATCAGATATTGTACTTCAGATGGTATCAATGGAGCCGGACTCTACATGATGACTATACTCACTACTAAGCGACCAACATTATCTGACCTGAGTTTCTCTTAGACTCATACGATAATGAATATGCATCAGAGACACACAGTTAATGCAGCCAGAGAAACATTAAAGTTCAACACTAAAAGTTCAAGAGCCCAACTAAAGCAAATACTGATCTCCATCATGGTGACATCATATTTTTTTTATGGGATTTTTTTTACAATGAAGGTGTTTGATCGTAATAATTCAGGAAATAGTTGTAAAATAACAGTGTTTTTCTGTAAAAAAAGTTTTTTGCATTTCATTTAAATTACGATATTTTACTTTATTTTTACGGTTTTTGTTTGGCAGCCGCAGCTGCCAATCATTGACCGTTTTTTTACGATTTTTTTTTTACAGTGTATATATACACAGTTATATATTTTAAACAGCAGATTTAATTATAAAAAAAACAGTTTTTGAAGAATAGTCATCAACAGTCATTATTCTTTTTGATTTTTATTTATATATGCATGTGTTTTTTATATATTATGATGTAATTATTATTTATATAATTACTAAATATATTATTTGCATATAATTATTCAACTAGTTAAAATGTTAATACTTTTAATACTAAAAGCAGTTTACATTATCAACATATAAATTTGCAATTATAAAACTAGTAATAAATGTAAATATTAGTAATTTGTATTTGTTGTACTAGTTAAAAATTGTAAAATTTGTAATATATGTAGGGACTGGGCTAAGTGGGTGAATCTGAATAACTAAATACATCCGGCTAAAGACCAAAAATCTCTGAATGTAAATTAACCCAAACACACACACACAAACACACACACACACACACACACACACATTCCCCCACCAGTGAAGACCACACTCAGGACAGAGCGTGGTGTCCGATTACAAGACATTTTATGACTGATCGGAATGTTCCAAAGGAAGTGGATTCCAAAGCGAAAAGAAACTTCTTTTCTTTAAAAGATATTTAACCAGATATATTCAATGTGTTTTTATGTGTGTCCATTTGCCCATGTCACATTGGAATGACTATGATTTTATCGTAGCTTAAAGTGAATTATAAATACCTTCATTATGCATTTTAAATATAACTGTCTATTCCCATAACTTGTACACATAGTTCTGGACACCTCCAGAATGCTTTCGGTGTGATCAATCAGAATACGTACAGTAATATCTAGTAAAATATAGTTTACTATGTTTTCCATCTTTGGAGTGAAAAGAGACCAAAACTAACATCACTGGTGTTCTTAGATAACGGCGTTTACGACCCAAAGGAATGTTCACAGAACTGCCACCCTCTCTGAATTCTAACCAAGGAGGAGAAATGAATCCTGTATTCATATATATATATGCTATTATATATCCACTTGAGAATTGTATGAACAATGTATCTAAGTTCCCTATTTCATGAGTTGCCTTTTTGTGGTTTGGTCTATGTTTCTCGACAACTCTAATGCGATAATGTTTTAAACTTGGCCAACTAATGTTTAACCAAATCCATTTGTGGCAAGTTTGGTCTCGATAAACTCCAATCTTCATTCCCCATTTGTTAATTGACATTACATTTTGCTAAACTTGTGACACATTAGTATTATAAGAATTGTGAAGATTCTGCTCTTAAACAACCTAATTTCGTCGGTTTCAAATGTCTCTCTCTTAGACAAAGAGCAATAAAAACCAAAGTCCCGCCTGTGAAATTCCAACCCTCTAATTGGCCAAGTCAACAGGAAGAGGCCGGATTTCTCCAAGGTGATAAATGACGCTTCCCCCCTCCGCTCGCTCTCTTTTACTTCGACTGTCTTTGTCATAATGTAAGGTTCGCCTCCGGGCGAGCTCTTCGCCTTTCTTTTATTTGTTTCTAGTTTAGTTTGTGTTTTTCAGTCTTAGATAAGTCTCCGTGTTTAATTCCAATCGACGAGTGAAAAGAACACCGCGTGACATATCTCTTCAGCAAATCCATCTACAAGGGACCTTTAAACGAGCGCGCTCGTTTTGAAGGAGAAACACGCGCACGTGACCACGTGGCGAGAGACGCACACACGCTTCTTCACCAGCCATGCGAAGATGTGACGTTAACTCCGCGTGATTTCCCCGTAGAGATCTTTATTTCTTTTCTTTGTTAGTCAAAGTTTTGTTTTCCGTAGTTGACTCTGTTCACTTCCACAAAGTGAAACAAACTTAGCCGAACTATTTTCCTTTGGTAATGTTACCCCAAAGACTTGGAAACTCCGTTCAACACGCGCTTGGCGTGAACAGCACCCAGTGACGCTTCCTAAAGGACTCCGCTAACGCACGCGCAGGAATGCCGCGACACAGAGAGACCCAGAAACGTAAGTATATCTCTTTATAGAGCTTCTAAGAAGCATTAAGATGATGTTTTCGTGTTGTCACAGGCAGGGGACTGTCAGGGGAATGTTGCCAATGCTCTCTCTCTCTCTCTCCCTTCCCCTCTCACACGTGTTTCCATTGTCCACACTCTATGCATTTCTCGTTCATCGATGCCTTATCGTGTATTGTTGTTTATTATGTTTGTAAATACATATATCCCATGTAACCGTAGTAAATACATAAGTAGTTCTGCCTTATTAAATTCATTATATTCATCTGATTGATGTACTGCCTTTTTGCTCATTTTTAAGTCCCTTAAGTGCCAAAAGATCTTATAGCAACAAGCTTACAAATTAAAGATACTTTAAAGAGTATGTGTTTATAGGGCAGGAAACCCAATTCTTGTGGCCACAGAATTGCTTTTCCTGAAATCCTATAAAGTAAGATGATATTGTGGATTCCCACAGATATTAGTCTGACAATTGAGCTAATTAATTTAGCCTGTTTTGTAAGACGTGGTCCGTGTAGGTAATTGCAATCAACTTGTGGTTAAGTGCAAGGATACACAGACATGCATGCAGGTAAAATGACATATCATCCCTTATCAGGAGTTTTATTAACATGTAAGACTGATCTAATCCAAACATGTATGAATAATTATTAATTACCAATTATTAATTATGATATGCAAATTCCCCACGGATTAGATCCGCCCCAGAGTCTTTACATATATCAATTTAAACTAAAAGCAGATTTAATAATTGATTAAAGCTGCAAGCAGCGTTCCAGGGCCAAGCCTTCCAATGGTTCCATGGATTCAAAAAGTAGTTAAAAATACTTTGCTTTCAAAACTTTATAAGAAACTTTAATAACCAAAGTATTCTTACTTCTTAACTTCTTACCTTATGAACTGTTCATTCAGTTCATCCAGATGCTGAGGTTCAGTAGTTAAAAAGAGAATGAACTCAAAATTAAGATTTTTTTATTTAAATTTGCAGCATGTTATATTTATAGAGTTCCTTTCTTAGACACCATGTCTGGAACTAAAACAACTGTTCCACCACTTAAGGCCACAGTACCTCTTGCGGCCTGGGCATGTGCGACACCATTTGGAGTTGAGGGCACTATCAGGCCCCCAACTCCAAATGGTCATTGGGGAAAGAGGGGGTGGATAACAGTAAAAACAAATGTCTTTCAAAGCAAATGTTCATTTCAAATGTCTTAGATTATTTTCAATCCTACAAATCCCCCCTTGGCACCGTTGGCCACACACATGGAGTCCAAAGGTGGCACAGTCCATAAAGACATGCTTTCTGTTGAATGTAGTTGCATCTTCAGCAGGCTTGTTGCAATAGCAGTTGGTCAGTCTTCAGTCTTTGTTCTCCTTTCAGCCGTGCATGTGGAGGCTCCATCAAATGGCGTTGCACCGTTCATAGATATGCAAATCATCCATCGAATACTTCACACCTCCACAAGGTACAGGCACTGAATCTGGGAGCAAACGAGTGGGACAGTGGGACAGCAATTTGGGAGCTGTCTCTTTCTGAGACAGGACACTGGATATGAACTTAGGTAGCAGGGATCCTGTGATTTAAAAGAACATACAGCACAACAAACAGCAAAAGCAGACACATGGCATTTGTCATTGGTCAGAGGTTTGATATGGTCAGATTAACATTTGTCTCTGGCAAAAAGCCCTTATGATGCACTTAAAAATATGGTCAAGGGAGAATAAAAGAAGATCTTACAAGCTCTTACACTGTTTCTGGAAACATTTAAATAAATTGCATTACAACAAAACAACTAATGCTGGTTTAAAACCACATTTCATGAAAGTATCAGCAAAATATTCAGTGTAACCAAACACAGAGTTTCAATTGAATCAATGTCCAAAACATTGTTGAAAGTCAAATGGACAAAATAAAAATAAGCATAAATCAAATAAATTTCAGAAATGTTTCAAAAGCATTAATGAGAATACAAATATTTGTACTTGGTTAAAAATGAGAAATACTGACATACATTTTAAAATTTAAGTTGGTGAGACAAATGATAACTTGAGTGATTAAGTAAATCCAAAGAAAAACAAAACAAACAATTACTGTGTGAAGTTCACAGTTATAATTCAGTCTAGATGTAAAGACTTCGTTAAAATTGTATGCATGAACTTTGGTGAGGCATAATCAGATAGATGCAGATTTGACTTTGAGTGAAGATCAAATGATGTCATCTATGTGGCTGCATTTAGCTGTGGCTATGTGTAAATTAAATCATGCCCTAAACAAAGGTGAGTGTGTTTTACAATTGTGATGCAAATTTGATCCTGTTGTTGTAACAGGAGCCAGCATGAGAATGTGAGTATGAGGTGTGATCTGGCTCGAAATCTTTCCTCACCAAAGTTTCAGTTAAGGAGCATGATAAACGTGCAAAGTACAGAGTTACTGAATCCTGTTGTGAGGAAAGCATTTTCATGGTTAATGCAATTGTGAATCACATTGTATAGCCAGATGGCAATTCTATGCTCCTGTACATGGTTTAACTGCAGCTATATGGAAAATATTAGAGTTTTCCACTACGGAGTCAGACAAATTCAACACAGTCACACACATGCAATTTGAAATTGCTTAACAATTCCAGTATTACAATTATCCCTTTTTAACACAAGACACATGGCCTAGAATGCATGGCATCTACAGCCTTTAAACCTAAGTGTTTTATACAACACTTACAGTAAAGCAATCATGTGTTTTAAAGAATAAACTTAATTAGCCTAGGTGCACATGATAGTAGCACAAACAACTTTAAAGTGTGTCCCATGAGCAATGTGTTACGCCCAATTACAAATTTAAAAATACAAAGAGGATCATTGCATTTTGGATATTAAACTTGTAGCTATTGGGCTACTAACCCACTAGCAAGTGAAGTTAATAGCTGAAGGCCTTGCATGAACAAAGCAGTTAACTCACTAAGAGTTTTACCTGTACGTGCAGATCGCTGATTTTTGCTCTTAGGAAGTGGTTTGTTATTTTTCTGAAAATAAGGAGGAGGTCTACCCCTACCCAGTGACCAGCATTTTCCCTCTTTATGGCCTATTTTTTGACAGGAACTGCAAAACCTGCTTTCTTTACCATATGGTTGATTTCTAAGTTCTCCTGGAGTTTGAGGATTTTCACGACTCTCTAATGCTAGTACACCATGCGTTCTGGTACATGACTCTGCGCTATTACGGTGTTGCATCACCTTAAGAACTGAAATAGGCACACTTCCTTGAGCAGTTGCACATGCATTTTCTAAACTAAATGTTTCAGATTCATTAGAGCAAGTCACCTCCTCTAAGAAGTGAACATGCTTTTTAGTCCCATCGCTGTTAAGCATTTTGGGAGACATGGACTTTTTAGCATTTAGCTTAGCTTTGAAATCTGCAATGGTCTCTTTGTGATTTGTACACTTTTCAGTCAGGACTAACTGCTCAGCTAGTAATCTATCTAGCTGTGTTTGAAGATCTTGAATCTTTGCCTCACACTTTTGTGCCTCTGCATTTTTAGATTGCACTTCTTTACATTTAGCATCTATACTTGAAGATAGACACATAGTTAACTCACGTAGCCGTGTACAACTTATGAAGTTTAAAGCCTCAATTATTTCACCATGTTTTGATTTCTTTTGATGTTTGCCAATTGTGTCCCACCATTGGAGCATTTCCTCATCTGGACATTTAATATCAATGTACTCTTTCTTGAGTTTACATAAGGTAGGCTCAACTTTTTTGCTCCATAAAGCAAACAATACGTCACTGTTATCAGAATTTTTCCCTTCCATCCCTGAGGAGATCTGAATATTCACGGATTGTACAGTAATGGGACTATTGAAGCTATTTAAAACCTTCTAAATTCTGTTTCATTCAGTTCATGCAAATGGAGACTTTTCCTATCATACCATTACACAATGAAAACAGACTTACCCATTCCATGGTCAGAAGGTCAGCTTTAATCCATTCACAAAATCAACTGTGAAAAATGTCCTCATTCTCATGACCGATCAAACTAAATTTCAGAAAGCTCACTGCAAGGGATCCCGGGTTTCGGCACCATCTGTAAGGGTGGATTTCCTGCAGGGGTTCAGTTTGCAAGACTGCCGAATGACTAAAGAAACGTTGTCAGCAAGATGGTAGAAAACTGTACATTTCTTGTCTATTCCACCCACTGCCACTTATACCAACGACGGAAATAAGCGCAGTTACAATAGCTTAATATGTGGGAGAGCATTGCTGTATAGAGTGACAATATTGTAATTGTATTGCAATAGGTAGCACTTCAAAGTCAATACCAAATCAAAACTAATTAGCACATTATTTGTAATTGAAAAGGTTTAATGACAAAATATGGTTACACTTAAAATAGTTACAAAATAGATGTATGAGATGATAATACTTATATCATTAATTGTACCCAGCATTTATGTAAAATGTTACCTGAGAGAGAGAGAGAGAGAGAGAGAGAGAGAGAAAAGAGGAGGTAAAGAAAGGGAGAGAGAGAGAGCCTCAAGAAAGAGACCCAGAGCATAAAAGGGCAGAGCATTAAAAGAGACAGAGCAACAGTTCCAATCTTCTTTTATCCTTTTCCTGACCATGTGACTAAAAACCAAATGTGAGACATTCAAACTGACCAATCAGATAATTACAACTCCCCCCATTGTTCTAAAGGTGTGACAAGTCATGGACCCCCAAAGTGCACACATCTTGGCCTACAGACCTTGATCACTATCAGGCCCTCAACTCCAAATGGTCATTGGGGAAAGAGGGGGTGGATAACAGTAAAAACAAATGTCTTTCAAAGCAAATGTTCATTTCAAATGTCTTGGATTATTTTCAATCCTACAAGTGCAATTCTCTTTGTAGGCCTATTCACGTTTAAAACACAATTTAAACAACGTATCATTCAATGCATTACATTTATATAGGCCTAGATTATATATTAAGTTGCTCAAGCAAGTGGTAACATATTTAACCATGTACTTATATTAAAATCGCAAACATTTTAAATTAAAACTTAAAATTGACAAAAACAGCAGACTCATACCTTTTCTTTTGCATAATTTAAATCTGTATACAATAAATCTTGCATGTCACAAATAACTTGTTTTTCCACCTCAACGAATGAGACGAGTGTCGTTCATTATGTGGCCTTGTTGAAGTAAATTGTAGCTTTCTTTGCTTTACCCCGGTCTTAAAGTAAAAAGATGACTGTGAAAAAAGTAGTATTTAATTAGATGCATTTATGGTTACATTTTATTTAATTAAATACATTTATGGTGAGATTACTACATTTTATTGAATTAAATGCATTTATGGTGAAATTACTACATATTCAGGTCAGTCTGTGTTCATTTTGACCACGAACCGTGCGCTGTCACTTTAATTCAGCGTTTGCAGCACAGAAAAATAGACTCGGTTCGTAAACGATCTCTGCACTGCTGTATACGCACCGCAACTGGAACGGATAGCCGGACCGCATCCGCGTGCAGTGTGAAAGCTCTAACCTGTTAACATGGGTACGGAAAAAAATACGCACCGCATACGCACTGCAAACGGAGTATGTGTGAAACGGGCGTTAGGCCACCACACGATTTGTTGTTTTTAACAATGTTTTAATGACATTTTATTTTTTGGCTCTTTATAAAAATACAAACAGAAAATACAGGAAATATGTAAGCAAAATGTAAAAAATAAATATATATAATCTGAACAAAATGGCTTTCTTTAAACAAAAACATGGAGTTAAAATAATGCTAAATGTTTTTTTAAACAAAACAGCTTGTTGAATTGCACTAACTGAATAAATCTGCATTGCATTAACAGTGGTTGTATTTTAATGCAATGTATTTTTAGGGCTTGCATTTTTATGGGCTGAAATTCAAAATGGTTCTATATTTAAGATAATGAAAATGTGTGTGAAATGTTTTGATGTTTCCATTTAAAACATTTAAAGGTGCTATATGCATTTTTTAGCAGCCTCTATCGGTGATGTTTCAGATTGCAACCAATTTTTACAAGGGCGCTCGAACAAAAGAGCGAGCACTCATGGTACCGGCCACACTGAGACTTTCAACACACTGGAGTAAGCATCACACAACATGCTGGAAAACATGTAAACTCCCACTGCAACGTTACAATAATAGGCTACTTTTATCAGCTTGACGTTGAACTAATGCTCCATGCTCGTACCATGATAACGTTACATTGACTGCATTTAGCCGACATGTGGTGTGTTATCTAGCATAAGGCATTTCACTAACTATTTGTGTATCTTTCACAATAAGCAATGTCAACATAGCTGAATGTATAATATGATAACGAAAACGGTTAGTGAACTAGACTGAACAATTTCAGTGTAGGCTAACAGTAAGACAGTAGGAAGTAACATTACTGTACTGATCGTGTCTGGAAATGTGTATTATAAACAATATGATAGTACTGGGATGAGTGACGTTAGATAGTAGATCTAGTACATTAAATAAAAGTTACATCCTAAAGCACATACTTTTTGTTATCCTGGTCTTTTGTATTCATTTCATGTCTCATGTATGTTGTAGTTTACCTTGCTATTTCATTACAGTTTACCATTATTTATTTCAGCATATCTGAAAACGTGTAATTTATCACATAATTCAAACGCTCTGCCGATGTTGATCCGTGTTTTTGTCCTGAGTCGATCTGATTCACGTTTGGCCTGATGAGCTTCAGCAGATACTTTTTTGTTTTGTTTTTTTATATTTATGTGGAGTTTGTGTTTGAGTCTGTGTTGTGCTAGAGGCAGGTCGTTTTTGGGTGTTATCAGACTCCATGTCGTTCGCTGCAGTGCCGTCGCATAGACTGTATATAAAAAGGAGAGAGGCTCGGGAGCGCGCATGCACGTCACATCCGATGGATTTCGCAGAAAATCCGACCCGGAGACTTCACATAGAAATAGGAATACTGGCCTTCAGAGGTAATTGCAAAACCTGACAAGTGGATCATTGTAATGTGTGATTACAACCCCTTCACACACAGGCAATAAAAAAAGGATACATTTTAGAAGAAAAGTTACATATAGCACCTTTAAAACTCATCTTTGAACACCAGAATGACATATTTAAAAAAAGGTCCTTGAAAAAAATGTCTTCATGTCTTAAAATAGCTTGAATGTAACTCGACACCCTTGCCTCATTTAGTATTCGCGGTTCTATGAATATGCAAATGAGCCCCACCTCCACTCACTCACTCAGCTCAGAGATCCACTGGTTGACGTTGATCTGATTGGTTACAAGGTAGTTTGTTGCTCTCTGGTTGGCTGAAGGCACAGGATGGCAAACCATAGCAGCATCCTGGTAAAGGCAAAAGGGAGAGGAAGAGAGAACGGGAGGAAAAATTTCAGCGAGTGTCGTCCTTGGTTGGCTAGGACAGTCTTTTCGCTTCGAGGACGCTGGTGTGTCACTTGCTTCGGTGTCTCGTGAGTGGCTGTGGTGCTGCGGTGGTTTGTCATAGTGTTCCTGGACTTGTCATAGTCTTTGGTGAGCTGGAGGGTGCAGGGTAGCGAATTCAAACCTTCACTTGGTGCTGAGGCTGTGTCTCCATGGCTGGCTGCGGGAGTTCCCGTGACCTTTGTGACCTGACAGTCTGGCTCAGGTGACCTCTGTGACCTGACAGTCTGGCTCAGGTGACCTGTGTGACTGGAGGGGGAGAGGTTCTTGAACTTGAGCCCAAACTTTCAGCTGTTTGAAGTCCAGTAAAGGCTCAAAGCGATCTAGCAGATCTTTGCCAATTAGAAGTGGGTGAGTGTCCATTTGTGAGATGTACACTGGTTGGATCAGACCCATAGAACCAAGTGTCAGGTGAATGGGAGCTACCTGTTCGAGCCGGATGTCGTTCTGGCTGTATGACTGCACAGTCAGCTCACACGTTTGAGGTGTAAGAGTTCGATCTTGTCTCTTAGCTTTGAATCTGAGTCTTTCGAAAAGTTCAGCTGATATCAAAGTGAGGTCTGAGCCCGTGTCGACAAGGGCTTCAAGCCTCACCTCATTTTCCAGCGTGACAGCAAGGTAGAGTTTCCGGGCCCCTCCCTTTTCGATTAAGTCTTGGCGTCGTTAGTTAGCCAAAACAGCATTTCCTGGTCCTTTGTGGTGTTGGAACCAGTTGTGGGAAACTGTGCTCTCATGCTCAGGAAGTACAGCTGTCAGCTGAGGTGGCTGGGTGATGCTGTCACTTTGTGATGTGACAGCTGGCTCTGTGGCCTGTGGCCGACGAGCAGTGTTCAGGGTGCTTGGTCTTACGCTTAGACACAGGATGTCGGGCTCATCCTTCCTGTTTCCCTTGTGAAGTTTCCTGTAAGGTAGCTCTTCCAGCACCTTCAGGATGTCTGCCGTCTCTGACGGGGCCATACAATTTCTATCTGATGTGGGCTCAGACCTGGGCTCGTCAGTGGCATGTCGAGAGGGGCTCCATGGCCGGTTTTCTGGGCTTGGGGTTCTTGATGATGGGGGTCGGCTATTTCTGGGTCGCCGGCTGGCTTCCCAGAATCTTTCAGAGCGATCGCTCTGGTGTCTAGGACGCGCACCATCACGGTTGTGCTGCCCTCTGCTGGCCTGGACCGGTTCTGACTCTCTGTGAAAAGGGCTGTGGTGTTGTGGGGCGCCCTCTAGAGCCAGCTCTGAGTAGTGCTCAGAGACAGGGTAGATTGTGAGGTTTTTCACAGTCTTTTCAGACACAGTCTTTTGCTTGGTGTAAGCTTTGTGGGCCAAGTCCCGTAGCTGTTGGGTATTCATGCTACGTGGGCAGGCCAGGACACCTAGGTGATGACTCACTGTGGGATGCAGATTTCGAAGGAACAGAGTTCTGAAATTGACATCCTCTTCCATACCTGGCTGGTTCTGTGCTCCGAAGTAGGCTTGTCGGAGTCGGTTGTAGAAGGTCTGTGGTGTTTCAAGTCGGGCCTGCTTGAGCTCCATGGCGGTCAGGAGGCCTTGGTCTGATTCTGGATCGGAGAATTTATGGATCAAAGCTTGTCGCAGCTGCTGGTAGTCAGTTTTGACAGTCTCTGGTTGACGGTCTAGGAAGCTGCGCCCATCACGACTGGACGTGATTCTTAGCAGGTACAATCTGTCCCAAGCGGTCGCGTTGGTGACAGTTTGTAAGTGAAAGTCAATGTCTTGCAGGTAGGCGTGCATGTCGTTGCCTCCTGCAGGGTTCGGAGTGAAAGTAGGGATGGTTTTGGCCAGCTTGTCAAGTTCTTTGGGAGCCGTGCCGTGGTTAGTGGCAGGGGTTCTCTGGAAGCAAGGGGGTTCCCTTGCTGCTGGCGGGGGTTCTTGTGGGCTGGCTGGTGGTGTCTTGAACAGTGGACTTTTGCCCCCCTTTTCAGCTCTTAGCTCTTGGCTGAAAGTTGCGGACCGGCTGGTCAGGGGAAACTTTGTGGTGTGTTTCTCCCCTTCCCGGTCACTCTGCAGTCTATAAGAGTGTTTCAACTCTCTGTGAACAATGTCAAGTTCATCTTTTAGATCGTCTCTGTGCTGAGCAAGCTCTTGGATTTCAGCTCGGGCCGCTTGTAAGTGTTTTTCACAGGCCTTTGCTTTAGCGTCTCTTTCTTTGAGTTCAGTCTCTGCTCTTGCAAGGAGAGCTTCATCGTGTCAGAGTTTTCCGTCGAGTTCCTCTCTGGTTTTCCTCTCCGACTGCTCTCTTTGGTCCGTGTCCAGACGATGATCAGACAGGGCCTTTTGGAGTCTTTCCACTTCCTCTTGTAGCTCTGGGTCTGTTGCATCATTTTTCCCGCGCTGGTCGTTGGTCTCAAGGAGTAGCTGGTCCAGACGAGACTGAGCGTGGGTTTGGTTCCTCCGGGCCTCCTCCGCTTGAAGCTTTAGCGTTGCGGCTTCCTGCTCCAGATTGATGCCGTGTCTTTCGCTGAGCCGTGCCTGGTCGACAAGATTTCCAACGATTTTGGCCCAGTCTTTGTATTGGTAGCTCTGGGTTGGATCGTGGGTTATCAGCTTGTCCAAGTTGGCGTCCAGCTGCTCTTGGCTCGGGGGCTCTGAGTCACCAGCGTGCTCGGGCAGGAAGGTAGCCGTCATGGCTGTCAGCCATGTGCAGAGGTTGTCCCAGCTACTGCGGGACTGGAGGCACGGGACATACTGGCTCACTGTGGGCGAGAGAAACACAGCACACACAAAGAGAACAATGCAAGTTCGTTCTACGGTTAACGAAATATGCTAATACGGGCTATGCCGTCTATGAGAATTTCGGCTAACTGATGCAGACAGTTAGACAGTTAGGTTGGGACAATTTGTGCAGGTCAGTGCAGGGCCTAAATCAAGATTGTCGATCTGTGATTTAGCTTTCCTTGGTGTCTCTCATAGGTTCTGTCTCTAGGTGAACTGAAAGGAACAAATCACAACAGAACGGAAAAATAGCGAGATAGAAAAGATTGCAGTAAAATGAAACAAAACAAATTAATAGGTCTGTAATGAAATGGGAGATATACTAACACAGAGAGTGTTACAGGGGATAAGGAGGCCTGAGCCTGCTATCACGGTTGGGTTTTATAGCCGGGCCCACGGGGTAGTGAATCTGGTCAGACCCCTCCAAAGATGTTAAAACATAGTAAAATACATTTTACGGCATGTTCATTTACATATATGGCTTGGTCCAATCAAGGGGATCCTGTAGCAAAAACGACATGTAAAGGATGACATTGCAAGGTTATACATTAAGATTGATTTCCATTACACGAGAGTAGATGTTAAAACTTCATGCTGATTTGTACTCGGCTTTCGCCAAGATAAGCAAAACTAAGATGTAGCTTTCAGTAAACTATGCTTCTCCGTCCATTTACGCTTCTTTCCATATAGTGTGACTCCCCTTCTGTCCGGCGTTAACGGCTGCAGTGTACTTGGCGCGTCAGCACACGCGACGGCTGCAACTACAGGACCAGCACGACAACCGTCTGGATTGAGCCGAGTAGGGGTGTAGCAATGTTCAGGGAAGAAGGAGGCGGGAACCGGCGAACATTCAAACATACTTTATTTAAAATAAAACAAACAAATCAAAATACCGCCAGCAGCCCCTCGCGGACGACTGCTGGCTACCGAAAATAAACATAACTAAAATAAAACACATATACAAAAAACAAAACTCAACGTAAAACCAGGCCTGTTCCTCTCTCCATCATTAATGTCGTCGCTCCACCTTTATGCTTCCGCTCCTCCGTGAGAGATGCGAGACCGGTGTGCTATACAGGTGTTGCTCATTAGCAATCGCACCACCGGCCCCGCGCCGTTCTCTCACGTCCCTCGGCCGTCCCTCGCCACAAGGGGACATCTCTAGTGTCTTCAAGTGGGCACCTTCCGTCCTCAGTGTTTCGTCGACTAGCCCACGACACCTCAAGAGGGCTCGACAGTGACTCTGGCGCTTACTGACCTCTACATCCCTCCTGCTGCTGAGACCTAATCTCACAATCTCTCCGCAACACAACCATACGCGCCAACCCGTTTGACTAAGGCTGTCGAGCCCCACTGGTGCGTTAAAGCAGTTTCAGTGGCAACGGTTCTGTATGGCATACCACCTACCGCAAAACACAATATCTGCCCAACCACCCGTCATTCACGCAATATCCACAGGTTTTCAAGAATTCTACGAAACCGTAGCGTGGCGGCCTGTACACAGCCAGCTAGAATCTTTCCGTCTCAACCACAGCCAGTTGCTGCTTCTTTCTGCTGCTTCAGATAAGTTATTTACTGTGCGACGCAACTCTTGGCCGCTGAATCCGAAGTCTCTGAGGAACCGGGTTGTAGAGTGTGCCACAAAACCTCGACAACCCACTTCCACTGGATAAACCTGGACTCTTAATCCTCGCTGTTCTGCTTCAGTGGCCAGATGAGCATACCGCAGTTTCTTCCTCTCATATGCCTCATCTACCGCATCCTCCCATGGCACTATTAACTCTATCAGTTGAACAATGCGTGCTGATCCAGACCACCAAACAATAGTACAGGCAGTTATCGTTCATTTAGAATCACTATACACTCACAGATACCTTCATAGGACCTGGGCAACAGATAAACATAACATATCAAATATATCTCAGTAAACGTCTTTAAATTAGGAAAGTAGTAAAAGTTTGTGTATCTGTGTAGGTGTAGGTGTTTGTGTGTGTGTGTGTGTGCGAGGAGTCCAGCCAGGCGTGTTGCCTGCAGTTGGGCAGAGCGTTGGAATGTGTGAGAATGTGTGAGCGTCTTTATGACACTTGCTTCCTCTCGCGTGGAGCACTTTAAACACGACTCTCTGGCGCCCTGCTAGTGAATTACAAGGCAAAGGTTAGGGGTAAGAAGGTTTCCACGTGTTGGGCCATATGAGTCGCGCTGGCCCAGCCTAGATACCCTACAATGTTAACTTAGTTATTGTACCTTATTGTAGAGTGTTACCAATATATTCAACATGCATTTCCTTATGTTTTGTGCTGTATTGTCATCTCAAGATTTTTATTGTCATCATCTTAAGGTCTCACAGGACAATATTGTGAAGCATTAATTGTATGTTGCCTAGTAAAATAGGCAAATCTGATTTTATGCTGATAAGACAAAGGTACTTCATAGAGAGGCAATTAAGACTAAGATTACTCACTAAACTCTATTCAAATTAGGGCTGGTCCAAATACCTTTTTTTGAGCTTCGGTAGTAATGAACATTGAATATTCGAAACTTCAGAATCTCTATATGTCTGTCTGTCCGTTTGCATTTTGATGACCGGCGACACGCGACACGTTCAGAGTTAATACACTTTTAATAAACTACAGAACAGCGCGATTGGGAAGCGGCGCGCCTCACGCGAGCAGAGCTTATGCTCCGAGAACGGACACTGCACTCTGTTAACTTAAGCAATATTTTTAATAAGGTAGTCTAATATTTTTCTCACTAACAAATTACTGACAAAGTAAGGTAGATTTAAATAAAGAAGAGGCGCACCTCACGCGAGCAGAGCTTATGCTCCGAGACTGCACTTAAGGAATATTTTTAATAAAAGTCTTATAATATTTTTCTCACTGACAAAGTAGGGTAGATTTAAATAAATAAAAACGAAATTTAAATATAGAAAAATTAAATTTAAATAAAGAAAAATTAAATTGTGACGTGGCGTCCCAGTAAAATCTCAAAGTCTCGCAGTAGATTAATTTGGATTGATAATAACAGGTAAAAAGGATAATACATTTTGTTTCTATTATTCTATTTTCCACAATGTCAAAGCAACACAGCTTAACCCAAAATACAAGCTCAGTGTCACAGTGTTGGGTTTGTGTTCCCCAGGTGTCCACTAGATGTCCTCCTTCCCCACGGTGTCATCCACTTTATGAACTGCATTCCCCACAATCCTTGTCTGTACCCATCACTGCATCATTGCACTCAGCTGTTCCCCATCATCATTGCACTCAGCTGTTCCCCATTATCATTGTTAGTTCTGTGTTATATATACCCTGCCTGTTTAGTGTTTGTTACGGAGTCCTTGTTATTCGTCACGTCACTTTTCAGGTCTGTTCCGCTTTGTGCTTTTGTTTATTGTTTTATGTTTTTTGGATTGCTTCTTTGGTTTTGACACCTGCCTGGACTGGATTTATGATTTCGGATTACCCCAATAAAATACTGCAAGTGGATCTCTCTGCTTCCCGTGTGTGCATCGTGACAGAAGGACTCCGACATTAGAGATCCAGCGGTATGTTTTGCAACATCTCTTCCCCAGCCACCGAGCGGGAGAGAAGGGAGTTGTTTAAGGGGACCCGGTTGGTAAAGTTCCGCGGGACCCGTGGAGGTCGCCGCAGAGGAGGTGAAAGGGAGCTGTATCACGTCCCGTCTGCCCAGTCAGAGACTGTTCACGTCCCGTCTGCCCAGTCAGAGACTGTTCACGTTCCGTCTGCCCAGTCAGAGACTGTTCACGTTCCGTCTGCCCAGTCAGAGATTGTTCACGTCACGTCTGTCAAGTCAGAGACTGTTCACGTCACGTCTGCCCAGCGAGAGACTGTTCACGTCACGTCTGCCCAGCGAGAGACTGTTCATGTCACGTCTGCCCAGCGAGAGACTGTTCACGTTCCGTCCGCCTTCCTGGACCTGGACTATCTGGAGCGTCTGGCTCGGATCCTGGACATGCCCGTGTCTGCTGTTCCAGAGCCGGAACTAGTGTCAACTGTTCCAGAGCCAGAGCCGGAGGCAGAGCCAATGGCCGTTCCAGAGCCGGAGGCAGAGCCAGTGCCCGTTCCAGAGCCGGAGGCAGAGCCATTGCCGGTTCCAGAGCCGGAGGCAGAGCCATTGCCGGTTCCAGAGCCGGAGGCAGAGCCATTGCCGGTTCCAGAGCCGGAGGCAGAGCCATTGCCGGTTCCAGAGCCGGAGGCAGAGCCATTGCCGGTTCCAGAGCCGGAGGCAGAGCCAATGCCTGTTCCAGAGCCGGAGGCAGAGCCAGTACCCGTTCCAGAGCCGGAGGCAGAGCCAGTGCCGTCTGCCTTCTTGGATCTGGACTATCTGGAGTGTCTGGTTCGGATCCTGGACATGCCCATGTCTGCTGTTCCTGAGCCGGTGTCTGCTGTTCCTGAGCCGGTGTCTGCTGTTCCTGAGCCGGTGTCTGCTGTTCCTGAGCCGGTGTCTGCTGTTCCTGAGCCGGTGTCTGCTGTTCCTGAGCCGGTGTCTGCTGTTCCTGAGCCGGTGTCTGCTGTTCCTGAGCCGGTGTCTGCTGTTCCTGAGCCTCTGCCCTGGCCGCCCGAGGGACTGTCTTCTCCGCCCTGGCCGCCCGATGGACTGTCTTCTCCGCCCTGGCCGCCCGATGGACTGTCTTCTCCGCCCTGGCCGTCCGATGGACTGTCTTCTCCGCCCTGGCCGTCCGATGGACTGTCTTCTCCGCCCTGGCCGTCCGATGGACTGTCTTCTCCGCCCTGGCCGTCCGATGGACTGTCTTCTCCGCCCTGGCCGTCCGATGGACTGTTTTCTCCGCCCTGGCCGCACGATGGACTGTCTGCTTAGCCCTGGCCACCAGCTAAACCATCACCCCCTGTTCTTGTTCCCCTCCACGGACCTGGCCCCCCATCCCTCCCCCTGAGCCTTTACTGTTCTGCCTCCCATCCTGGACTCTTGTTTTGTTTTGTGGTCTTTTTTGTCTTGGAGCGTCTGGTAGCCGCTCCGTAGAGGGGAGGTTATGTCACAGTGTTGGGTTTGTGTTCCCCAGGTGTCCACTAGATGTCCTCCTTCCCCACGGTGTCATCCACTTTATGAACTGCATTCCCCACAATCCTTGTCTGTACCCATCACTGCATCATTGCACTCAGCTGTTTCCCATCATCATTGCACTCAGCTGTTCCCCATTATCATTGTTAGTTCTGTGTTATATATACCCTGCCTGTTTAGTGTTTGTTACGGAGTCCTTGTTATTCGTCACGTCACTTTTGAGGTCTGTTCCGCTTTGTGCTTTTGTTTATTGTTTTTTGGATTGCTTCTTTGGTTTTGACCCCTGCCTGGACTGGATTTATGATTTCGGATTACCCCAATAAAATACTGCAAGTGGATCTCTCTGCTTCCCGTGTGTGCATCGTGACACTCAGGCATGCACTTCTGTCCATACAAACTCCGCTGTTCTGCGCTCTAGCCAGAGAATACTCCCGTTGCAGGAACACTTTTAGTAGTCCAAGAAGAAGAAAATATATTATATATTTTATAGTGTAAAACGTTCAAGCGCGAATGAGAACCGTTTCGAGTGGGATGCCAGGTGGGCAAAAAAAACGAATGTCACATTTTCAAATCAAATACCAACCCACCGAAGGAATATTCGAATATTCGGGTCCAGCCCTAATTCAAATGCCATCACTTAATTTCCCACGTCCTCTGTCTGCACCTCTTGTACTATAGGTTTTTACTATTTTAAATATCAGGACAAAATCTGATATGTCCTAGAGGTCTATATGACTGGGTTGAACACAATTCATTTGTTCACTTTTCACTTGATGTATTGCACTTATATTTATATATTTTAAAAGCAAAGTAGACTCTGACTGGATCTCACAACTCTTGAAGAGACGTATATGTCTCTGTACTGAATGTTGTGCTTCATAATTAAGACTGTCAGTTCATGATCTTCATATGTAACAGGAACATAAATCATGATCAAGTCATATATTGATCTTATTTTATTCCCAAAGGATTCGGAAACTTTCAAATTAATAAAACGTGTACATCAAATTGAACTATGTCTTTGAATCTTTTAATTCTGACAAGAACATTTAATAATGCATGCATAGCAAGGCTTTATTCCTACAGCGTGTAGATATAGTCTGCAGGAGACAAATGAATACAGTAACAATGCATCACTTTCAACCACTTGTTGAAACAACTGTCAAAATGAATGGCTTGCAACATGACTGTTTTCAAAGAATTGCAGTAGGAATGGTAAGATCACAGTACTGGTTGTCTGCAACTTCATACATAATCTGTCTCGGAAATCTGAAACAATAAAACTACATAATATATGCAGTTTAAAACAAAACATGTCTCCTATGCACGTCATTCATTATCATCAGTTAAGTATGTGGTGAACAGGACATGAAAATCCATCAATACTAAAAATAAATGTTTATGTTCACATGTGGACTAAACAGCAGGTAATAAACTATTGGTTCAGCTAATATAAAACAAAACATCATTCTTCTTCATTTTTGACACGATATGGGACATCTGATTACAACAGCACTTGCTTACATCAGTTAATAGTTCATAAACTATTGCTTCAACTGATCTCAAACTTCTTTAACTTCAGTTAACACAGAAATGAACGATTAGCTGCACTCACCTCTGCTCAGCCATGAACTGTGGTCGAAAGCTGGGGCACGTTCAAGATCACAACGGTGCGCAACGTTTTGCTACGGTTTCCGGGTTGAACGTCATGTTTCCTGGAAACGGCGTGCACCGGTGTGCAACGGGGTTTGAGATGCGTTTTCTCTTGTTTGGTGGGCGTGTCAGAACTGCAGTCCAATCAGCAGCAACATGTATATAAAGCACACGGTATTAAAGAGAACTCGCACAATGGAAGTAATTTACAAATGTGTTCGATACGCAACAACTGAGGATATTAGAAGACATGTTTGTAGTAAGTATTATTGTAAAAATATAGGATATCAACATAATGATGTAGTTGTTTATATTTTTAGCTTCATTGCAAGTGTGTGACATTTGGTATAGAAATAAACAATGCATGTAAAGTGCTTTTCCTAAAAATGAGAAAGAAAATACAGGGTATTAATAAAACAGTATGAACAACAAATAAAGTCAATATGTGAGGCTAAATAGATGTGTTTTAGTCTTTATTAGGTAAGATGTGCTTCCATTTCAGTTTCCACAAATCCCTTCACTCGATTGGGATGTTCTCTTGTGTTCTGGGCGGCAAGTGCAGTAACTGTAACATCGGGCATATTTTGTAGTATTAAACATATTTATACCGACTTCATCAGGCTCCGAAAATTCTTCACAAAGAACACAAAAAGCCTTCTCAGCTGCCGTAGTTGCAACTCTTGCGTCATCACAACAGTGCGTTCAACGCATCACCGTTTCTGTTTAAAAAACGTTCTGCAACGTTTTGTCGGCGCTGAACGCAGCCCTGATGACGTAACGTGCAGGTAGGCCCGCCCTCACGCGATACTGATTGGTCGATTGATAAGCTTAAATCTGATTGGCTAAAGAGTACGACTGCTCTGTGTTACGAGTAAAACACTGCCAGGAAAGTCTCAAAAACACACACACATATATCCAAGGCGATTCGTGCGTGAATGACGATTTGCACATTCAAATTTAAGGATACACTCGTACATTTTAAACATTCAAAGGTTTTTGTGCACAGTTGTATATCTACGAATTCTGTTTTGCATTTGTGAAATGTATTTTATGAATATGTAATTTTATTTTGCACATGTGAATTGCTTTTTGTGAATTTTGTGTGTACGCGAATTAGGTTTCATGCATGTGAAATTGTTTACGCATGTGTGAATCATGTTTTTTGCGTGAATTATATTTGAGACTAATCTGCTTCCATACAGAACAGTCTGAAGGTCTGACCCGAGTTTGGAGTTTGTAGAGTTAAAGCTCTAGGAGGAGTTAGAGTCAGAAATTTTAGTCTCAGAAAAAGAATAATAATACGTTTAAATAGGATTTCAGTAAGTTGGCTTTCTCAAGCCAACTTAATAAATGGTCATTGGACCGACTGGATGAACTTTGACTCATCTTTACAACTGCACGCGTCAAGCTATATCCAGCTCAGCCAACAGTAGCAGCAAATAGGGAACAAAGGTCCGAAGCTACTACAGGTACACTCAAAAAAAATGGTTTTGTGGCACTGTTCTTTTTACCCAAATATTTTATGTTAAAGTAACACGGATATATTTATTTTACCTCCAAAACACTATTGTATTGCGTTTAATTAACTTAACCTTTAAAATTTTCGACTATACTTAATTATCAATCGTTTGTGGGATTTATTCTAGAAATCATCATGTGTTTTGTGTACTGTTGGTGGCCATTTTAGGAATGCCAGATGACTTATTCTAACTTGTGTTAGTGTGAAAAGAGAGAGACTGTGGAGTGATACCCAAATTATAAAATGGTGTTTAACAGGTGTAACTGAGTCATTAACTTATCATTCACAAAACACAATCAAACAACCAAAATTAACCCTTCTTTAAAACACATTTATTACCTCCATTGAACATTTCTAAAGGGTTAAAGTAGTTTGTTTCGTCTATTGATTTTTCTCATGCTGGTTCAGTTCACACACACAAACGGCTTCTTTCCAGAACATGGGACATCATGCCAGTAGCCATCACCTGTTGCAAGATAGAACTTTTTTTTTTTTTTTAAATCATTTGTGTATTACGAAAATAATGATTTTTTTGGGTCTATTTAGAGCATTAACAGCAGTTTACTTACTGTCATAGTTCATCAAAATGCAGTCCTCAGATCCTTCAAAGTCATCGGGCTGTCCAGGTGCCCATATTTGAAAGTTCATTTTGGATTCATCACTCCAGAGCCAAACTCCCTCCTGTGAACAGAAGAGAAAAAAAGGACATTGTGTTTATGTCCACAGCTCACATAGCTTAATGGGATACTCCACTTTTTTTGGAAATAGGCTCATTTTACAACTCCCCCAGAGTTAAACTGTTGAGTTTTACCGTTTTTGAATCCATTCAGCCGATCTCGGGTTCTGGCGGTACCACTTTTAACATAGCTTAGCATACATCATTGAAGTGGACAAGACCATTAGCATTTCTCAAAAAAAAATTACCAAAGAGTTTAGATATTTTTCCTATTTAAAACTTGACTCTTTTGTAGTTACATCATGCACTAAGACCGACGGAAAATGTAAAGTTGCGATTTTTTAGGCTGATATGGCTAGGAACTATACTCTTATTCCTGCGTAGTAGTCAAGAAACTTTACTGCCGTACCATGAGTGCAGCAGGCGCAATGATATGACGCAGCGCCTGAAAATAGTCCCCAGCTCGGTAACTTCCAATGTGACCGGGACTAAGTTTGTCATATCATTACCCCTTTATAGCCTATCAGGTTCTTGATAAACATGTACTCATCATAGCTGTGCACAGATGCAAGGTTCCCATCAAAGTCCAAGCACAATTTCTGTAGAGTTGGAGATATGAGCAAACACCACTATATATATATATATATAATAAGGTCATATTTAAAATAATTTTTCCAATATCTGTGACATGCCTTCAAATACATGAAGTCTAAAATCTGCCTATTGAGGTGGGACTACTTTTGTAGAAAATGTTCTGCTTATACTGTATATATAGATTAGATATAACTAATCCTAATAATTAGGATTAATAACTAATAACTAACTAATAACTTATATAACTAATAAGTGATCCTAACACACTACTCTTATGATAACATGAAATGTGTTGTGTGTGTATTTTCCTAAAACTCCATTGTAATTTCTTTACCGGTAACATATTTTTGTTTTTAAACTGGGGAACAAGTTGAAATTATATTCCTGCGATAATTGACAGGTGTCACAGATGTTTACAGAGCTTAAATTTGTATTTAACCAAGCAGAGCCGGCCCGAGCCTTTTGGGGGCCCTAAGCAGAATTTGATTTGGGGGCCCCCTCCCACTACGCGAAGTCACCTGTGCTTGACGATTATTGACACAAATGTCACGCAATAATGATACATTATAAATTAATACAGTGAGGTTATGTATCAATACAAAATAAATACTTAATAAAAAATAGATAGCCTACTTAAATAAAAAAGTTTTAACTTTTACTTTACTCTTTTACTAACTCTTTGAAACTAATTAAAACAAACGGTCTCAAAACATATCAAATAAATTATTTGCTAAAATAATGACAAAACTGAGAAATCAGAAACATAATTTGCTAAAATAATGACAAAACTGAGAAATCAGAAACATAATAAGAGCAAGGGTTCAACAATGACAATTATTGTTGAAAACTGTAAAAATATTATTATTTCTCAACTGTCTCAATACAGTGTAACTGTCCTCAAAATCTTTTATTAAATCTTTTTTATTTATTTATTATTATTGTAACAGACTTTGTTGGATTGTACGTGACAGAATCCAACAAAGTATGTTACTATAATACCAGTAATGATGTACTGGCGCTCGTTGTATATCTGTGTATGCAATGTATTTTTCCCCTCGGGGCTTGCCGTAGATAGGATTGGGTCATGCGCACTTGGTACTGGAGTGTCGTGGGTTTTTGGAGTTAGTGATCTGATGTGTGGTATAATAAAGTGGAGAAGAGTTCAAACTGCTATGTTTATTATTTATTCAAACTGCTAACCTTACACCTAGAAGGTTAAGTTCCCCTGCGGCTATTTTCTCCAACTTAAACCGATATCTATCGATACGTGCTGCTACCTCAAGTGACAAAACATACCGTAAATAATCATGCAAACATACTTTTACATTGCTCTTTTTTTCTCCTCCTCTGTCCTTTTCTTCTTTCTATTTTCGGCACCAGAGGGATACGTCCTTTTTTGTGACATGGCTTATACCGTGACTATGCGCAGTTGCGCACAAATTGTCTATGCACGCGCGAGGTGTCTAGATTATGCGCATGACTCAAACGTTGGCAGACACAGCAGCAGTTGTAGGCAGATATATTGATCATGAAATCAGAATTTTCTTGTCTTGAATTATTAATTAATTAATGACCTTTCATGTAATTAAATTAATAACTTTTATTTAAAGGTTCAGTATGTCTGAGGTTCAGAAGGTTCAGAACTTTTGTCCCTTTACCGGTTAAAAAACAAAAAGGCATGCAACATTGTTTTGGTCTTGCTTTGGCTTTGCATGACAGATGAAGGCGACTCTTTACAATAGATGCTTTACAGTGAACTCTGTTAGAGAGATACATATGACAATCTGTTCAATAAAACACCTTACTCACCTGTCGATTAATAAAAACACCATCATCTCTTCATCGCTTTTACAACATTTCAAATCCCTCAGACTCTCCTCTGATCGTCATTTGATTAAAACGGGTGATTCTCTGGAGGTTGGAGATTTATCTGCTCCATGTCAATCTTCCTTGTTCATTGTGACAACTAACCCTGCCACTAACTAACCAGTGACTACCCTCTGCCACTAACTAACCACTGACTACCCTGTGCCACTAACTAACCACTCACTACCCTGTGCCTCTAACTAACCACTCACTACCCTGTGCCACTAACTAACCACTGACTACCCTCTGCCACTAACTAACCACTGACTACCCTCTGCCACTAACTAACCACTGACTACCCTCTGCCACTAACTAACCACTGACTACCCTCTGCCACTAACTAACCACTGACTACCCTCTGCCACTAACTAACCAGTGACTACCCTCTGCCACTAACTAACCACTCACTACCCTGTGCCACTAACTAACCACTGACTACCCTGTGCCACTAACTAACCACTGACTACCCTCTGCCACTAACTAACCACTGACTACCCTCTGCCACTAACTAACCACTGACTACCCTCTGCCACTAACTAACCATTGACTACCCTGTGCCACTAACTAACCACTGGTTTTGTTTAATCTGTGGTGGGTGGACCTCGGGTCCTCTAGGGGGATTCAGGGGCATGCTCCCCGTAAGAACATTTTGTGCATTTTAATGTTAAATTCATCAATCTGGTGTACTTTGAGAGTTCAAAATTAAAAGCTCCAACCCATGTTCAGTGTGCAAATTAAACAAATTCAAACCTCTTTTAGTAACAGTGTCTGTCTACATTACACTACTACATAATAATAGTTATAATATTAATCTCATGACAGTAATAGCCATATATTGTAAAACAAATGCACTGAAAAATAAAGGAAACTTTCATAATTAGTTTTGTACCAATTTCTATACTTGAAAAATATTAGCACATGATCTTTTATTTTGACGGAAACTGCATCAAGCTTTTATTTTGGTGATAAACATGGTTTACAAATGCGTCTCATTAAATGTCTAGTAAATTGCGGTAATCGTCAACTATGCAGATGTGGAAATAATGCATAACTGGGCAATGGGTTCCTACACTCATGACATAGCCTAAGTGTTCTGAAAGTAGTTCTGCTTACAGCAGTTCTCTACACACACTCATCTCTCTCCTCATTCTCCTCACTATCATCATAATCATCATCAGACACAGGAGCTGATGAAGGTCCTGCTGCTGCTGAAAACATCTGTTATTTTGACACATTTTACAGCTTCTGCTATTTTTCACTCTATTTCTCTGCCTTGTGTTTCTTCTCTATCTCTCTGACTATTTTGACAGATACCCACTGACACTGGACGCTCGCTCAGAGCCCAGAGGGGGAGGAGTTTAAAGATGCGATTGGGCCAGCCCAGTGTCAATCAAGAAAATAACCATTGGGCCGCTGATCTACGTGTTTCATGGGCCGGTCTGTCAGAAAAAAATAACGCTGACTTTTTTTGACCAATGCCATAACACCTGCACTAACCCAGAGCCGCCAATTAAGCAAAACAAAACAAAATGAATGGGCCGCCGATGAAAGAGTTCTATGGGCCTTTGAGACAAAAAAAAAAAGAAAAAAGTATGAGATGTATTGGCCCAAAAAGCACTTCGGCCCACCGGGAATCTCCCGGTAGTCCCGATGGCCAGTACATGCCTGTCTGCCACTAACTAACCACTGACTAACCTCTGCCACTACCAAACCTCTGCCACTAACTAACCACTGACTAACCTCTGCCACTACCTAACCTCTGCCACAAACTACCACTGACTAACCTCTGCCACTACCTAACCTCTGCCACAAACTAACCACTGACTAACCTCTGCCACTAACTAACCTCTGCCACAAACTACCACTGACTAACCTCTGCCACTAACTAACCTCTGCCACAAACTACCACTGACTAACCTCTGCCACTACCTAACCTCTGCCACAAACTACCACTGACTAACCTCTGCCACTAACTACCACTGACTAACCTCTGCCACTACCTAACCTCTGCCACAAACTACCACTGACTAACCTCTGCCACTACATAACCTCTGCCACAAACTACCACTGACTAACCTCTGCCACTACCTAACCTCTGCCACAAACTACCACTGACTAACCTCTGCCACTGACTAACCTCTGCCACAAACTACCACTGACTAACCTCTGCCACTGACTAACCTCTGCCACAAACTACCACTGACTAACCTCTGCCACTGACTAACCTCTGCCACAAACTACCACTGACTAACCTCTGCCACTACCTAACCTCTGCCACAAACTACCACTGACTAACCTCTGCCACTAACTACCACTGACTAACCTCTGCCACTACCTAACCTCTGCCACAAACTACCACTGACTAACCTCTGCCACTACCTAACCTCTGCCACAAACTACCACTGACTAACCTCTGCCACAAACTACCACTGACTAACCTCTGCCACTACCTAACCTCTGCCACTAACTAACCACTGACTAACCTCTGTCACTACCTAACCTCTGCCACTAACTAACCACTGACTAACCTCTGCCACTACCTAACCTCTGCCACTAACAGTGTTGGGGAAGTTACTTTTAAAAAGTAGTGTAACTCGTTACTCGTTACTTCTTTTAAAAAGTAATCCGTTACTTTACTTAGTTACCCCATATAGAAAGTAACTTTTTACGTTACTTGTTACTTTTACGTTACTTTTATGTTGCTTGACTTTGGGCAGAACCCAATATCTGTTCCTAAATGTGTAGGCCTACATAAAGTTCTACTAGTATGCATAATGCCATATATAATGCCATAAATGCATAATGCATTTATCAAAATTTTTAATATTTATGAAGAAATGCCGGTTAATGGATAGGCATATGCATGGGCGGCGCTAGGGAGGGGCTAGAAAGAAAGCCCCCAAGAAAGACCAAAGCACCCCGTTAGCACCCCCAAAAATAATTTCTGGAAGTAATTATATTCAGGCTGTATTCTATGGAAGTCCTGAACCGCATGGTGAAGAAAAAAAAAAGAAAACTTATCTTGTTATTTCAACATAATAAGGGGACATTCTAATCTGCATTAAGCCAAATTAAGCGTTCTTCTTATAATGGTTTTCTATGGGAGGAAAATGCTTAATGTGTAAGTAAACACGTTGCGTTCATATTCTGGGCTCATCTGATTTTTTGTACATAGTATAGCCTACTTTATTATGATTTTAGTATCATAATGATTAATAAATGCACGCACAATGATCTGTGAACTTGATAAATGTTGCAGATATGTTTTACTATGCACGTAAACAAATGCCTTTCAACTTATGTGTGCAAAATTCAGAGTTAAATGAATGTGCAGCAATATACAAATAGTCTGTAGGCCTACTAAAGCCTACGTGTTGTAGCCATTAAATAAGCGCATTTAGTTTCATATTTGTTAAAATATTATAATGTTATTTTTTTCCATCTATGCTGATTATGAAAAGTGAACTGCGCGAGTAAGATGGATGCGCAATATATCGGGAGACATTGAGTCAATCAGACATGATTTTGACCCGATCAGCGCTCCTGGCAGCGGTGCGAGAGTACAGCTGCCATCCTGATCATTCATTTGATATAATTGAGTAAACAGCTATGGAGCCAGAATTGGCTATTGTCATTTGTATGTCATTTTATATTTTACTGGAGGACATGGTGAGGATGTTTCAGCCCTGGGTCATGTATTTTCGGCTTACCCAAGACCATGGCCAGTGCTGGTTTGCTGCGTCCTGAATTGCCAGATTACACTTTAACCCTTCGGAGTCTTGAGGTTTTTTGGCGGTTTTTGAGTACTTTTTTTATTTTGCGACATAAACAAATGTTTACCATACCAATGTTTGGTATAATGTTTTTCAGCACAACATCACCTATATGACCAGACAATTAGATTTTCACTTTGATGTACTGTATCAACATACTGGACCCAAAATCACACAAAAAACACAAAATCCGAATAGAAAAATTATAGCTTTTCTACTACAAAAAACACAAACATGCTCAATGAAGCATTTTAAAAAGTTTACAATTCAGATATAGTCAAGCTATATACAAAAAAATATGAAAAAGCGGGTGTAGCCATAGGCTTTTTCTTTTTAGCTTTGTCACTTTAAAAAAAAAAAATGTGTGCACATAATTATAAAGAGAGCTATTTAAGGCCTTGCATTCCAAGAGTATAAGGGTTCCCAAATGGTTGCGCAATTAGCAAATCCCACGAAAGCTCCATGATGTGGCCTTCACATTGGGACACAGCTACTGTGTGTGTTGTGTCTGTTCCTACAAGAATATATATATATATATATACACAGGTGAAACTCGAAAAATTTGAATATTGTGCAAAAGTTATAATTTTGATGATTATGGTTTACAGCTTATGAAAACCCTAAATTCAAATCTCAGAAAATTTCAATATTACATGAAATCAATAAAAAAAAGGATTTTAAATACAGAAATGTCGGCCCTCTGAAAGTATAATCATGCATATGTATATAGTTGTATATACTAAATATATTAGTTTCCCCTTATAATTTGAATTACTGGAAAACATGAACTTTTGCACGATATTCTTTCGAGTTTCACCTGTATATAATCAGTATTATATTAGCATATTGATGCAGTCATGATAATAGCCTATATATTTAGCCCCTTTTTTGACTATTTCAAAGCATTTGATTGTTTAAAATATATGATTTTATGAAGTTACAGGCAGAAACACAGTCCTGATCTTCGGACATCCTGCATTTTGCCTATGCCTTATTTTACATGAATTTTTTTATTTTTGCAAGATCAGCTGCTTCATTTCCTTGGACTTCCGCATTTGCTCTCGTTCGTTTCAAAAATTGCCGCCGGAAGCAGCACCGCGACAGCTGATTGGTGGATGTTGGCTGATGTCGCTGCTCATTGGCTGATGCCGTGATCGAATTAGGAATCATTTTTAGTTCTGAAAGTCATAAAATAGCTTATTATGATTGCTTTTTAAACTTTCCATGTTGTTAATTTCTCATTAGAGATTTTAAATGTTTAATAAATTATATTTCACCCATATTTGACTGACACTGAATGAGATTGCTGTCTGTCTACATTTTTAAAAGTTTTACCCTTGATATCCAGAATCATATGTAAGGCCGATCCAATGGCGGTATTCGATTAGCGGTGAAGGTCTCACGCGTGTTCCGTCTTTTCTCATGGCAAAGGGATTTTGATTAAATGCAATACATTTTCTCATATGTATTAACTCGTTATTCCATCTGACTCCATAAAATGAAAAAAGGTTTTTAATGATATCTGTGCATCATTAAATGTGAGCTAATGTTTGACAATTCTTTTTAACTCTTTAATGAAAATAATAAAGTCCGTTAGAATAAAAACAAATGTTTACAATTTATTATGTCAGGTAGATGTATTATGCCAATTTCATAATCAGTTTAAAGATCATCAATACAAAACATCAAATGCTCTTGAAAAAAGAGAAGATGTGCAAACCCGACATTTCAAGAAATAAATGAGCGTAGAGTCTCGGCGACTCTCAGCCTCACGGGCTGATCTGAGGACTGAAAGAGCACAGAGCCTCTTGCTGCGTTCCATTAAATAGCCAAAGTCTCTTCACATGGAAACATGCTAACAATGGTAATTTGCATTCAGGTTACACCTTTTTTATGTGGTTAGGAGACCATTTGCCTATCTTTGTCAGTTTCTCTAAACTTCCAAAAACCTTATTTCCTTTTGTTTTACTTATTTGGAAATGAGACGTTTGTACCAGTCACCCAGCGACATTTAAAATGATACTAAACATAATACTCAATGAGAATCATTCTCATTTAACCATATATATTCTTGAGTGAGTTTTAGATGGGGGGGGGAGTCAAATGTTCAAGATCCTTTGTTTCATAGACCAGGGGTCAGGTCTATCTCTTCAACCATTTTTTCCAGTCTTACGGATTCCCTCCTTGATCCCGTGGGTCACATTCGGATGAACACTTACGGGGTCACAGTAAGACGTTTGTTGTAATCCTTGAGATGTAACTAAAAAATTGTCTTTGCAATGTCAGCATCTGTAGAAGCTTCCAGAGGGCTGTGTTCACCTGCAGAACACCTGGTCTCATCAGGGGTATGTAGCTTGAGTCCAGCAGGTTGATGAGTGCGTTCAGGTTTTCTTCCTGTGATCCTGTGATGTGAGCAAAGTTCATAGAGTCAATCTGGACCTTTGTGACTTGTTCAGTTGACGTGTCATTCCTTCATGGAGGAACTTCTGCTTCTCTGGCACCTTCCCCTTGACGATAATCTGTCCCTTCTTGACCAATCCTGTCACCTCCAGCGGTGCGGTTGTCTGGACAGACCTCAGTGGGTGAAGGGGTTCTCCTTGGCTCCACACTGCTTTGTGTGAGACACCTGAAAAGCATCTTAAATGTCCGATACACGATGGAGTACATATGAACTTAAAGTCGTAGGGAAATGCATAGGAACGCATAATGCAACAAAACAAAATCATGACATGTTCAATGTAAAATACCATGTTCATGTCAGCAAGTGTGAATGGTACATCTGGTCTCATCCCAGCAGGCACAGGATATAGACTACAACGTCGGCCAGACGTTGGATTTTGGTTGAAAATGAAAGTCGGGTTGACGTCTAAATCCAATGTTTGTTTTACGTCAGGCTCCAACGTTGGGCAGTCGTTGAATTTTGGTTGGAATAAACCAAACAAAAAGGTGAAATGCATGGCCGTAGACTTATAACCAGCTTCACTTAAAACTAACCAGATTTACTTTTTTAAATTTCCATTTGAATGAAATCAATAGTTGTATTTTAAAGTCACCATGATGGTGGTGAGCGTTTGCTTTAGTTGTGCTCTTGACCAGATCACAACTGACAATAATCTTAAAAAGTATAACCGTCATAAGTTCTGATTATAATGTCAAATGTGTTATTTGATTTGTTAAAGATCGGCAGGAGCATCAATTTCCCTCACAGATCTCAAACTTTAACTTTTGACTTCAACATTCAGTAACAGTTCTCACTCCAAACATCGAGACAATCACACAAACGAACACAAAATCTCTCGGGTCTGAATGAACTCAACATATTCTCCTCATGCTCGCTGCTGCTGCACCAAATGTGTATTTCAGGAGGAAGACGCCCGAAAAGACACACAAGTATCGCTGTGATCGGTGAAAACAATACAGAAATGAGTCTGTCGCTTAATCCAACTGTATAAAGTGTGTGTGATGGTTGTGTAAATATGTGAAATACCGTGAACTGCTGTCCTCAATTTCTGCTTCTTCTTCTTCTGTTGATATTTGCGGCAGACTGAGACTAGACGCTACAATGGCGTATTGCTGACCTCCTCAGTTCATTAGAAGAATTAATATATTTAACAGATTATATCCTTATAGTCCAGTACGCTGCAAAAAAGTTGAGAACAAGTTTTGTTGTCTCCTACTTAAATAAACACTCTTTATTTCATGACAATAGTTCCTGTTTTCACCTCGTTTATTATGCTGATGTCTTCAAATCTCCTGTAAATGGACTATTAAAGCTCATTTCGTGGGAGAAAAAGTGCTTTACAAAGAAAGGAATTTAAATAATCACAAAGTAAAAGCAAGGAAAATTAAAACAGTTATAAAAGGAATTAAAAGAGATATGAATATGATACCTTTATAAAAAATAATCTAAAAAAGTTAAAAAAATGAAACAGAGTCTGCTTCAGATCATACTGTCAAACCTTATTGTCAAACTTTAGTCTTTCTGTCTTTTTTTAATGTCAAAAAAATTGGAATGTCTTGGAAATTTTCCTTTTGTAAACAATGTCTCTTGTAAACTGTGAAAATATAATCTCAATGTTTAAAATGGAGTCAGCTGATACTTCTCATTATTTCAATAAAAGGCCTGTTACCTTTGGGTTGTTATACCTGCATAGACCTATTAAAAATCCAGGTATTTGCATACGCCATATTTAACATAATTCTATGCATAGTCTCTGCAACATTTGATGTAGTGAAGGGAATCCACTTAAATAAACAATATTCTTTGAAAGGCATATAAATATACATACCCCCATAGATCCTCTTTGAGAAATGTATAATTATATCAGCGGATGATAAATTATAGAAGACGGTCCTCTTAAAGCTACACTGTGTAACTTTTTTAGTTTATTCTTAGCTAAAAACACTTAGTTCTTTCAAAAATATATGTGCTCATTAATGTATATTTACTTCGTTCAAGTAATAAAGTATTCTCGTGAGTGTATAATATGCCATTGAAAATACATACGGGTAAGGGGTTCTAATGTCGGTCGCCATGTTGCCCCTCCATCTTGAAAGTACATTAGCCAAAGAGGGACATACCCGTTAATTCAAGCTTCGCCTTTCGCGTTTTAACACTCGATGGCACCGTGTCGAATGTCACATAAATAACCTATATGTTACCTGACAAATTAAATTACTGCAAATTATAATAGTTTTCTAAAATAACCTCATCACTTGAAGGAACACTCATGGACGAGGTCGAACTGAAAGCCATGTTAATCTTGGACTACATTGGCCACCGTAGGAGTTAAAACGAAATCGGAATTGAGAGGAACAGAAACTAATTTTCACTGGATGGTCATATACCTTTTCACCGCTAGATGGCGGTAAAAATCACACAGTGTAGCTTTAAAGGGGTGGTATAATGCCCTTTTCACAATATTTCAAATAAGTCTTTGATGTCCCCAGATGTGTGTATGTGAAGTTTTAGCTCAAAATACCCCATATATAGTTATATAGCATGTTAAAATTGTCACTTTTTGACGTGAGCAAAAACGCACAGCTTTTGTGTCTGTCCCTTTAAATGCAAATGAGCTGCTGCTCTCGGCACAGGGGCGGAGCTTCAACAACTCAGACATCCACTGAAAATGTAAAAATAAAATCAGCCTTTTTATGTTCAAATCGGAGTCAGAAAGATGGAGGGATTCAAGAAGTGACAACATGTAGACAACATTTCTAAATGGTTAGTTGATGAATTTATGAAGCTGCTGTGTAGTTATCTTCTAGTCATTGATTAGCATATGCGGTCTTGATAATCTATAAATTGTGTTCCAGGGGCGGGGTTTATGTAAATTTTAGGGTCTGTGATGTCACTAATCCGGGAGGAAGCTCGTGCTGAATCAGAATCAGAAAGGGGGTTTATTCGCCCTGAATGTTTGTACAGACAAGGAATTTACTGGCAGGAAGGTGCATTCATATAACATACAACATATAGGGTACATGATATAAGAACACAAAAATGTTCACACATGTACCTATTAAGGCAGTGGTGCAAATATGCCAAAGTGCAAAAATAGCAATGAGCTAAGAGTTTTTAATTAAAAGCTAAGAGTTTTTAATTTAAGTCAGTGTAATTGAAGAATGTTTAAGTTTATAATAATCAGTGTAAATACGGCATGGATAAGAGTTTATAGTTCAAAATGTTAGATGGAACTGTTTGTTGTAGTCCTTAAAAAGCAAGTTCTTTAAAAGCAAAGATCTCCCTTTGCTTTGAACTTTGAGCGTTGTAACTTTGCAGATGTTGTTTATGCTCAAACAGCAACATTACACACTAACTAAAGTTAGAAAAGTGAAATCATAATCAACCACCCCTTTAACATTTTCTCTGTGTTAATGATCTTTCCAGTATTGTTTAAATGCTTATTCCAATAAAACCCGTGTCATGCAATAGTAATACTGTACATCACTGTGACATGTGAAGAGACTGATGGGGGGTTTCATGCAGATTTACTGAATCTGAACTGTGAGCAGAGCTGGTATTCAGAGGTGACACTCTACAAAATTATTCACTCAGAAAAATTTCTGTATGTTTGATTTGATCAGGATGGGTGACTGTCAGCAGATCCATCGAATCCACCCAGACTGATGGATCCTGTAACTTCAGTCTCTTGATCTTCTTGTCACTTCTCAATGCGTGAATGAACTTCATCATGAGATTCAGTGTCATTCTAAAGGAGTCAGTCAACTCAATCTCTCTCAACATTTATACGTTTTCATATTTAAGCACAGAAATGATCATGTTCTTTTGATTTGAATGGGAATCATTAGAGCTGCAGGCCATCATAAAGAAATAAAACACACATAAATGATTTAAATGTAAAACCGCAATTCACAAGCGCGTATTGAACCGTGGATGTCGTACCGAACGGTTCAATATTATATTGAGAATTGTGGCATCCCTAGTACTTATAAGACATGACCTGAACGAACCATCAATCTTTAATGTAACCCTTCTGTCGTTTCTTAGGCGGATTATTCAATTTATATCAAAGCACCAGTTCAGTTAAGAGTCAGTGTAAAAGGGGGTTTCCCGGGTTGTTTGGCCGGTGGTCTCCTCGTGTCTGGATTGATGTCTTGGGCGGCCAATCACGTGCTGTGTTGGCGGATGGAGGGAAAGTCTTTGAAGTTGGAACCAGGTTTTGCAGTCGAATCGTTTTACCGAAACTTTGCAGCAAAACTTAAAGGAACACTCCACTTTTTTTTTGGAAATAGGCTCATTTTCCAACACCCCTAGAGTTAAACAGTTGAGTTTTACCGTTTTTGAATCCATTCAGCCGATCTCCGGGTCTGGCGGTAGCACTTTTAGCATAGCTTAGCATAGATCATTGAATCTGATTAGACCGTTAGCATCTCTCTCAAAAAAATGACCAAAGAGTTTCAATATTTTCTTATTTAAAACTTGCCTCTTCTGTAGTTACATCGTGTACTAAGACCGACGGGAAAAAAAAAAGTTGCGATTTTCTAGGACAATATGGCTAGGAACTATACTCTCATTCCTGCGTAATAATCAAGGAACTTTGCTGCAGTACGATGTGTGCATCAGGCGCAATGATAAACGCAACGCCTGAAACTTAGGCCTCGTTTACACTGTCAGTGAAATGTGACCCAATTTCGATTTTTTACTCATATGCGACACAGATCGGATGTGTTCTATGAGAGTGTAAACAGGCAAGCATTCGGATATTTCGAGATCGGTTTCAGGCCTCGTTCATATGTGGAAATAAATCAGATATAAATCAGATATGTGCCAATGCGACTGTCATGTAAACAGGCAGATCGGATTTTCTGAGGCGTTTTTCGGACCCACTGCTCCTCATTAAAGCCCGCCACGATCTCATGAAAGTGCGTTTATTGCACAAATCTTTTTTCACGTGCCATTTATGCCAAAAATAGTTTTTGCGTGCATGATACGCACTTTATGGCGTTTAATATGCACGCTTACAGTGCGTATCATATGCAAGCAAAAACTATTTTTGGTGTATAAATGGCACGAGAAATAAAATTCGTGCTATAGACACTCACTTTCATGAGATCGTGTTGTATTTTCCCACCAGTCCTGAGATCTCGCTGCGCGTTCGTCCATCTGTGCAAGAAGACCCCTCTAAGCATGCACAATGTTTCAGATCTATGTCAAGTGTAAACACATGACTCGGATATGGGTCACAATTTAAAGAACGTGTAAACGGACGGTCAAAAAAATCGAATATAGGCAACAAATCAGAATTGGGCATCAAGACCTGCAGTGTAAACGAGGGCTTAGTGCCGGTCACGTTGGAAGTTATATAGCCGGGGACTATTTTCAGGCGCTGCGTAATATCATTGCGCCTGCTCACCCATGGTACTGCAGCAAAGTTCCTTGAATCAGTTTAGACATGATTCCTATTATAAGAATACAAAACATTTTACAAAGATTTCAATCAAGCCATCTTCATAATTGTGAACATACGATCGCACTGATAGGAAACAAGACACACTTTCATTCAAACATCTAATAGTTATAACAATTACATGACTTATACGTGATCTAAGCATAATAGACACATAATATAGGTTGTAGACACAATATAAAATGATGTAGTTGAACGATGTTTGATTATAAGTTCGTCAAGAATTGTTTTGGGATGATTTTATGTATTTTGATATGTGAAGTCTCAGTCTCTGTGGTTTTATGATATTTCAACCCTGGGGTCATTCAGAGGTCCTCAAGAAGATGGGGGTCTGTTTTATATCTGTTGTGGGTTCAAACAACCTCTGCCGTTATCTTGGTGGGTCCCATCCTGTGCAATCTCTTAACCAACCAGTCTTTTCCACGCTATCTAACTTTGACAACGTTCTTCCTTTAGTTGGGCTCATCTCTTTGAAGCTTGCATGGCCATAAAGTTCTTACTGGGGGTTTTCGTTGGTTAGCGTACTGGCTGGAGCCTGGACTTTATGGTTCTGGATTGGTGATTTGGGGTCTGAGATGTTGAGTTTTGAGTGAAATTATGCTTGAACGAATCACCTGGAATATTCATTTGTGTTTGGTTCGACCCCAAATCCTACACTCATACAGTAATGAATCCTTCATGAACACTATAAATGCTACTCTGATGCTTCCTTCATTTCAGATTATACGTGAGGTGATATCATATTCATAGGTGAGAGAGACACTTCAACTCTCTTTATATATCGCCTCATACACGACTTTCTTTCCTCTGTCAAACACAAAACCTCAGTGATTTTGGTCCATGAACGTAAAGTCATATAGGTTTGGAGTGACATGAAGGAGAGTAAATGATGACTGAGTTTAATTTCTGATACACTTCAAATACATTCATTTCTATTAGAATATAGACATTATTACACTTTCATAAAAGTAGACACACACATCTGTTGAATTGAATATTGTGTTTTCATGATGATTCTGAAGAGTGAATTGAGTGAACACACCCGACCATTCAACCGCTATTTGTAAGAGCATTCGTTCAGGTTATGAAACGTGTCCTTTTTTACCACAAGAGAATGTGAGTCAGATATGAATTCATGATTTAGATTTCCTCCACCCAGAAAAACCACAATACATTGATGTGAAACCTTTGAGAGACGCACATGAGTCAAGGTTTTTTGTTGTTTTTTAACTACTGAGGCGTTTCACTTCAAGAAGTCTGGTGGGTTCTTACTCCTTCTGAGACTTTAAGTACGGCATGGCCGTAACCCCCGCCGTACATAACAGAAATAAATAAATATAGCTTGCTGCTCTTGCTGTTGAAGTCACTCTGAACTCTATATAACTAACCAATATAACATAACAGAAACACAATTCAATAACTAAACAGACGCAAACATTGAGATTTAGCAGAAACATGAACATAAAGCAACATCATGTGAATACATGAACACAAATCAATCCCTACTTCTATGTAAATCATCCTTAAATAATGAATATCAACCAAACATAATAAATTCACTTCCTTAACATGAGAAATCAACTTGGTTGGTTCATATAATAGACGCACACATCAAATGTGAATAAAACATCGAGTCCGTTTGCTACACTCACTATTTTCTATATCTACACTAATCAACGCAGACACACATTTACATTTACAATGGGCCTTTTTAACAACTACAGTAAATTGAACTTTAAAGAAGGTTTATGATGGTGTTTCCATGAAAAGAGAGAAATGGCATGAATCTGTCCTGATGCAGCTGAAAGTATTTAATCTTTTGTGGTTGAAGTAAAATATGAAGATATATATTTAAAAGCTAGTGTGTTTTTTTCAGACACTTAAAGATAGTTTTCTTAATATTTCTTAATACCTGACTTAAGTTTAGCAAATGCATTTGTCTAAAGAAGCTCACAATTGTGTGTGTGTGTGTGTTATTCCCTACGTTACAGGGACCAAATGTCCCCACAAGTATAGTAATATCAGTAAATTTTGACCTTGTGGGGTCATTTTTTGGTCTCCATGAGGAAACAATCTTATAAATCATACAGAATGATGTTTTTGAGAATGTAAAACTGCAAAAAAGTTGTGTATGATGGGCAGGTTTAGGGGTCGGGTTAGTGTAAGAGAGAATATACAGTTTGTACAGTATAAACACCATTATGCCTATGAGAGTCCCGTAATGATAATAACTGTGTGTGTGTACATGCATTGGATTGGGTGTTAGATGAGTGGTGTGCTTGTGGAAAGTTTCTCTGTGGTCTATACGTACATGCATCAGCCGCTTCCTTTTGTCTCATTTTAAACCTCTCCTGGTTTTCTGTATGTGGTTTCCTTTGCTGTCGTCAATTACACACTCAATGCAGACTGTGAGCAGGGCTGGTTCTCAGAGGTGACACACACACACACACACACACACACACACACACACACACACACATACACACACACACACACACACACACACACACACAAACACACACATGTCTGGTCCACTATCTTTGTGGGGACTAACCCTAATCCATTGGCTAGTCCTCACAATGTAGGTGATTTCACATTTTACTATCCTTGTGGGGTCCTCACAATGTAATATAAACATGAGTGCACACACACACACACACACACACACACACACACACACACACACACACACACACACACACACACACACACACACACACTGACTGCGAGCAGAGCTGGTTCTCAGAGTTGAATCACACACACACACACACACAAACACACACACACACATTTGATTTCTTTATTTGAATCCGCCAATCAAATTTCTTACAGAAAGGGTTCAAATATTCTCAGAGATAACACAGCTTTGACATTCAAGGGTACATAAAACATCTCTTACGCCACACAGCAAGGCTGCCTATCACAGCAGATATAGAGCAAAATTTTGCCAGCTGTTTAGACTTTCCTTTTGGTAGCCCTGCCAGTCTTAGTCCACTAATAGCCGATGTCCCAGGCTGCCAAATATCAATGCCACAAGCTTACATGCATAGCCTAGGTCACTAATCTTTGCAAAGAGGGGTTGGTATTTAGTCATTTTTTCAGAAAAGGCTATGTCCATGAATGGACATATGGTATCCATGATGGTGTTTCCATGAAAAGAGAGAAATGGCATGAATCTGTCCTGATGCAGCTGAAAGTATTTAATCTTTTGTGGTTGAAGTAAAATATGAAGATATATATTTAAAAGTTAGTGTGTTTTTTTCAGACACTTAAAGATAGTTTTCTTAATATTTCTTAATACCTGACTTAAGTTTAGCAAATACATTTGTCTAAAGAAGCTCACAATTGTGTGTGTGTGTGTGTGTGTGTGTGTTATTCCCTACGTTACAGGGACCAAATGTCCCCACAAGTATAGTAATATCAGTAAATTTTGACCTTGTGGGGTCATTTTATAGGTCTCCATGAGGAAACAATCTTATAAATCATACAGAATGATGTTTTTGGGAATGTAAAACTGCAAAAAAAAGTTGTGTATGATGGGCAGGTTAGGGGTCGGGTTAGTGTAAGAGAGAATATACAGTTTGTACAGTATAAACACCATTATGCCTATGGAGAGTCCCGTAATGATAATAACTGTGTGTGTGTACATGCATTGGTTTGGGTGTTAGATGAGTGGTGTGCTTGTGGAAAGTTTCTCTGTGGTCTATACCTACATGCATCAGCCGCTTCCTTTTGTCTTATTTCACCACAGTCTCTCATGTGAAGCGCTTCAAATACACAGCTGCACAAGTTCTGGAGGAGTTTTATCTTCAGGCTATCTTACCCAAGGACCCGCTTCAGGTGAGAAATACAGTTCTTATGATTGGGAAATGCTTAAAATGTAAAATATTTGAAAAAACAATGTGTCTGAATTAAATTGGTGAGTCTTTGACTGATGCTTGTTATTGAACTCTGATCAAATCTAGAATTTCTGTTTTTGAATGTGTGTGTAAGCTATCTGTCAAATGTCATAATGTTCTGAAACGATGTGAAAGCTTTATCTAAGAAACAGACCTGAATAACTGTCGATATTTGAAAGACATGAAGAAATTACAGAAGATGAGGTTCTGCTTTCTATCACAGATCAATAACATCCACAAATGTTTTTTAAATCCGTTTCAGTTCCACTTTATTTCGATAGTCCACTTTAGACATTCTACTAACTATAAGTAACTTTGCAACTACATGTCAACTAGCTCTCATTAGAGTATTAGTAAAATGTACTGCATTGGTAAATGGACTGCATTTTATATAGCGCTTTCACAGACCCAATGGTCACCAAAGCGCTTTACAATTTGCCTCACATTCACCCATTCACTGACTGATTCATACACCGACAGTGGTGTCTGCCGTGCAAGGTGTCATCCAGCTCGTCGGGAGCAGCTGGGGTTAGGTGTCTTAGTAGACTGTGGTAAACTGTCAGTAGACTCTTAGGTTATGGTTAGGTATTAGGGTTCGGGTTAGGAGAATAAGTTGACTTGTAGTTGCAGAGTTACTTATAGTCAGTGGGGAGCAGTTGGGGGAGCAACACAATAAAGTGTTAGCAGATATTAAGCAGACAGTCTACTAATACTCTAATGAGAGTTAGTTGACATGTAGCTGCAAAGTTACTTATAGTAGAATGTCTAAAGTGGACTATTGAGATAAAGTGTAACCCTTGTTTAATACAGCATGAACTTCACACAGTTATTGAACTGAGTGGAACTGAATCAACGCTGAACTGAACTGGGATTGCCTCATTTATGAGCTGCGTCTGAACACTGATTCTGTTATTTCCTCTTTAATACTGTGAACGAATTATAGACTTGAAACTTGACACGTGTGTTGTTTTTGCAGATTAAAACCACAAAGTTTCCCTGTTCTCTTTCAGCACCTAATCATGAATAACATCACAGTGACACGTGGAGACATTCATACCTCTCTGGGTTTTCTGTATGTGGTTTCCTTTAATGCCGTCAATTACACACTCAATGCAGACTGTGAGCAGAGCTGGTTCTCAGAGGTGACACACACACACACACACACACACACACACACACACACACACACACACACACACACACACACACACACATGTACACACACACATGTACACACACACACACACACACACACACACACACACACACACACACACACACACACACACACACACACACACACACACACACACACACACACACACACACACACACACACACAACACACTCTCAAACAGGCGCACACATCTTTGCGGAGACTCTCCATAGGCGTATACAGTATATAGGCGTATATAGGTTTTTATACTGTACAAACTGTATAGTCTGTCCCCTTACACTGCCCCTATCCCTAAACCTACCCATCACACACAACTTTCTGCATTTTTACATTTTCGAAAAACATTACTTAGTATGATTTATACGCTGTTTTCCTCATGGGGACCGCTGGCTGGTCCCCACAATGTAGGTGATTTCAGGTTTTACTATACTTGTGGGGACATTTGGTACTCACAATGTAATATAAACATGAACACACACACACACACACACACACACACACACACACACACACACACACACACACACACACACACACACACACACACACACACACACACACACACACACACACACACACACAGTGAGCAGTGCTGGTTCTCAAACTTTAACTGCCTAAATAATGATAGAAGTTTATTGCCATGTCAATCAAGGTTGTTAAGGCCCGTTATTATCTCCTCAAAACAGAATAATGATGATAAAATAAAATAAATAATTTTCCCAGGAAAATGGATCAAAACTGGGTAAATAAATACAACAGAGAATGAGCAAATATGACCAAAATCATCAGGTAGAAACTGTCAAAACGGCAATCAAATTATCCCATATGCATTCAATATGAAAAAAACATATGCATTCAATGTCAACACTAAAAATAAACAAATTTAAGTGCACAAAGTTCCCAATATATATGTGATTGGAATAAGCAGCGTAAAGCAGGCATACACGCATTCATGCACACACCATGACAGCCAAAAAAAGTGTCATTCATTGATACATGCGTTACGTTACTGTAACATTTAAAACCAGACTAAAACATTCACTAAGACATTTGCAAAAAAGGGCTAAAAGAATTGCAGCAAATGCAATCCCTCCTGCTCCTCTCTCTGACTGGAGCGTTTCATTTAGCAATCAATGCGTATCCCACTGGTCACAAACACACTGAACTTCATTTAGCAATCAATGCGTATCCCACTGGTCACACACACACACTGAACACCATACAAGACACTGTGTCTTTCAACAGCTTCAACAGAACGATTGTTATCATTTTAGCAGCACAAATCAATCAAAGGACTGTTACCCAGCTAAGAGTTTCAGATACTCACTTCTATAACATTTCTGCAAATAAACATCTGTTAGTGAGTGTTACCTCAGTTTCGTTATCTTCTGTTACTGACAGTTTGATTGTCTTGTTTGATTTGATCAGTATGGACTTAAGATCGCAGATCCATCAACTCCTGAAACACTGATGGATCCTGTTATTTCAGTCTCATCGGATCGTCTCGTCACGTCTCGCTGTGTGAATCTGAATCACGAGATCATCTGCGATTCTGCGAAATCGGTAAAATGATTTAGATTTTCTCTCAACACTTTTATATTCTCAGAACACATAGAACTGATGATTACATTATAAATGATGATTTAATGAATCTTTTATTTCAGCTTCATTATAGTCATGTGAGCATGTTCAGAGGTGAGAGAAACGTTTCAACTATAAGCATGAACAGAGAATATTAAGAGATTCAGATCAAACTCTGTGTTGAACTGAATCTTCTGTGCTTCAAGTTAAATTTGAATCGCTCTGTGTTTATATGGACACATCGGCTCAGTGTTAAAAGATGTCTGTGTGTCTACATTTTTCCCCCACAATTGATTTAAATAAAATCAAAATGTCTGATCTACGGTAAGAAAATATTATTGGTGAAAATAGTTTTTTTAGTGGTGAAATTTATGAATCATTCTACTTTATGATGATGAACACCCTATCACCTGATCATCTTTTGTTTCTGGCTTTCTTTGTAACAAATTTTCTGTTTAAATTTTTCGGAGTCAAACTATCCAACTAAATGAAACACTGATCATCATAATGGTGACCAATATTTTATAAATATTTTATCTAAAACTCTGTTAATTATCAATAAAAACTTCTGCGTATGAAATACAGAAATAAAGTCAATCTGGTTTGTAATAAGAGAGATTTTATTCTCTAATGCTGAGGTCACACACTGAATGATTTACAATAGGAAGAAACGCTGACAACTCCGTCTGGTTTGCAAACTACATTTCACAACCAAACACACGCGATAACACAAGATCACAAGTGAGATCGGAGTTCTAGCGCAAGACTGGAATTGATATAAAAAAGTAGCCGACAAATATCCTGCGATCCAAATTGTCGGTGCGTTGATTTGCAACAAAAAGGAGATAGAGAAACTTTCCTCTATTTCTTGGGTCCATATAGACAGAGAAGGAGCCTTTGCTTGTGATATTCTGGTCTATAACTCCTCCCCGAAGTTATGTTGCTGCCCTGTATCTTGCTCTCTCATTGGCTGTAGGTCATCGCCGATGTAGCTTTCAGTCAGAACACATTCACACCGCAGGATTTTGAATCGCAGACAGCTCCAGATATTTAGCATGCCAAATATCTCACAGGCATCAGCAACACATTGTTGATTCTCTCAGATCGTGTCCTTGATAATGCACACTGTGTGATTGTCACTCGTGTGAACGAGCAAGGATTTCGGGCATTTGTCTGCAATTTTGCTGGCGAAAATCTGTTGGCGAGTGAATATCGGGGCTAAAATTGTGCAGTGTGAACTCGGCATAAGGCTGTGGCCAGAAGTCAGTTGTAGTTCTTGTGTTCATTCTTGAAAAACGAAGACAATTTGATGGTCATCGTAGGAGAAGTCACTGCAGGACTGTGAGTCAAATCTTCTGACACTGACAGAATTTCATCTGAGATAAACTTTGATTGCAACGGTCATGAATGGGCTGTCGTGAACATGTCAAACTAAGGTTCGAAGACTTCAGATTTTAGCCTAGGTTCAGAGGATTATTTTAGGATTCGCTAAATTTTTCTCAGATGGCCAAATCACGGCCAAAATCGCACAGTGTGAACCCAGCTTTACACACCCTGCTTATGCTGAAAACATAGAGCAAGGTTTAAGGATAGTTCACTCCAAAATGAAAAATAGCCCATGATGATGTACTGTAAATGACATTCTTCTTTCAGACGAATACAATCAGAGTTATATTAAAAAAATGTCCTTCCAAGCTGATAATGGGATAATGCAACCAACAGTTTGAAGCTCAAAAAAGTGCATCTATCCATCATAAAAGTGCATCTATCCATCATAAAAGTGCATCTATCCATCATAAAAGTGCTCCACACGGCTCCGGGGGTTAATAAAGGTCTTCTGAAGTGATGAGTTTGTGTAAAAGAAATGTCATATTTAACACTTTACAACTTACGCAACTTATGACGTCAGAAGTAGTGTAGTGCGTGATAGAGTAGCATCAATATCAGCTGTATACGTCGCATTACTCGCATTAGTTGCGCTTTAGAAGCTTCAATCTGATGGTTGCAATTCACTGCCATTATAAAGCTCTGAAGCGTCAGGGTGATTATTAATGTAACTCTGATTGTATTCGTCTGAAAGAAGAAAGTCATACACACCTAGGGTGACTTGAGAGTAAATCATGGACTAATTTTAATTTTAATTCAGAGAGCTTTTATTTTAACTCTGTAATTCTGATGACTGTGAATGTGCTTTTCAGTGATGAATGAAACTGCAGCGACTCCAGGTGAGTTTCAGCTGATAAATGTGTGTCTGATATTTTTTCGGATACATTTTCTGTCATATTGTCTGATATTTGTGATCGTTGTGTGTTTCAAAGATGTTTCGAATGAAGTGACTCCGTCTCTCCAGCTCTCGGGTAAAACATCAAGAGCTTTAAATCCAAAGTCTAATATTGATTTATCATTCTTACACATCAGCTGATTTGATATTTCATCACTTGAATAGATCAGTTTTGGTGGCTGTTTGCTCTCTTCATCGTCATCTTCTTCATCTTCATCAGTTTTATGCTGTGTAAAAGGATCTTCAGGTGAGTCCAGAAGCTTGAATTGTGTCAGAAAGAGTCATGAAAACTGAAACTCAAATATGTGCTAGTAACGAACACAATAATGAACACAACTAAGATGAATATAGAAATAAATGAATAAGTGTCATTCTGTGTTCAGATGTTTTCCAAAGGCAGCACCGTCTGTCTGTCAGCGCAATGATTCAGAAAACAAGTGAGTGAATCAAACTGAGACTGAATCACATATAAGGGCTGTTGATGTTTTAATGTACAGAGGAAGCAGAGATTTATGAATATTAATGTTTAAATTAATCTAATTCTCACAGGATCTTGAATCTGGTGACCAAATAAAGGTCAGATCTGATGCTCCTGATTCATTGAATCTGATCAGTTCAGCGGCTCAGTGTCCAGAGGATGATCATGAATCAACATGATTCTCAGCTCATTTTGTTATTGACTCAAACTCGGGGCCGAAGTGTTTCTGTCGTCTACATCTGTTACAGTATAAACACAAACTCAAGAATACCAGGCATTTTCAGTCCTAAACTCGCTTTTCTGCACTCAATTGTAAAAAAAAAAAAAAACTGATGCCAGGTTCTTCATTGTTAGTGTTTGAAATTTCAGCAGCCTACGTTATAAAAAAAAAAAAAAAAAATATATATATATATATATATATATATATATATATTATAATACAACTCTGCATGACAAAAGTTTCTATTTTTTTTATAAGATATAAAATATCTTCTTATTTTATGAAAAGCTATGCATTTTTACTTGTTTTTCTACTTGCCAGTGATAATTCCACAGGAAAACTGCTGTTACTGAATCACACTGAGCTGTTAATGACTCTTTTACTGAATCTGTGTTCGTTTAGATCTAGAACAGAACTATAGAGGTAAATAACTAGTTAAATCTGTGATCAATTCAATTAATAAAAAACATTTTACTGTTCTGGCTCTTCCTATTTTAGTGTTTTTGCTCCCCTACTGTTCGTTTTTAGCCTGGTTAAAACCAGACCATTCTCAGTTGTAACTGAGTTAGGGTCTGGCAAAGTGTCATAGACAAATCATTTCCAGAGGGGCGTCACCAACGGACGTCGCGGATAGACCTAAACCCAATCAGAGCGATGAAGGAGATGACGTATGCGGCGGAGAAACATCTCCGAGTGTTGTTCTTTGCTCGGGTTTTAACTAAAAGGAAACGTTCAAATCGTTTAAAACAGACGCGATAGCTGATTCGAACGAGTGATGTTCGACGGCGGCATCCATCTTTGTAATGTAGGCTACAAAATCTGCTTCAAAATCCCAGCGCTGTCGTCATCGTGTAAAGCCCGCCCCAACGTTTCTGATTGGTGCCTCGATTTCGGCGGATTGGAAATGGGCTTGAATGAGCTCTTTGCCAGACTAACTTTCAGAGCAAATCTAAATTTGCCGGAAGTTGTCTGGGTTTTCCCAGGCTAGGTCGTTTTATATTCTACATCTTAAATTATATCATTCAGTGTCCGGGGATTAGTTCTGTGCACATATTAGCGCATTTTTATTGTGTCATTCCATCAGATTAAGCGCACTCAACGACCCAGACCCAGATAGCACAAGTCTATTTGATGTGATATTTACATCTGGAAGACGTATTTTTAAGAGTGTTTGCTCATCTGCAATACGTCCATAGGACGTTTCCTGTCAGATGTCAAATAGACGTTTAGAAGATGTCTTTAAGATGTAATGATTTAGAATGCATGTTAAACTGACATCTTCTAAACGTCTATTTGATATCTGACAGGAAACGTCCTATAGACGTATTGCAGATGAGCAAACACTCTTAAAAATACGTCTTCCAGATGTAAACATCACATCAAATAGACTTGTGCTATCTGAGTTAAGAGTGTTTGCTCATCTGCAATACGTAGGACGTTTCCTGTCAGATGTCAAATAGACGTTTAGAAGATGTCAGTTTAACATGCATTCTAAATCATTACATCTTAAAGACATCTTCTAAACGTCTATTTGACATCTGACAGGAAACGTCCTATAGACGTATTGCAGATGAGCAAACACCCTTAAAAATACGTCTTCCAGATGTAAACATCACATCAAATAGACATGTGCTTTCTGGGATACTATTGTAAAATTCATAGTTCCCAGATAGCACAAGTCTATTTGATGTGATATTTACATCTGGAAGACGTATTTTTAAGAGTGTTTGCTCATCTGCAATACGTCCATAGGACGTTTCCTGTCAGATGTCAAATAGACGTTTAGAAGATGTCAGTTTAACATGCATTCTAAATCATTACATCTTAAAGACATCTTTTAAACGTCTATTTGACATCTGACAGGAAACGTCCTATAGACGTATTGCAGATGAGCAAACACTCTTAAAAATACGTCTTCCAGATGTAAATATCACATCAAATAGACTTGTGCTATCTGGGTTCTGTTGATATGATATCTGTGTACAGCTAAAGATCTTAAGCAATTATCTCTCAATACATTATGTAAACATCTCATGTCAAACATAACTGGACTCAACATACACAATGTAACAGTTTAATTATGTATTCTTTTTATTTTTTTTTCTCACAGTTTTACACATTTTACTCAGTAAATCACCGTAATCACTATAACGACGACTTCCTGTTGTGAAGACTTTTATTGAGTAGAAGTGTTTAGCTTACTGGGTACGAAGCCACTCAAGCCAGTACATTTCACATTTTATGACATTTCAGAGTACTTTATTGGCATGATGGATTTATTGTCAGTCTTGATGCTGCTGATGGTTGAGTGTCTGGTAGATGGCGCCAAATCTCCATTTAAACTGATGAAGCGAAACAGCTAAAGTCTTTTTATTCATTTTTTTTTAAATGCTTTATTTAGTGACAAATCACACACATACAGAAAAACAACAGCAAAAAATTCAATAAGAACAATTTTGTCTTTCATTCATACAGACTCAGAGGCTTCATCAGTCTGATCAAAATCAAAATTGATCTTATTAAAATTAGATTGGTCTGACTTTTGTTTTTTAATGTTATGCTATAATTATGCTATAAGACACACCTGCACTTACAAAAACAGCAGACGGAGTAAAAATGAAGTTTCACTCTCTGTCAGTAGGTGGCGGCGGTGGCGCTTATGGAACAAAAGCAAAATAACGTTTCCTTGGTTACCGTTACCGCTGTACACAAAGCAGCTGCGCTAATAAACTACTTTATACGGAGGCAAGAGCAGAAGGAGACGGTTCCGCTTCAGTGATACACTCATATAAACCCCTCAATATATATATATATATTTTTTTTTTCCTACATTTCTCAAACAGTGATCTTTCTGTGTCTGGATCAGTTTATCTCTGTTTGTGTTCTTCTTTTTGGTCCGTCTTCATCATATCATATCATATCATATCTCTGGCCTGTGTTAACGTCCTGTTTATAGATTTTGTTATATGTGCAAACGAATTACATTTCGGGGAATGATTGCAAAGCAGTTTGTGTGCAAGTATTGAATAGAGATTGGCAAAAAAAAAAAAAAAAAAAGAATCGTTGACTCTTTTTATTTATTTATTTTTATTTATTATTATTTTTGTATATAATCATTATATACCATAATATATTTTAGAATGAGCTCATCCCCAAAATGGCTTAAATATCAGAGATGAAGGAAGTGAAGTTATATTGTCTCTTCACCATGTGGGTTGATCACATCCTGAGCAAATGGTAATCATAATTGTAGATAAATCATCAATTAACATACAGACCACAGCTGTTACAACAAGAGCAACTTCATTTACATTAAGAGTGGTAAACTGTGACAGGATAAAATGTTTAAGATTTGGGTGTTCTGGGTTCATTCTGACGCCCGTGAACCTAATGTGCTTTGGTACTTTGCCACTGCTATGCTGTAATAAACGTCCACATCATGTTTTCTTACAATGCCGAGCCCTCAGTGATCACAGAGCTTTGTCTTGTCTTTGCTGCAGAATATGTAAATGCATTTGTCCTGCTTCTGTGTGATCACAGACGACACGCTACCAGACTTTCAGTGCTACCCCGTCCCACTCAGCAATATATAATATATATAACCACTCTGCGATATGGTAAATGGACTGCATTTATATAGCGCTTTCACAGACCCAATGGCCACCAAAGGGCTTTACATATTGCCTCACATTCACCCATTCAGTCACCGCCGGCGGTGTCAGCCATGCAAGGCGCCATCCAGCTCGTCGGGAGCAGCTGGGGTTAGGTGTCTTGCTCATGGACACCTCGACACTTGGTCAGGTGGAACCGGGGATTGAACCACCAACCTTCCGGTTTGTAGACAACCTACATGAACCACTGAGCCACTGCTGATATGTAATATATACTATATAACCACTCTGAAAAATAAAGGCCAGTCAAATAAAAGCCTCTATCAGGTCTTCTCCTGGTATAAATATGCCGGCGCCGTCAGTGGTGTGGAGTCTAACAACTCCAGACGGTTTATGAAATGTAACCGAATACACGGTTACTATTCATCAGAAATTCACCTCTTGCCCAGCCCGTATTTTCATGAAGAAATGTCCGCGCGGTTTTCTCTGAGCCACAGTCAGACTTTCCACCATCGCTTCATCCCACTCGCTCTCTGTGGTCAACAGGTCACCATCAATAATTTTTACACATGGTGGAGCATAATCACTGCTACTGAAGATTGGTAAATAGAGGTAAATAATCATGCGATTGCTCTCTCCTTAGACTGGTGTCCGAGTCTAAGCCTGGCTCCAGGTGATCGTGAAAGGCTTTTCGATGGTGTGAGATTGTGATGTTACATCAAACTGCAACTCCTGAACCTGAGGGAGAGGAAGAGACAGAGTTTGTGATCCAGTTTTTGTCCGTCTTTAATCCAGTTATCAGACAGGATTAAAGCTAAACTACCCAACAACCACAATATGTCAATGTGATGTCAGCGTGATGTGACTCCAAATAATCCAACGTCAGTCAGACGTCATATTTTGTCTGAAAATGAAAGTCGGGTTGACGTCTAAATCCAATGTGTGTTTGACGTAAATCTCTAACGTCACACAGACGTTAATGTTGGTTGGAGTAAGCACCGGACTGCAAAACCAGCTTCACTTATTACTAACCAGATTGAAGTTATTTCTGTCAGACATCTACAGAAGTTCCTATTAAGAATTAACTGTTTTTGTTGTTGATGTTTTATTAAAAATAATATTTAGTTTTTTAGTCAGTAGGTTTAATATTGTTTTTACCTCAGCGTTGTATGTGAATGGCAGATCGACGTCGGGCTGTCCAGTCACGCTCAGTGTAACACGAGTGACGGGCGCTGTTACACCCCACACCTTCACCAGACCCAGAGTCAACCTGTCGGCCTCGGCCAGACCGTCTGTGGGAACCACGCTGGTCAGAACACCCTATACATATAAACACACCGATGTTACACACACATATAAACACACAGATGTAACATACATATAAACACACAGATGTTACACACACATATAAACACACAGATGTAACATACATATAAACACACAGATGTTACATATATATAAACACACAGATGACACTCACATATAAACACACCGATGTTACACACTTATAAACACACCAATGTTACACACACATAAACACACAGATGTTACACACATATAAACACAGATGTTACACACATATAAACACGCAGCTCTTACACATATAAACACACAGATGTTACACACATATAAACACACAGATGTTACACACATATAAACACACAGATGTTACACACATATAAACACACAGATGTTACACACATATAAACACACAGATGTTACACACATATAAACACACAGATGTTACACACATATAAACACACAGATGTTACTCACATATAAACACAGATGTTACACACATATAAACACACAGATGTTACTCACATATAAACACACAGATGTTACACACATATAAACACACATGACAGCTGTTACACATAAACACACAGGACAGCTGTTACACACAAACACACACATATGTTACACACATATAAACACACAGCTGTTACACACACATATAAACACAGATGTTACACACATATAAACACACAGATGTTACACACATAAATACACCCTGATGTTACACACATATAAACACACAGATGTTACACATAAACACCCCGATGTTACACATATAAACACCCCGATGTTACACACATATAAACACACAGATGTTACACACATAAAAACACACCGATGCTACACATATAAACACACAGATGTTACACACATATAAACACACAGGTGTTACACACATATAAACACACCGATGTTACACACATTTAAACACACAGCTGTTACACTGTTACATATAAACACACAACTGTTACACACATATAAACACAGCTGTTACACACAGCTGTTAAACACATATAAACTCACAGCTGTTACACACATAAACACACAGGATGGCTGTTACACATAAACACACACACACACACACACATAGCAAAAACAAATAAATTATTCAGCTGAATGGTCTTACTATTTTCTTTATTTGCTTTTATTTGTGCTGTTATGATTATTAATAGCCTGTTGTTGGATGTTTAAAGTTGATCTCTTTATCTGAATATTTTACTTATTGTCCCCATTGTTGAGATTCATATGCTGATTGTTGATGTCTAAGTTATGCTGTAATACTTTTGTATGTTCATCACTCATCGCTCAAATCATTCATAACTGATTGCTGTAATATGTAGTATAACACACTTTCTATATGGAATTTGACTTCATGAGTTCAGAGAGTCAGGTTTATTTTATAATTATTATCATAATAATGTCATCATTAGTATATATATAGCCTTTTATTTATTTCTCTTAGCTTTTCTCTTACATATTTCTCTTGGATTTTCTCTCAGCTACATATCATCTAATTACTATTGTCAGCAAAATCCCCAGAAAAATTGGAATTTAAATTTTTTTGTATCAATAATCGCACACCCCTTTTAGTTTAAAGTGCAAAATAAAGTTAAGAAAATAAACAGAGAAAGAGATTACATTACCTTTTTACGGCTAATACTGAGGTTCTTGGCGATGACCTGTACACAGCAACTGTCGGCCAGGTCAGAGGTCATCTCACCACGCAGATTACGCATCAGCATCTTATGAACATACAACGTTTAATTAAGTGATTTAAAACAAGTCATAATTATTATCTAATTATTAACATTTACAAATTAAATTATTACTAAAAGTAATATACTGATTTTTGTTATTTGAAAAACAGAAAAGAAAGATAGAAAGAAAATACTGTATTATATTAAATAGATCTCTTAAAATATCAACAACAACAACACAAATATATACATTATACAAACTAAAGTTAGTTCAGGTTGCAAAATGTTGTGTGATGCCCGCATTAATTAAATCATGTAATAAAAATAATACAAAACAAACTTTTTAGTGCTACCCAAACATGAATACAAGGAGTATGGCTAAGAACTTGGCATTTGTATTTTAAATGTGATATTCAAAAATATTTTTCCTGTCATTCAAAAGTTTGGCGTCAAATGTGGTATAAATGTATTTTTTAAGAGACTTTTTTCTATACCTTCCTCTTCTCTTCTGTACTGAGGTCTTGTTTTGCCAGCACATAGGAGAGTTTTGAAAGAGCAGCTTCTGCGGTCATATCACATCCAGCGACCACATCGGCTTTATCCAGAGCCTGAGAGGGAATATTAGATTACACGCTCCTGGAATACACTCACATAAGGCCTTTAAAGGGGTGGTTGATTATGATTTCACTTTTTTAACTTGAGTTAGTGTGTAATGTCGCTGTTTGAGCATAATCAACATCTGGAAAGATACGAGTTCAAAGAAAAGGGAGATGTTTGCTTTTAAAGAAATGGCCTTTTAAAGCTCCAGTCCGTAACTTTTTGGGGATAAAAATTATAGTACATAACCAGCCAGTGTTCAAAACTCTCTGCTTGCCGTAGCTCGATTCAAAACAGTAAGCTTGTAAGAATGTTTTTAAATCCAGTGGTACTGGTGGATTTCCGCGGGAAATTCGAGCATGTCTTTGCGTCGTTACGTCACATATGTACACACAAAGTCACATCTGTACACAGTCACATCTGTACACAGTCACATCTGTACACAGTCACATCTGTACACAGTGACATCTGTACACAGTCACATCTGTACACAGTCACATCTGTACACAGTCACATCTGTACACAGTCACATCTGTACACAGTCACATCTGTACACAGTCACATCTGTACACAGTCACATCTGTACACAGTCACATCTGTACACAGTCACATCTGTACACAGTCACATCTGTACACAGTCACATCTGTACACAGTCACATCTGTACACAGTCACATCTGTACACAGTCACATCTGTACACAGTCACATCTGTACACAGTCACATCTGTACACAGTCACATCTGTACACAGTCACATCTGTACATAAAGTCACATCTGTACACATAGTCACATCTGCACACATAAAGACACATATGTACACATAAAGAAGGTGTCGGCTAGTAGGCTATGAGTGTGAAAATGTTGGAGGTGGAGATGTATAGCCTTTTCTCACAGCACTTGATATAATTAAACTTATTAATTTGACGGCGGATCCAGAAAGGTTCAAATGACAATCACCAGTGATTTATGGACTTTGGAGTGGCTACAGAAAAAAAGAGACTGCAACCGGCCCATGCGAAAACAAGGATAATATCGGAAGGGCATTAGATCATGCAATGCTGATGTTGTTAACATGAACAATTTAGTATAATTTTGTATAAAAAGTATAATTTGCACTATTTGACGTGATGATAAGCGATCGTTAGATTTAATCAGCGCGATTTACTGCATTGCTTTGTTTCCCTTAGTTGGTCAGAACAAAAGTGGATGTTACTTGTTCAGATGACATTTTCCGGTGAAAATGCTTATGTTGGTCATACATCCAAAAAGTAGAATAAGCGGTGACTGACAGCACATTCCTCTAAAAACAGTGGATTCATCCGCGCTGTGCCATGCCGAGGCACAACCCACGTAAAGTGGATAATTCCATGAATAACTGCAATTGCAGATTTCGAACAGAGATGGCGACAAAGAGGGAAAACTATGGACTGCAGCTTTAAGGACCACAACAAACGGCTGGTAGGGACTACAACGATCTTCTTCACGGGTTAGTGACATCACAAACCCTAAAATTTACATAAACCCCGCCCCCAGGAATATTATTTATAAATGATCAAGACAGATTATGCTAATCAATGACTAGAAAATAACTACACATAAGCTACATAAATTCATCAACTAACCATTCAGAAATGTTGTCTACTTGCAGGGTGTGAACTACGGGGGAGCTAGAAGGAGCTTGGCTCCCCTTAATAAGACATGGGCTCCCCTGAAAACGTGATTCGTGAAATTTTGGGGGGGTCTCAAAAAATATTGACAATGTTTTATTTTGACATGCAATGTCAGTATTGTGTAATGTGATCATCGTGGATTATTATGTGTAAAATAACAAAAATATCGCATGACAGCGATTTAAACCTAATTCATTTCAATAAAGATAACTATACTTGCTATTCTTGTCATGAGCATCAAGGTGTGGTGGAGCTGTGGTGCAAATTCCACTCATGTTTAGTACATTAACTCAAAGATTCGTGGAAAAAATATAAACGTTGGAGGCCATTGATCTGCGCGCAAAGTCCTTGAAATCCATTCTGTGTTAAGGTAAGGCATGTTATTTCCAATTATGCATTGTGGCTGGGTTGGTATAGGTCTGCGTGACTCTCGATGTCTTAGGCCTAATTGAACGGAGGAATTATGGAAGTCCTTGTAAGTCCTCGTAAGCACGCACAAGTGCACGAACACCCCATCCCATGGGCTCTGCGCTTGGATCGGCAGGCTGTGCACAATTGGTTCATGCAGTTCCCACTGACCAGCCAATAGCATGTGTGTGACGATCAGCTGGATTACCCTCGAGTGCCACGAGAGGGCGCTCCCCTTCTGCACTGCCTTCCCTTGCACTGCTGATTCACGTCAGCCTCGACGAACCAGAGCTTCACGTCAGCCTCGACGAACCAGAGCTTCACGTCAGCCTCGAAGAACCAGAGCTTCACGTCAGCCTCGACGAACCAGAGCTTCACGTCAGCCTCGACGAGCCAGAGC